>NC_057401.1:64846893-65146893 GCF_019320065.1 Cervus canadensis | reverse complement strand
TTCCACGTATTCTTTTACTGCTTCAAACAAGCCAAGGGAAAAACGATTTTTTTTTTCCAGCAAATCAGGAAAATTGAACACATTATTGATTACATACTACTTTTGAAATGAATGTTAATTGCATTGGGTGTACTAAAATGGTATTGTCTTGTTCTGTCAAAAATCCTTATCTGTTAGAGATAGCTGCTCAAATGTTTATGTATGGAATGATGTGGCACCAGGAATTTGTTTTAAAAGCCACCACGAGACAGAGTTAAGTGGGGAGGAACAGATGATAGAGCAGTGTGGTATGGGAGCTGTAGGTGCTGGGTGCTAGTGTACATGATGCTTTCTACTCCTGTGTATGTTTGCAGATTTTAAAGGAAAAGCTAAAATTTAAAAGGAAAATTTTAAGAGTCCTGTGGTCAGAGAAGTCTCGTCAGTGCCTTTCATGGTCCTGTCTTGGGAATTCCCAGGGCACCTGAGCTGTGACCTGGCCTGGGAGGCCCAGCACAGAGAAAACCACAAACCCCGGGCAGCCTCAACATCTGCCGAGCGCATCCACAGCCCTCTGCAGGGGGCAGCGGGGCTGTCACAGCGATGTGGGGGAGGAAACCTTCTCTGACGGTGGAAAGGCTCTAGCCCTTGACCTGTTTACCTCATTCCTCTCGGGGGCACGTTCTGTTTGGACCTTGCACCTTGGGCACAGCTACACAGCCTCCAGGAGACTAATGTGGGGTCAAATGGAATTAATTGGACTTTTACTTGTCACCTGCCATCCCAAGTAATTTGCCTCTTTTTAAAAAAAATTTATTTATTTGGCTGCACCGGGTCTTAGTTTCAGCATGTGGAATCTTTACCTGTGGCTTTCGAACTCTTTAGTTACGGCATGGGGGCTCTAGTTTCCTGACCAAGGACCGAATCCAGGCCCCCTTCATCGGGAGCTTGGAGTCTTAGCCACTGGACCACCAGGGATGTCCCCTGCCTGACCGTTTATAGGATTGCATGTATGTATTCTGAATAGCAAACCTAACAGCCCTTATAAAGTATAACCTCATGCAGTAGAACTTTTACCAGATCGTATTAATTCTGTTCAACAACAACGGGATACTCTTTTTAGAATTCCAAGTCAGAAAATAGAAAGAAATGTGATATTGTGACTTTTGCAACCAAACCGTAACTCAGGCTTGTCTAATTAGAGTGTTGCCAGTAAAATTCCTCGTAGAAGAGTCGTGATTTCATGCCTATGTAATAAACGTATTCACTATTTGTGTATACAGATGATACACAAATAATACTTTCACTGATGAGTGTTCGGGGTTTCTTCCCCAAACCTTTCTTCTGTAAAGGGTTTTGATATCCTGCCTGCCATCTTGTTTATGTTGCCTACTCATCCAGACTGTCCCCTAATGTATATAAACTTCAAATCAGTGAAATCTGACTAAATAAGGTTTTCCTCTAATGGAAAAATCAGCCACCTGACAACACACTCCAGCCACCCTCGAGCGCCTCACCATCTGGCCCCAGGACACTGCGTCCTGGTCAGGGAGCCGTGGCTGTGTGCCAGCCTGTTCTTGTAACTGCCCTGCAGGGCGGGCCTTTCCCTGCGAAACCACAGCGATGTGCAGGCATCATTATGATTACAGACAAAAATGGAGGCACAGGAAGGCTTACCATTTACTCTGATTCCTCAGAGTAAACCGTACTTTACAAATGCAGGCTATGATCCACTGGTAGGTCCTGAAGTCAGTTCAGCGAGTGGAAACAGACCAGCATTTTTTTTAATGGAATAGGATCAAGCAGAAAATACGTGAGTGCCTCCCAGGCTGTGAGAGTCAGAGCTGTTTGTTTCAGGTGTGTCTGTGTGTGCGCACTGGGTCACGGTGTTACCTGACCCGAGTTTTCATTGTGGGTCTTGATCAAAGCCGTCTGATAGAGAATAGCTTAAGCAATTCCAGACTTGTCGTTCAGTCGCTAAGTCCTGTCTGACTCTTTGCAACCCCATGGACTGCAGCACACCAGGCCTCCCTGTCCTTCACCATCCCCAGGGGTTTGCTCAAACTCATGTTCATTGAGTCGGTGATGCCATCCAACCGTCTCATCCTCTGTTGCCCCCCACTTCTCCTCCTGCCCTCAACCCTTCCCAGCATCAGAGTCTGTTCCAATGAGTCGGCTCTTCGCATCAGGCAGAATAGAGGATTAATAACTGAAGATTCAGCTTTTTCTCCTTAAGTTATAGTTTGCCCATCTATGCCCCCAAGTCATTTCTGTGCCCTGGCACACTCTGCCCTTTCAGAGGCACCTGCTATGTGGAGCTGCACTGATGCCTGGCCGTCGATTAGTAAAGTGAGTTAGTCTTAACAACTCATCAGTCACGGTCTGATTTTCTTATCACATAAGCAACATTTGGGTAAATTCACAGGATTGTGTCACAGCCACAAAAGACCTTAAAGTATGTGGAGGTTTGGACTCTGAAAAGCACTGCCTGCCCTGAAGGGCCCAGATTTGTGAGTTTGGATCCTAGCTTCCCCCTCTTACTCGCTGTGTAGCCTTGGGCAGCTTACTAAACCTCTCTGTACCTTGGCGTCCTCATCGGTGGATAAGTTGTGGTTGATGATAGAGCTTACCTGATCAGGTCCCTTGTGAAGACTGCATGAGTTAACACACCACCCACACCTGGGTTTGTTCCTGGCACAGAGTAAGAGAAACATTAGCTCTTAGTAGCAGGATGTCCAAAACAGACCCTTCACCTACTTTACGGTCAAAATCCTAGAGCTGAAAGCAGTCCTCGCACGGTAAGTAGATCCCTCTGGTTATTCTAGAACATTAGGGCACAGGGTGCTGCCGGGTCTGTTCTGGCTGTGGCATGCTGTCCACTGGGAAGGCTGGCAGGAGGCAGTGGGCCAGGCTGCCCCAGCGCTGCCACCTGCTTCACAGGTTTTAGGGCATCTTTTCAGTGTCCCAGGGGCTTCCCTTGTAGCTCAGTCGGTAAAGAATCTGCCTGCAATGTAGGACACCCGGGTTCGATCCCTGGGTCGGGAAGATCCCCTGGAGAAGGAAATGGCAACCCACTCCAGCATTCTTGCCTGGAGAATTCCATGGACAGAGGAGCCTGGCAGGCTGCAGTCCACGGGGCCACAAAGAGTTGGGCACGACTGAGCGACTCTGACTGAGTCGCTAACTCAGGGTTAGACTGAGCGACTAACCCTTCCTTACCCTTACCCTTCAGTGTCCCACTCACTGTTTGATACAAGTGCTGACCCTGAGCAAAGCTCGAATTCCCCGATCTAAGTTTGGAGATAATTTTTGCTTTCTTGTCCCACCTAACAGCACACGTTTGAAAAAATGCTTTGTTTCTAGGGACCTCACAGGCTTTCAAGGGCAATTTTACTATTACCCAAATGAAGGTAAAATTCCTAGTGACCACCTGAACGTCACTTTGTTACAGTTGCAGGAACAAATGTTCACCAGTGATACTTGGTCTAGTTCTCCCACCTGACCAAGAATTTCATAATTTCTAGAATTTCCCAGCATGTTGATAGGTCAAGTAAATTCCAAAGGAAAAATCAGAACCAAAGGTGTGACTTCACTTTGCTTTTAAATCTGCTGCTGTGCCCTCACAGAGAAGGCGATGGCACCCCACTCCAGTAGTCTTGCCTGGAGAATCCCATGGACGGAGGAGCCTGGTAGGCTGCAGTCCATGGGGTCGCTGGGAGTCGGACACGACTGAGCAACTTCACTTTCACTTTTCACTTTCATGCATTGGAGAAGGAAATGGCAACCCACTCCAGTGCTGTTGCCTGGAGAATCCCAGGGACGGGGGAGCCTGGTGGGCTGCCGTCTGTGGGGTCGCACAGAGTCAGACACGACTGAAGCGACTTCGTAGCAGCAGCAGCAGCTGTGCCCTCATCACCTTGCTCAGCCAGGAAAGGGGATGTGTATTCGTGTGCTAAGTCGTCTCAGTCCTGTCCAACTCTTTGCAACCCTATGGACCATAGCCCACCAGGCTCCTCTATCTATGGGAATCTCCAGGCAAGAGTACTGGAGTGGGTTGCCATGTTCTCTTCCAGGGGATCTTCCCAACCCAAGGATCGAACCCCCATCTCTTATGTTTCCTGCATTGGCAGGCAGGTTCTTTACCACTAGCAACAACGGGGAAGCCCCAGGAAAGGGTATACTGGCTTGGAAAGGAAGGCTGGAGGAGGGCAGGGTCTTAGGCCACAGATGGGTCCCCTTTTGCCTTGAAAAATGCCCATTGTTCACCAGGTTTTGCATAGACAGTGTGAGTCAGTGAGGACATTCAGCCCTCCGTGGGGGTACTTTGTCTCCCTGCAAGTGACAAGATGCCTAAGCAACTGTGAGCAGGATTCCCAGCCTTGCTCACGGTCAGCAGTAGAGGGAGCCCGGCTTGTCCATTCAGGACTCCAACAGCACGTGGCTGGGGATTACTGGCCAAAGGAGGAGAAGGAGGAAGATTGGAAAAATGGGTTCCCTAGACTTGGGTCTCCCGATAAATCACTGTGATTTCTCTTCTAATCCTGGAGGTGAAACACTTTCCAAGTGGATCAGCCGCATTCAGTTCTGTGCACAGCCTGGAACACAACTGGAGTTGCCTTTAATCAGCGTCCCTGAATGTGTCAGAGCCAACGGGAGTTCTGCCCCAGAGATTTCATATTCAAATGCATTCACGAAACACACATGAAATGAAGTTCATCTGGGTTCCTTGCAACATCTCAGGGTCCTCATGCGCTCAGGGCATTTAAATCTCCAAGAGGAGGAGACGGGCAGCAGGGTTTCCAAGAATTAGTTGGCCGAGGTTACTCGCATCACATTACAAGACTAGAGGTGGCTGGCAACACAATGTGTGTGTTAGTCACGCAGCCGTGTCAACTCTAGGCAGCCCCCTGGATTGCAGCCCGCTAGACTCCTCTGTCCATGGGATTCTCCAGGCAGGAATACAGGAGTGGGTTGCCATTTCCTTCTCCAGGGGATCTTCCCAACCCAGGGATCAAAGTGGGGTTTCCTACATTGTAGGTAGAGTCTTTACCGTCTGAGCCACCAGGGAAGGCAACACAATACTATTAAAAATAAATAATAATTTAAAAAAAAAGACTAGAAGTGATTGGAACATATTTGAGGGCCACAGTCCTGAGGGTTGTGCATGTGGCCGGTGTCAGGAGGACAGTTTGCCAGAGAATTTGAGGACCCAGGTTCCTGTTGGGACCCCACTTCCTCTCAGACAGGGGACCACAGGTAACATGGTCTCCTCTATCATTAGGTGGCTTCCTCATCTGTATAAAAAGAGGGTGAGCTCCCCATGTGCCGCCTGCCCTGCCCGCCTCGCAGAGAGTGGCTGGAATGCAGGCTCTGAGATCAGCTGCAAA
The DNA here is from genome assembly GCF_019320065.1 of Cervus canadensis. Classification (NCBI taxonomy): domain Eukaryota; kingdom Metazoa; phylum Chordata; class Mammalia; order Artiodactyla; family Cervidae; genus Cervus; species Cervus canadensis. Next base: position 65,141,530 of record NC_057401.1, on the reverse strand, counting down.
TGTGAGACTAGGTTATTAGTGCAAGTGTCTGAACCCTGAAAACACTGGGGCAGGCTGCCAATCTGGGAGGAATTTCCTGGTTGCATCTGTTTTATTCTGCCTTGCCAAAGATTTGGCTTAAATGCATGAATCAGATTTTGCTGTCTATAGATAAATGTACAGAGCTGACTGCAGCTTCTCTGTGTAATCCCAGACTAATGCCTAAGATTCTTTTTACCGCTCGACAGCTGTACTGTCTTGTTTATTTCAAATCCATTTCTCTTGCTCGGTGGCGGAGGGAGCCTCCTAGGAGGTAGCAAGCGGAAAGTGCCCCAGTGTCCCCAGAGAAGCAAAGTGCACAGTCCAAGGGGGCTGGGAAAACTGCAGAGGTTTTCATATTTTCACAATAAAACTCATACGGTGGCAGAAACTGAAGTGCAGCTATTTATAGTTCTTGTTTATCCTACTGGGTGGAACCTCCGTATTTTGGCTGTAGAAAATATGAATGGTTTTGACTAAAGGGTGCTGCCCCTGGCCCCTTTGGGAATATTCATTAATCACAATTTATGCAGTGTGGTGCCTTTGTAATATTTGCAACAAAATCTGAATTCTGAAACTTATCTGGCCCCAAGGGTTTTGATTTGAAGTCAGGGGAGATACTGGAGACTCTGAGGCACAAAGGCACGTGTGAAGATGAGCATCAGCCACGCGGGCCCGGGGCCTGGGGGCGCGGGCTGCCTTGTTCCTGGTGCAGGTGGGAGGTTGCTACACCGTGTGGATCAGTCTCACTGTCCCACTCATCATTATCACGGCACCTGGCGGGAAGCTTCATCTGTGACCCCCTCTCTCTCCTTCCTCCCTGCCGCCCTCTTAAAGTCACAGCCGGCCAGTGGCCGGCCCCGGGCTGGGTGGCAGGGACCCGCATCACCGCACAGGGCCCTGCTCTCTGCTCCACTGGGCACCTTGGGAGGCAGCCAAGGAGAAGGCTCCCTGGCACCCCACAGCCAGGCTGCCGGGTTAACGAAGCCGTTGGCATGCACCCCAGGTGCTGTTCGTTGTTGTTTTTGTTTAGCTGCTAAGTTGTGTTTGACCCTTTTGCGACCCCATGAACTGTAGTCTGCCAGTCTCCTCTGTCCATGGGATTTCCCAGGAATGGAAATACAGAATTGGGTTGCCATTTCCTTCTGCAGGGAATCTTCCTGACCCAGGGATCAAACCCGCATCTCCTGAATTAGCAGGCAGATTCTTTACCACCGAGCCACCAGGGAAGCCACACCCAAGGTGCCAGCTACCGCCAAAAGCCAGCGTTATTTTATGAGCCTTGGAAGTCTTGTAGAACCAGTCCGTTTTGAGTGATCAAATGCACACTGCTTATTTATATCAACGTCTTAATGCTTTAATGATTTACTCAGCCCTCATAATCCTGTGGTGTATTTCTTTTAATTGTTAGAAGGAAGATCTCTTTTAGAGCTAAGGTCACTGGGCTACTCCCTTGGTGGTCCTTCCAAATTCTAAAATAAAATTCCCGACAACTATTCCTGACACACATATCTGAGAATCCAGCTGAAGAGGCAAGTGTTAGTCGCTCAGTTGCGTCTGCCTCTTTGTGACCCCATGGACTGTAGCTCGCCAAGCTCCTCTGTCCATGGAATTCTCCAGGCAAGAATACTGAGGTGGGTTGCCATGCCCTTCTCCAGGGGATCTGCCCAACCCAGGGATCGAACCCAGGTCTCCTGCATTGCAGGCAGATTCTTTACTGTCTGAGCCTACAGGGAAGCCCCAAAGGGAAGAAGCAAATGGAACTTAAAAACCTGTCCATGATGAGAGTTGGAATAGCACGTGCTCAAGTTCATCTTCTCCAAGCTCTGGAGTCAATGCCTCGGACATTATGGTCCCTCTTGCAGTAAAGTGAAGTCAGACTTTATAAAAAAAGACTCCAGTTTCTTTACAGGGTTGGCTGCCTTTGAACCTGTGCCTTAGGTCTGTATTTTTTGAGATTTTTAGGGAAATGTGATGAGAGTCCTGCAAAGAAACCCAACCCTTATTGGCATCTGCCAGGAATGGCCATAGAGAAAGTTGATGGATTCTTTTCCTGTGAAATTTAATTCATAGGCTCTGGAAAGTGGTCTCAGTAAGGTGCTCGCCCCTTTTCTGTCTTCTATCCGCCCTCAGCTAACTGTTCTTATCCTCTAAGACTCAACTCATGGTTCCACCAGCACTCTCAGTTTGGCGTGAGATGACTTAAGAGGTACCTCTTAGCCTGAGCCCTGTCTTAATAGGGAGAGACTGTTTACTAGTTTTCAAGGTCATTCTGGCAAACGCTGGGGAAGGAGCCCATTTGATTGAAAACACCAGGTCCACCATCCCCTGCACCAGATCTGGCCCAGCCCACTGGTAGGGAACAAAAGCAAATCTTTGAATTGCTCCTTGCAAGCCTTTGAGGCTCTGGTACCAGGGGAGCTCTGCGCGTTCCTAAGACGTGAGCTCACCCTCCCACCCCTGCCACTGTAGACTGTGCCCGCCACGCTCAGCTGGTGCTGACGGCATCTGTTGGGCCTCCATGTGCACCAGATACTATGTCAGGTGCTGGGGACAGTGTAAACTCAACCATTAACCTTGACCTTGACGGGGTGCTGGGCGTGTAAGCGCTTCTGCTGTATCACGATACGTGGGAAGTCCTCAGGGTAGCACAGCTGGGGAAGGGTCAGTGCAGGGAAAACAATGGAAAGAAAGCCCATGAGCCGCCCTCGAAGCTGGCTCAGGTTTTCAGGTCATACAGGCACGAGTTTGAGAATTGCTAACATGCATGATCAAACTCCTTAGAGCCCGAGTAATGGTGAGGACCCTTCTAGAATTCCGTCTCGGCTTGGAGCGGCCATGCAACGTGTTTAGACTGGTATGTCTTCTAGCGTGAAAGGAGGTGCAAATAGTAGTGACACTGTGACCCAGGCCTCAAGCTGGACTGTCCCAGGGAGTCAGGGACACGTGACTGTCCCCAGGACCACAGGGGCCAATTCTGTCTTCTCTCTGCTGGTCTGGGAACAGGCAGGAGGGGTTTGGCTGCTTTGTTTCTTCTTCCCAGAAAGGGAAGCAAGACAAATATACAATGCCTTCTGCCCTCGTGATCTGTTTTGAAAACAGCGATGCAGAAAATACTTGGTATTTACCTCACTAGTAATTGTTTTAGGGACTCACAGCCCTGTTACTGAACCATAAAGATGTCGCTTTATGCTGAGGAAACTTAACAGAACATCTTGAGTTAAGAAGAGCTCCTCTGTGACTGGGGTTTGCTGTAGGGGATACAAGTTATTTCTTTTAAAACAGTGTTTCAATCCCAATTGGGATCGACATATATACAGTACTGGGCATAAAATAGGCTTTCCTCCTAGCTCAGTCAGTAAAGAATCTGCCTGCAATGCAGGAGACCCAGGTTCAGTTCCCCTGGAGAAGGAAATGGCAACCCACTCCAGTATTCTTTCCTGGAGAATTCCATGGACAGAGGAGCCTGGCAGGCTACAGTCCACGGGGTCACAAGAGTTGGACACGACTTAGCAACTAAACCACCTCCGTGCATAAAATAAGGCTTTCCAAGTGACTCCTGCCAAGGAAGGAGACGTGGGCTCAATCCCTGGGCTGGGAAGATTCCCTGGAGGAGGAAACGGCAACTCACTCTAGTATTCTTGCTTGGAAAATCCCGTGGAGGATCCCGGTAGGCTACAGTCCATGGGGTCACAAAGAGTTGGACATGACTTAGCACACAGGCACAGTATAACACACATAAAATAGATAACTACTGAGCACCTGCTACAGCACAAGGAACTTTCCTAGTCTCTGCGGTGAGCTAAATGGGAAGGAAATCCAAAGAAGAGGGTGTCACCAAGTTCCAGGTCTCTCTGCTCACTGCCTGACAGGCCAGTGAGTCAGAGACAAGGTGTTGCGGCCAGGAATACTACTTTATTCGGAGAGCTAGCCAAGTGAGAGGGTGACAGACTAATGTCTCAAAATAACCGTCTTATCAGTGTCTAGATGCCAGGTTCTTTTATGGATCAGAGATGGGGGGGAGGGGGGTGAGGAAGCAAAGTGAAAAGGCCATTAATCTTGCAAGTATCTCCTAGAATGGCAAGCCTCAGGTAGGGGAGGTGTTCATTTCTTCCTGCCATCCACTTTGAGGACAGGGTGCTAAATGAACAAAAGCAGTTTGGTTTAATGGTCAGGCACAGGGGCAGGATTCTCTGAGGATGCCCTTTATGTGTGATTATAATAACAAAAGCAACAGAAAGCAAGTCACAGAAACAGTCCCAACGTGGAGTCAGCAGTGGCTTTTTCCTGTAACAGGGATATATATACATACATACATATATACATATACATGTATGTATATTGATTCACTGTGCTGTACAGAAAATAATACAACATTGTAAAGCAGCTATACTCCAGAAATATTTAAAAACAAACCAAAGAACCCACAAAAAAACAAACCAGTGTTTCAAGTTCGCACTCGCATTCCACCCTCGCCTGCCTCCGTGAGAGAAGACGCAGGGCCACCGGTGATGTTTATCTGGGTGCTTGGTCGAGAGTCTCACGTGGAACACGGCCCTCTGATTCCCCCGGGTGAGTGATTCTCAGCCAGGCACCCACTCCCCAGCAGACTCCATGCCCCACACCTTTCTGGGTGGCCCCTGGGTGTCGCGTTTTTTAGTCTAGGGTCCTTCTCTCTGGTGTCCATCGTAACAGCTCCACCATCGGATGTGATAACCGAGGCTGTGGACAGTGCAAACCCAGGCGACTCGTACCCTCTGCTCCAGAGACCACGTGGCCCACATTCCCTGGAAGAGCTCTGGTTTTAAACACTGTTTCCCACTGTCACACGAGAGCTTCTGCTTGTCAGGCAGTGTGTTCTAGTTTTCAACAACAAGGTGCAAATCAGTGGCAGGGTTCTCTCACCTGTGGCACGTGACCCAGAGAAACCCAGAGGAATTGGGGCCCTGAGTCCACTTGCGTGTAGGTCAGATGTGTCCTGAGCCCCAGGCCACCCTACGGAGTTAGGCTGTGTTGGTGATGCTGGGTCTGTAGAACTCAGCCCTCTGGCTGTACCGGCGTTGTTCAGTGTTTATTCAACACACAGGCCCAGGCACAGAGGGTGGTGAACACCCCCATGGACATCTGTGCCACCCTGGATCCTGACAGCACCAAGTCGAGCTCCCCAGCCAGAACCTGCTCTTCCAACTGAACTGTCCGCCTTTCCCAACCCTAACGAAACTCCCCTTCCTCTGGGTGTTAAAAAAAAAAAAAAAAACTAGGAAAAGGGCCCCTGCCTCTTTCTCTCTCCCAGCCTTAGTTTACATCCCAAATCCTTTACGCCTGTGATGGTAATTCACAGCTGCCCTTGACTGAGGGCGACCTTCGGCTCTTCTGAAATGTGGCCACACTGTCCTCACACTTGCCATTACCCACTCAGAATAGATGTGCCTTCAGTAAGGGTTTATTTGCCCAATGGTGGTGGAAGGCAGGCACTGGGCGGGGTGTGTTCATGCCTGCCATCTCAAAACACAGGTTCTTCTTTGATGTCTTAAACACTGAGTTTACATTTGGACTTCTCTGGTGGCTCAGTAAAGAATTTGCCTGCAATGCAGGAGACCCGGGTTCATTCCCTGGGTGGGGAAGTTCCCCTGGAGAAAGGAGTGGCAACCCACTCTAGCCAGTACTCTTGCCTGGGAAATCCCACGGACAGAGGAGCCTGGTGGGCTACCGTCCATGGGGTCGCAAAGAGTCAGACACGACTGAGAGACTACCAACAGTCTCACTTTCAGGCTTGCATTTAGCTCTAGTACCCCAGGAGCTCAGTCATCACCAGCCTGCTGAGAGCTCAGCCGCGGCCCTGGTTCAGGTTCAGTTCTTCCCCCAAAGCCCCAGGCGCAATCCATGTCGTGGTCTCCAAGTGTTGCCTCACGGTTACAGGTTACACTTCCTCCAGCCACAAGAATGTGCTTCTCTGCTTTAATTTTTGCAAGTACTATGACCACCATCCAGTCTGCCGTCCACACGGTGACATGGTGATAAATCTGCTCTCGTTCACACACTAGCCTCATGACAGCTCTCCCTGGAGTCCCACCTCGTACGCAGCGTGCCTAACAAACAGCGCTCCCCGGATCTTCCTGAACCCCTGTGAGATCCAGGGGTGACGAGCTCCACATCGCAGATGAGGATGCTGAGGCTCAGGTGCTACCTGGCCGTCAGAGAGGGTGTTTTCTGTCTGCCAGCCCGTCTCTCCCAGCCCCGTGCTTCTGCATGCTTACTGTTGTGCTTGTCGTGCAGTGTCTCAGTCTCTCTGCCACCCTGTGGACTGTAGCCCGGCTCCCTTGTCCTTCACTGTCTCCTGGAGTTTGCTTATATTCATGTCCATTGGGTCTGTGATGCTATCTACCCAACTCATCCTCTGCCACCCCCTTCTCCTGTTACCCTCCTCACATGTTAATATCAGGTACCATGAATGCATCATTGGTGTCAAAAGGAGATTATCTGGGTGCCTCAATGGAAAGCAAAGGACCATCAGGAAGGTGATACCCAAAGGGAACACTGGAAGGGAGGGTGGCGATGAGAGCTTTGGGGTCTCTGCCCTTCCTTCCCCACTTGGAACCCTTCCTGGTCAAGTTCAGAGAGAGCCTCTGGTCCCCCACTGGTGCTCAGGAGCAGCCCTGGAGGATCCGTCCCCATCGGAGGATCGGCCTATGGACCTCCTTCATGCCGATGAGGACAAGCTTGGGTTCCCTGTGGTTGTCATGGAGGCGGGCCACAACTGAAATAAGGAAAACCCATTTCTGGAACATGGCGCTGACCTGTTTTCCAGTTTGGCATCTGGGGAACCTCACAGGTGTGCCCTGTTGGTCTCCAGGCCCAGCTCCCCGAGGACTTTCATCTTTCCCCCGGCCCCTAACCCAGAGCGCTGCCCAGTGGGTGTTAGCGGAGGAGAGGAGGAGGCATGATGAGAGGCAGGGGGAGGTCCTTGCAGCCGCCGCCCAGGCAGCAAATGGGAGATGCATCTGATGTAACGTGAGGCCTCTTCCCAATTCTGAGGCATGTTGGGTACTTAGAGTGTATACGTGTGTACACACACATATTCTTGTTGAATGAATAAACCAGTGAAACTGATGAATCAACAAATAACCCAACAAATGAAACTGACGAGTCAAGAATAAGCCTTAGGGTCCTGAACAGTGATTTCTCGCCCCGGCAGTGACCTGGACTGTGGGGGGAATCGGAGCTTGCTGACTATTCACCATCAGAGAGTGAAGGCTCCAACCAGCGCCCAGCCTGCACTCCCCACGACCGCAGTGACCTTGACCCGGTCCATTCTGCTGTGCTGTGTGCTAGCAGGACATTCCCAAGAGCTTGCTGTCAAAACGTGGGAGAGGGTGGGAGCTGCCCAACTGAACGGAAGTTGTCCTAACTCGTGCGTTTGCTTATTTCAAGTAAGCAGAATTGGCAATGCGTTTAGCTTTCTGTGTACTTGACTCTGCCTCTTTTTCTGTTAGTTCTGGAAAAGGCAGGAGGGCGTGGTGCTATCTGAAGAGGGCCCACAGAGGCAGGGTTTTAATCAGGCGGCGGGTGAATCTGAAAATCCGGAGACCACTGAGGACCACGGCTTATCTCTTATCGTGTGCACCGGACTGCCTGGGGAGAGAGCCACGGCCGCTATCAGCTCACGGAGTCCCTCCGCGCCGTGAGTTTGGAGGGTGGATTAAGGATGTAATTACTGGGGAATCCAGCAGCAGAGAAATCCAAAAGCTCTCATCCATCTCTCTATGTACTTGACTTTAACGTGAGCTGTGACTGGTCCTCCCAGGCCATGTCTTGACTTTTGTGTGAGGCAAAGCTCCCACAATCAAGACAGGCTGGCTGACAGTCTCCCGGGAGCAAGTTAATCTGGGTTTCCTCTTTCTTGGCTAGGGTCTCCCAGAACCAGCCTAGCAAGAGCTGGTCCCATGCAAAGCCAGCCCCCTGCACCTCCCAGGAGGGGAGTAGACCCAGATCAGACGAGGGTTTTGGTATCTGTATTTGATTTAACATCAGTGTGTACCTCTTTTTAATAGGAATCCTATTAACAGTCATCTTGTCAGGTTTTTTTCTACTTACACAATCATTTTCCTTTTTATAGCCATGATAGCTGTCTTATAGAAAATACATACTTTGTACTTTGAACCATGAACCCCCAGCTTATTATAAAACATAACCTTGACCCTGAAGACAGCCAACAAGATCTGATTTCAAGCTATATAGGCCACAAATATCTTTTTTTTTTAGCACCTGTCTAGTCAGCATTTGCTATTCACTGGTGAAAAGTGTTAACTGCTCAGTCATGTCCAGCTCTTTGCAACTCCATGGACTGCAGCCCACCGGGTTGCCCTGTCCATGGGATCCTCCAGGCAAGGAGTGGGTAGCTGTTCCCTTCTCCAGGGGATCTTCCCGACCTAGGGATCGAACCCGGGTCCCCTGCATTGCAGGCAGACTCTTTACCATCTGAACCACTAGTACTTCCCCATATTGGAATTCAAAAGAATGACACTGAAACAAATGTGTTCAGAATTGAAGATGGGTTAGTTCGTTGTAAGTGCTCTTTACTGAAATGAGCTAACATTTAGAATATTTAATACATATGAAGGATTGCTACACAGGTTGTCAGATAGTTACATGAAGTGGTCTCAGGTTAAGCTCAGAGAAAGTCTCTGTTGTAATGAACTGATTTTGCCAGTGGAGGCAATATCCTATTGTAAGCACAGTTTATATACATTATTTGACTTGAACAGCTGTTCTGTACAATAGGAATTGTTCCCATTTTGCAGATGGACACAGAGGCTCAAGGAGGCGGCTACTCTGCACTAAGATTTGAACCCAGAGCCTTTTGTCTCCAAAGCCCAGCCCTCAAACGCTCCATTACACAGCTTTGCTCTCTGCTGCTGAGTCCTCACAGTGCTTGGTAGATTCAGCGGCAGAAGGCGGTGCGTTGCCAAGCCCTGCAGATGCTCGGCTCACCCCAGCACGCTCAGGAGACCAGGCTAGGCTTCCCTCATCAGACGTGGTGACCACTCTGTATCGTGATGAATGCAGACACACACACACACACACACACACACACACACACAGTGGCCTGGAACAGCACCTGTGTAGGAAATCCTTAGGATGCAAGCTAAGAGTGAGAGTCGGGACTGTGTTTATCTTATCCTCTTTGCATCCAGCAAGGGAGAGAGAACAAGGTGAGAGCAGAGGGAAGCCGGAGGAGGGAGCACCGTCGGGTCACACGACGAGATGGTCCTGTGTGTAGAGACTGGTGGGAAGCTTAGAGTAGCTTTCTGGAAACACGTGTCTAAAGGGAAGAAGGGGCTTCCGAGGCCCTAGTAAGGCAGCAACCACTGTGGCTAGAGCGTCTATGGGACCTTTGTTTACACGTGGGCCATCCTTGCCTCACACGGTCAGCGCTAGGGGCAGCAGTCTTCTCGAAATAAGCAGGTGGTGAGGTGCTGGCATCTGGATCAACAACCAATCCAGTATTTGTGGGCAGAGTGTCATCTGGAGGGCAGAGTTTTTGGAATTCCTCTGGCATGGAGACCCATGTCTAGGACAGACTCAGAGGAACAGGCCGGGTTGGGCTTTGTCCCAAAGTCACGGCCCCCTGGGATCAGCAGGCCTGAGTCGGGGAACTAGAGACTCCGTGCCTGATGCTGAAGCTTGGTCTTGTTGAAATGAAGATGAGAACACAAACTGAGACTTTTTCCTCCAGAGAAGCACCTTTGCTCACGCCCTTAAAAAGACATTACAGGAGGCCTCCCTGGTGGTCCAACGGTTAAGAATCTGCCTTGCAATGCAGGGGTTGCAGGTTTGATCCCTAGTTGGGGGGACCAAGATCCCACTTGCTATGGAGCAACTAAGCCCAAGCTCCGCAACTACTGAGCCCGTACGCTGCAGCTAGAGAGAAGCCCGTGTACCACAAGGAAAGATCCCACACGAGCAAAAAAGACCCTGAGTGCTGCAGCCAAGACCTGATGCAGCCAATTTTTTTTTTTTTAAGGATTTTGCAAACTCTGAATGCCAAATCCTGGAAGGAGTTGGATTCCTGATCATTTTCTTTAATCTAGAATTTCTCCTAAAGCCCTTGAGTCGTCCTTGGTTTCCCTGCAGTCAGACTCCCTGAACAATAACCTCGCCCTTAGGGAGAAGGGGGCACCCCCTAAGATGCCCGTGGCCCCTGCCCACCGCGGACCCCCAGTTTCCTGGGGGAAGTTTCCTGGGCTTGGCCGAGCTGGACAAAGCCTTGCTGGCCTGAGAGCCGCAAGCTCAGAGGACCAGCAGTGCCATCTTGTGGGAGAGTTCTCGAAGCGCCTGACATCAGGCCGAAGGAGGGAGGCAACCTTGACTGCCACGCTTCGAAGGGTGAGAGACAAAGCAATGCCCGGGTGCAGTCAAGTGTGAGGGCTCCCTCTGGTCACCAGCCATGCTACTTAGGATTCTGGTGTCCAGAAAACTAATAGCTTTAATAAGCGAACGCCAAGCCAGAAAGATATTTCAAGAATTAACAGTGGCCAGGAAGGATTTTGCTTGCCTTCCATTTACTAGAAAATGTATTCAGCATCACCCCAGGTGGGATATATTTTTCAGTAAACTTTGTGAGAACACAAAGTCACAGACCATAGCCACAGCCTCAGCTTCTAGACCACCTCAAGGTTCGGTCCTCCCAGCAAGGAGATGGCTTTCCCCAGGAGTCCATCACAGGACCTGAGCCCAAAGTGACGCACCTCCGTCACTAAGAGATGAGAGGCTTGGGCCCCACGCACTCTGCTGACAACAGCAGATGAAGCCAAGCCCCTTCCTTCTCACTGGGCTGTAGTGTCGTATCCTTCCTGTTGTTACACACCTGTGTGCTCATGCTCACACTCAGATCTCAGCCTAAACTCCGCCTCTCAAGGTCTGCTCTGGCTTCCTTCTACAAAGTACCCCACCCACCCACCCACCTGCACGCTGCACCCAGGGTGTTAGCCGCTTGTCAGAAAATGAAATCGAGACTGTGATGCAGGTTTCTGGGTCTGAGCATTCATCAGAGCCCTGCTCCCTGATTCCCAGGCAGCTTTGACTCTTAGGGAGATTTTTAGGGTACAGTCCCTTTCTGAGCATTCACGTGCTCTCTCACCGGGAAGGGTGGAGCAGCACGTGATGATGGCTCCCAGGTCCCCACGTAGCCGACATGACGGTGCTCCCGCCACCACTTCCAGCGTCCCCAGCAGCTTTCTTCCCAGCTGGCTTCCTGTGCTGTGACCACAGCTGGCGGTGGATGAGTAGCTGGTGGGCCGGGTAGAGCCACCCGCCGCAGGGCAGCCGCCCCACCTTAATTAAGCTCATGTGGCCTTATCACTGTCCAGGCTTGCTTCCAGTCTTCCATGGGCTGGGAAACTAACAAGCAGTCTGTTCCGATCCGGTCAGACAGGAATCCGACTGAGGACCCAGAGGGCTTTTTTTCTTCAAGTCCATGGTTTGGTGACATCTGTATATGTATCTCAGATCCTCTTTTTGCCAAGTACTTGCTATGTGCTAAGCAGCGTGTGTATGTATAGTACCTGGTGAGAGAAGGTCCACTGCCACCCATTTTATAGATGAGGAAACTGAGCCTCAGAAGGTCAGACGCCAGCCCACCCACCAATCATTGGCAGAGTTGGGATGGTCTGACATCAGAACCCACACTCAACTGGCATCCACCTGCCACCTTCCTCTGGGCCTCCTTCTTAGGCCATGTAGACTGCATTTTGACTCAATGGATAGTTTGAAACCAAGCTTTGTTCCTGAAGCTTGGGAGCTGAGATGCAGGCAACAGTGGGGCCTGTGAACCAACACAGATCACGGAGCCGAGGGCCCCAGACCTGCGTCCTCCAGGCTGTGCTTCCAAGGACCACGGAAAAGGTTCAGCCTTTTGCAGTCGACATGCCTTCACCTGTAACAGAGGGCTAACACCTGCTGAAGAGCATCATATGCATTAATAACTTATATGGAAGTGCTCCATGCCCTAGTTAAGTGCTAGAGACATAAATGATGGTTTTCAAGGGAAAAGAATCCATTACCCAGTCAGAAAGGAAGTGTGGAGGCCGGTTTGAATACCTTGTACCGTCTGCCTGGATAACGAATCCTCTGACTGCATGTAGATTACTTACGTGAAAAATCTGCACCTCTAAATCGTGTGTAAAATCCAGAACCTAAAAATAGAGCCTGTTGCATGACCCAGTTCTCAGCCCTGAAATGAGGGCAACAGGCTAACGCTCTGGGCTGCCCTTGTTCCAAGTCTGGCTCAGAGCGCTTCTCCGCTGTGCAGGCATCGGGTGACTTATGGACCTCTCTGATGTACTGTCCCCTCACCTGTAAGCCGGGCTTCCCAGATGGCTCAGCAGGTAAAGAATCCATCTTCAATGCAGGAGACCCGGGTTCAATCCCTGGATCGGGCAGATCCCTCTGGAAACAGAAATGGCAACCCACTCCAGGATTCTTGCCTGGGAAATCCCATGGTCAGAGGAGCCTGGTGGGCTACAATCCATGGGGTCATAAAGAGTCGGACACGACTGAGGACCTAACACATATTGACAGGTGGATACTGGAAACCCACGTGCATCAAACGTTTGGCAGCTACACAAGCCAAGTGTGAGAGAGCTGCGGTTTCTGCTGATGTATGGGAGGGTTGCTGCTGCTGCTAAGTCGCTTCAGTCGTGTCCGACTCTGTGCGACCCCATAGACGGCAGCCCACCAGGCTCCTCTGTCCCTGGGATTCTCCAGGCAAGAACACTGGAGTGGGTTGCCATTTCCTTCTCTGATGCATGCATGCATGCTAAGTCACTTCAGTCGTGTCTGACTCTGTGCGACCCCGTGGACAGCAGCCCACCAGGCTGGGAGGGTTACAGGGGCTCTAATTCCAGCTAATTCCATCAGGTTTGCGGTTCCTTTAAATTTAAATAAATATGGTTTTCAAAGACTGGAAAGGCCTGAGGATGTGGGGAGGGCAGGAACGATATTTTTCACCGTCTCTGTTTCGTGAAAGTAATGTTGCTTCTTCAAACCAACATCTGTCAGAATGATTCTCATCAGATTAAATAAATCCTCAAAGCCGCTCTCACAGTTTATAGAATCTTGGAAATGTAGGTTATGCTTCACGTGGAACCCTAATGGAATTTAAAACAAGTGTGTTTTTGCAAGCACAGCTTCGAGAGCACACGGTTTACTGGGGTTTGTGAATTTAAGCTACCATGTCTCAAGGAGTTTAGAGAATGCTTTTACTACAGGAAGGTAATAGACAATCACTGACCAGTTTGAGATGCTATTAATTGAAGATGGAAAAGACTAAGTCTGATGAAAACCAGCACTGCACACACACTCTGCCAGACTTGTGAAAACAGAGATCGCTCTTAGATAAGACACGAGGGGCTAGCCTTCAGTCCGTCACCTTTGTACAGGCAGTTGCCGTGTGTCCTTATGGTTGGTTATGGCCTTTTCAGTGTTTTAGAGGAGATTGGACTTTGTTGCGGGCAGTGGATTTTATGCTTTAAAGATCTTGAATGATCAATACAGATGTTTATTATTCCCTGCCATAAGAAAGCTTATTCTTAAAATTAGTTGCTACATCTAATCACAATGAAATACCACTTCACACCCACTGAGATGACTTCTATCAAAAAATAAATAAATAAATAACAGGAAATAATTCGTGGTGAGGGGACTTCCCTGGTGGTCCAGTGGCCAAGGCTGAGCTCTCAAAGCAGGGAACATAGGTTCGAGACTGGTCAGAGATCTAACCGGTCCATCCTAAAGAAAGTCAGCCCTGAATATTCATTGGAAGGACTGGTGCTGAAGCTGAAGCTCCAATGCTTTGGCCACCTGATGGGAAGAACTGATTCATTGGAAAAGACCCTGATGCTGGGAAAGATTGAAGGCAGGAGGAGAAGGCGATGACAGAGGATGAGATGGCTGGATGGCTGGGAGATAGCGAAAAACAGGGAAGCCTGGAGTGCTGCAGTCCATGGGATTGCAAAGCGTCAGACACAACTTATCGACTGACCAACAACAGGGAACTAGATCCCAAGTGCTGCAACTGAAAGCTCCTGCATGCCGCAGAGAAGATGGAGGATCCCAAGTCCTGCAGCTAAGACCCACCCTCACCAATGAATAAATTAAATAAATAAATGTATGATTTTTGAAAAAGTGGTGAGCCCGTGGAGAAATTGAGCCCATATGCATTGCTGGTGGGAATCTAAGATGTGGAAATGCTGTGGAAAGCCATTCGATGCTTCCTCCAAAATATTAGAATCCAGAGCATGGTTCTTAAGCTTCCAGTGGGAAACCCTTGGCCGTGAAATCCCTGGAGGCAGAGCTGGTGGGTGATTTGGAGCAGTCAAGGCAGGGTGTGCTTGGATTCCAGACAAATCCAAACATAATGACATCAGAGACTTACACTTGGGCAAAACTTACTCATCCCTGGCTGGCTGTTGATCCCATAGCCAAGCCATATTTGTGGAAAAAAAAAAAAAAAACCAACCCAGTTAACCAACCACAAAAGCTAAATAAAACAAAACCAGCATCATGTAGGGAACATTTCTGTGCTGCTTAGTAAGACGTGAAGTCCTTAGTCTCATGGAGCAACAGAAATTACTTGGGGGAATTTCAGGTGTTTTTGCTAAACTCTTTGGGATTAAAAGACACTTGCTCCTTGGAAGAAAAGCTATGACCAATCTAGACAGCATATTAAAAAGGAGAAACATTACTTTGCCAAAAAGGTCTGTCTATTCAAAGCTATACAGTAGTCATGTATGGATGTGAGAGTTGGACTCTAAAGAAAGCTGAGCATTGAAGAATTGATACTTTTGAACTGTGGTGTTGGAGAAGATTGTTGAGAGTCCCTTGGACAGCAAGGAGATCCAACCAGTCCATCCTAAAGGAAATCAGTCCTGAAAATTCATTGGAAGGACTGATGCTGAAGCTGAAACTCCAATACTTTGGCCACCTAATGTGAAGAACTGACTCATTGGAAAAGACCCTGATGCTGGGAAACATTGAAGGCAGGAGGAGAAGTGGAAGACAGAGAATGAGATGGCTGGATGGCATCACTGACTCAATGGACATAACTCTGGGAGTTGGTGATGGACAGGGAGGCCTGGCATGCTGCAGTCCATGGTGTCGCAAAGAGTCAGACACAACTGAGCGACTGAACTGAACTTGGGATGTAAACAATGAACTTTCTGAATGCTGGGACTTTTGCCAGCAGCAAAAGAAAGCTAAAATGAATGATTTCCTCCCAGGGTGGAGCAGCAGAGCTGGTGGGAGGAGGGCTGGGCAGCTCAGGGGTGACGATTCCACTCTGTCTGCCCACAGGACTAGCTGTAAGCCAAGCCACCAACTTCTGAGAGCTGCCCTCACCCCACTTTCCACCCTGACTGGCCGGCCTTGCATTCACCTAACAGCTTCCGGGTCCCCTTATCTCTCATTGAGACATTTCGGAGGCTTGAGCACCTGTGTACTGCCTGTAACTGTGTCCTGATGCTTCTAAACTACGACACATGCAGTTATTTTTATAAAGGCATGTGTGTGCGTGCTAAGTAACCTCAGCCATGTCCTACTCTTGCGACCCCATGGACAGTAGCCTGCCAGGCTCCTCTGTCCATGGGATTCTACAGGCAAGAATACTGGAGTGACTTGCCATGCCCTCCTCCAGGGGATCTTCCTGACTCAAGGAATTGAACCCATAGAAGAATTTTTAATATCTTAGAAGTATGCTCATCAGATACTAAGTGCTGAATGCAGACTACAAAACAAGGTGACTCTTTTGGTAAGACAGAAGGAAATTTAATAAGGAAACAAGTGCATTTCTCTATCCACAGAAAGGAAGGCTGGAAGGACATCCCACATGTTAACAGTAGTTCTCTCCAGGTGGTAGAACTACAAGTGATTTTAATGTGCTTGCCTTGTTGCTTTTGAACAATGAACATGTACTGCTTTCATCCTAAATCCTGTTCCCTCAGTATTGGTGACAGGGTGGGTCAGCTCAGTATGATGAAAGAGTGTAAAAAAGTAGCAAGAGCTTCACAAGGACCTTACTTTTTCTTTTCTTTTTTTAAATTTTTTTGGCTACACCATGGGGCATGCAGGATCTTAGTTCCCTAAGACAGTGAAGTGAAAGTGTTAGTCTCTAAGTCCTGTCTGACTCTTCTCTGACCCCATGGACTGTAGCCCACCAGGCTCCTCTGTCCCTGGGATTTCTCAGGCAACAATAGTGGAGGGGGTTGCCATGCCCTTCTCCGGGGGTCTTCCTGACTCAGGGATCAATCCTGAGTCTCCTGCATTGTGGGCAGATTCTTTACCATCTGGGCCACCAGGGAATCCCCTCAGTTCCCTAATGAGGGATCAAACCCATGCCACCTGCAGTGGAAGCGTGAACCTTACGTTTTTAATACTTGGCATCCCAGAAGGGCCAAGAGCCTTGCATCGATCGGCTCTGGGAAACTCACAGGTTAGAAGCTTCTGGAAGCTGAGGACTCTGGCAAGAGAGCGCCTCGCAGCCCAGAGGACCGGAGGCCCCTTGCCTGGAGTCTCCTGTTCATCCTTTGTGACCCTGCCCCTTCCCTGCTCCAGGGATCACCCAGGTTCACAGTCTGCTGAGACCAAAACCACTGGGCTTGCCCACAGTTAGCTGAAGGATTAACCAAAAACAAAAAGAGTGCTTTTCAGCGACACGTCCTCTGCTACAGCGTTCTCCCTCTCTGCCTGAGCTCAGCCTCAGGAAGAAGGGTGTCCAGAGGACGGCGGCCAGCGGGTGATGAAATAACAGGAAGAGGCGTGCTCCCGCCGCCCTCCGGGGGCTCCTTGGTTTGTCATGCGGTCATGAAGTCAGTCTCCCCATTCGCATCACCTGTGTGTTCCTCTCTGTGACTCATGGTGGTCCATGTCTTTTCCTTCTTGTCTTCCAGTCCACCCAAGCCGACCGTGTTTATCTCTGGAGTCATTGCCCGGGTAAGCACCCTTTCGTCATTTCGGGGTCTCAGCACGTGATCTCCTGATTCCTCCTGTCCTTACTCCCACCCCATGCATCCACCCGGGAGCCGGGGGCACTGGGGGGCTCTTAATTGCCCCCCTGTCCACGGAACGTGCTTCTGTGGTCAGGGACAGACGGGGTGGTAGCCAGGAAGAGCCCACAGCACCTGCCTGCCTCTCCTCCACCCTCTGCTGTCTTCTTTCTCCTTAGACTTGACCAGGGTCAGTAGACTATCCACAGGCCAAAGGGTTTCTGGGGGATCTGTGAGCTGACAATGTTTTTACATTTTTTAATGGTTGAAGAGATTTGAAATAAGAATTACACGGTGATACCTGTGAAGTGTTAGTCGCTAAGTCGGGTTCAACTCTTTTGTGACCCCATGGACTATAGCCCACCAGGTTCCTCTGTCCATGGGATTCAAAACAACCACAAGAACTGCTCTAGCAGAAGAAAGCCACCCAACACCCGAGCTTGGTTCTGAATGAGTCGTGTGGTGCCTGAGCCCCTGGCATGAGGGCACAGATGGCGAGCTTTCTCACCTTCTGGAAGGTACATGGGTCTTTGTGCCCCTTTGAGCCCCCCAGAAAGCCTCAGGACTACCCCACAGTCCTAGGAGATGGGTTTCCACCTTCCAACAGGTTCTCCACTCCACCACCCACCCACTCGCACAGGCAAGCCAGAGAATGCCGGCTTTGGGTCTTGCTCATGAACTTACTCAGGCTTCCCTG
Source organism: Cervus canadensis (assembly GCF_019320065.1). Classification (NCBI taxonomy): domain Eukaryota; kingdom Metazoa; phylum Chordata; class Mammalia; order Artiodactyla; family Cervidae; genus Cervus; species Cervus canadensis. The sequence continues at coordinate 65,123,776 of NC_057401.1, read as the reverse complement.
GCGGTTCAGACAGTAAAGAATCCGCCTGCAATGCAGGAGACACATGTTCAATCCCTGGGTCAGGAAGATCCCCTGGAGGAAGGAAATGGCTCCCCACTCCAGTATTTTTGCCTGGGACATCCCATGGATGGAGGAGCCTGGTGGGCTACAGTCCATGGGTCACAGAGAGTCAGATGTGACTGAGCGACTGGGCAGACAGGCGTGCATGAACTCACCCAGCTGTTCACGGTTGATGAGACAGTGCTTTGAGCCAGTGTTTTCCGTGTCTTCCCACAGGGCGACAAGGACTTCCCCCCAGCGGCCGCCCAGGTGGCCCACCAGAAGCCCCACGCCTCCATAGACAGACACCCCTCCCCAAGGACCCAGCATATCCAGCAGCCTCGCAAGTGACCAGCGAGGACCCAGCACCCTCACCAGGCACACTTCGGTTCCCCGACACTTGGTATTTCCTCCGGCAAAGAGAACTGGCATCTTCCTCAAAACACTGCCCCACTGGGAAATCTAAGACAAAGCAAAGTGCCCCTTCCTTTGCCTTCAATTTCCAGCTCTAAAACTAGAGTCAGACCCCCAATCCTCATTTCCAGGGAGTCCTGGCTGGTGTCACCTGAGGACCATCACGCCTCTCTCTGTGCCCTGAGCAGAACTTACTAAGACCCGGGTGAAGTGACGTTGTTCCCAGTTTAGCTTTAGTTCTGGTTCATCAATTGCCCTGCCAGTGGTCTTAAAAATTAGCAGGCACAAATCTGGGAGGATTAGATTAAGGTCAGGGGAAAGCTCAATCATTGCATGCTTTTTAGTCATAGGACAATCAAATCTTAACACCTAGAGGGAAGAGAAAGAGATGAAGGCGTTAATTACAGAAAACCTGAGTAGGGAGGATACTGCAATAGACAACAGCATCACTGAATTTCCCTCCCTTGTGTGACGAGGGCTCAGATCACAGGGCGACACCAAGCTCTGCCAGAAAAGCCAGAGAAGAGCCTATAGCTCTGAAGAGGCTCTTTTATTCCAGGAGTCATCTGGCTGAAAAATTTTGCCCAAAGGGAATACTTCCAGACTGAAATTTCTCAGTGTGGGTCCCAAGTCCCGCACGGCCCCACCATCCACACAGGCTCGCCGGGAAATCAAGGCGAACCTTCATTTTTTCAGTGATCACCTCGAGAACTGCTTTGAAGTTCTCGGAGTGATCCCTGACCAGGTGGAAGAATAGACACATGGATAACCCTGGAACGCTAGAGCAAAAGCATTGACCACAGGGAAAGATCAGATAAAAACCTGCCTTTGCTCCCCGAGGGAAAAGTAGAAGCATCACATCACCACTGGAGCTAGAAAAGCCTGCTTGTCAGTCAGTCGAAGTGTCAGAACACCCTCTGCCCTAGGGCACCGTTCACTTGGGCATCTCAGATTATCCTATGCTTTCTGCCCAGGTTTCCCACCCAGAGCTGCCCTAGACTGCTTACAGCAATTGGGTGCCCTGCTTTTCTGAAAGGCACGTGTTCACATCTCCCGGAGCAAACGCTTTGGGAGCTGGTGTGGCCTGACTGTCCCACTTGGCAGCAGATCCGCAATGGGGACAGCAGGCACCCCACAGTCCCTCTGACGCTCTTTCCAACTCCATGTCCACGGTTGGTAAAGGTGATGCAGACCTAGCTTTTGCCCCTCTCTAAGGGAAAAGCCAGCCCTGCTTCACATCTTAAAGGCAACGTTTGGTTTCCCCTCTCATTGACTTTTGGAGCCAAGGTCTCACACTCACGGCAGTGCGTAGTCACATCTCGTATTTCTTAGCCACTGAGATGTTGCTATAAACAGAGGCTGGCTTTTGGAGATGCCGCCTGGGTGTGTAGCCTCCTCCTGGCTACCTCCCGGAGCCGGCATCTCTGAGGGATCCTGAGGGCAGGCAGCGCGGGTCCGTCTGTGGACCGCTGCACCCTCTGCTGCGGAGCTGAAGGCCCATCCTTGACGCCTTGTACTGCTGCAGCCAGGAGTGCCGTGCCGCGCATCTTTCTTGTCATTTTAGCTGCATCTGGCGTGTATCTGCGGGCTCCCGATCGCTGAAAGCAAATTGTTCCCCTGAATGAATTTATCCACGGTTAACTTCAAGAATAATCATTCTAATAAAGCTCCTGCGTGGTTTGTTTTCTCTTATATCTCAGAGATTGTTCTTTCTCATCTCGCTAGGGTTGCCAGATGGTTTCAAAAGAAATAACGAACATGCAAAAATAAGGAGTATGTTCACAAATTGTTTCCCAGACACAAAGCCAAACTATTGGACACCTGGCACCTTGAGTCTAATCGCCTCCTTTGAAATGTCATAAAGTGGAAAAGCTTTAATGTGGTGGATTAAAATGTACTCCTTGGGCCGAGCAGCTGGCCCTGTGCTTGGAAGGTCCTTTGGGAACAGACTTGGGAAGAATGATTAGTAGTAAGCCCAGGGGTGGCTGTGAGCAGCATTTGACAAATAAGACATTCACCTAATTTATCCAAAGATCCCCTGGAACCCTTATGAGCAGGATGAGAAAATAATCATAATTATTAGCTTCGAGATCCAGAGTCAGACTACAGATGTGGGCTGGGAGGGACCCTGACCTGTTTTCACCCTAGAAGGACAGGGCAGCTTGGTGGCCCTGAGCCAGGGGAAGGCACACATGGCCAGAGTCTGTGTCCCCAGCCCTGGCCTCCCTTCAGCCCCTGATGTCACCTCTGGATGCTGCTCTTTGCATTCACGCCTCCACCTCCCTTCCTAAGTTGAGGACAGAATGAGGGTCTTGTGCATTTAGTGTCACTGGGTAGAGAGTTGTCCTAGGTACATAACATTGACTTACCAGGCCACGTAGACTTCTGAGAAATGTTTGTGTAGACATTTGTTGGGAGGAGGTTACCAAACACTGCTGACTCACTAGGACCCAGACCCTCCACTTAGAGAATGCAGCCTACCTTCTTCCAAAATCTATATTATCTCTCAGAATGATCTGTGTCTAAGCAGACCTGAGAATGATAAGAGCTGCAGGTCTTCCACCATTTATTACACTCATGATTATATCTAGTTACTATATGACTATGAAGGGCTTCCCTGGTGGCTCAGAGGGTAAAGAATCCGCCTGCGATGCAGGAGACCCGGGTTTGATTCCTGAGTTGGGAAGATCCCCTGGAGGAGGGCATGGCCACCCACTCCAGTATTCTTGTCTGGAGAATCCTATGGACAGAGGAGCCTGGCGGGCTACAGTCCACAGGATCACAAAGAGTCGGACACGACTGAGTCACTAACACACACACAAACAGAAATACCAACCACATAACAAACGTGGGGCAGAATTGCCTCCAGGGCGTTCCACATCGTCACGAACATCATCATCACCTGCATTTGTTAGTCACCGCCATAACAAAGTACCCCAAACTGGGTGGCTGAAAACAGTGGAAAATGTGTGACTTCTTGGTCCTGGAGCCTAGAAATTTGCAGTGAAGGTGTGGGCAGGGCCGCCTTCCCCCAAAAGCTCCAGGGGCGATAATTCTTGGCCTCTTCCGCTTCCGGTGGCTGCTGGCAGTGCCTAATGATCATTGACTTGTTGCAACTCAAACCGAGTCTCTGCTTCTGTTGTTAACATGGACACCTTCCTGCATGTCTGTGTCCAGACTTCCCTGTTCTTCTAAGGATGGCAGTCACTGGACCAGAGCCACCCCCATCCAGTTTGAAAACTGGAAGCATTAGTCTTTCAGTCGTGTCCTACTCTTTGCCACTCCGTGGGCTGTAGCCTGCCAGGCTCGTCTGTCCATGGGATTCTCCAGGCAAGAATACTGGGGTGGGTTGCCATTTCCATCTCCAGGGGATCTTCCCAACCCAGGGGTTGGACCCAGGTCTCCTACATTGCAGACAGATTCCTTATCATCTGAGCCATCAGAGAAGCCCACCTAGATGACCTCACCTCAACAAATCAGATATGCAAGAACCCTAATTCCAAAAAAGGTTGTGTTCATGGACCCTGGGACTCAGGACCTGAACTATCTATCTTCTCAGGGGGACACTATTCAATTCAGGGCTCAGCCACAAGATGAAAAGCCGGAAACCCTGCTCCCAGCTCACACTGTTGGAATAGCTGTTCATCTGGTCAATTGGTTTCCTGAGCTTTACTGTGAGAAAGTTTTGCCCACTACAGATTGTTACAGTGTTGCTGGTCATAGAGCGGCCAAAGCCTGTGTGCTGGGGGACCCAAAAGAGAGCAGGGCAGAAGTGCCAAGTTATAAGTCACCCAGGCCATGGGGGGGAGGGCATTCACCCCCAGTTCTAGTAGCTCCTGAGATCACAGCTCTCTGCTGCATGCATCCTCAGGTCAAAGTCACTAAGTCCCAATAGCACATATCCTGTGTTCTGTAAGAGTGATCCACGGGCAGTGGTCAGCCCATTTCACAGATGGGAAGACTGAGACTGAAGCTCACTCCCCAGGGTCAAAAGCCACTGTTAGCCAACACTTGTCCAGGGAAGATACACAAATGGCCAATAGGCACCCGAAAAATGCTCGAGATCAACAGTCACCAGAGAGATGCAAATCGAGACAGTGAGAGACCCATTCACACCCACAGAGATGGCAGGGATCAAAAGTCCAAATAATAAGCCTTGATAAAGATGTGGGGAAATTAAACCCATGCACAGTGACTCAGAGAATGAAAAACGGTGCGGCCACTTAGGAAAACAGGCTGGCAGTTCCTCAAACAATTAAACAGTTACTGTGTGACCCAGCATGTCTATTCCTCTGTATATACCCCCAAATAAATGAAAACACATGTCTTTGCAAGAATTTGTACACAGATGTTTAGGGTAGCATTATATATAATAGCCAAAAGGTAGAAACAACCCAAATAGGTCCATCAACTGAGGAGTGAATACATAAAATGTTATATACACACACATACACACAAATGGAATATTACTCCATTGTAAATATCATTCCATTATTTGGCCATGCAAACTAATGCAATACTGATCTATGGGACAATATGAGTGAACCTTGAGAATATTATGCTCAGTGAAAGAAGCCAGCCACAAAAGACCATGTACTATAGGATTCTATTTACATGAAGTGTCCACAATAGGGAGACATCTAGAGACAGTGACTGCACAGGGCTGGGGGTTGGGGGGCAGGCAGGATACAGGGGGTGAGAGCTTAAGGAAACAGGGCTCCTTTCTGAGGTGATGGAAATGTTCTGAAATCAACTGAGGATGGGCCTAGAGGCTGTCACGCAGAGTGAGGTAAGTCAGAAAGAGAAAAACATAGTGTACATTAATGCATATATGTGGAATCCAGAAAAATGGTATGAAGGTGAAGTTGCTCAGCTGTGTCTGACTCTTTGCGACCCTGTGGACGGTAGCCCACCAGGCTCCTCTGTCTATGGGATGTTCCAGGCAAGAGTACTGGAGTGGGTTGCCATTTCCTTCTCCAGTGGATCTTCCCAGCCCAGGGATCAAACCTGGGTCTCCCGCGTTGTAGGCAGACGCTTTACCGTCTGAGCCACCAGGGAAGAAAAATGGTATAGATGGGTCTTATTTGCAAAACAGAAATATACAGACAGACAAATACATGGCCACCAAGGAGGGGAAAGGAGCTGGGGTGGGAGTAATTGGAAGGTTGGGATTGACATGTGTACACCACTGATTCTGTGTAGAAAGCATAACCAATGAGAACTTCACTGTAAGGTGCCGGGGACTTCAGGGCTCTGTGTGCGTCAGTCGCTCAGTCGTGTCCAACTCTCTGCGACCCCATGGCTGCGGCCCTTCAGCCTCCTCTGTCCACTCAGAGCTCTGCAGTGACCTAAAAGGGAAGAAAATCCGAGAAAGAGGGGATGTGTGGATATATGTGGGGCTGATCCACTTTGCCGTACAGGAGAAACTAACGCAACATTGTAAAGTGACTATGCTCCAAAAAAATTAATTTAAAAAATAAAATCACCTGAGAGGATGCTTGCATGTGTCTGTGACTAGGATAGACCCATGGACTCTTACACTCCTCTCAGGATCCGTAAGGAAGGTACCAGTCAGAGCCGACATACCAGTAAGTGTAAGGTGATGAATAGGGGGCTTCCCTGGTGGCTCAGCTGGTAGGGAATCTGCCTGCAATGCCGGAGACCTGGGTTCGATCCCTGGGTTGGGAGAATGCCCTGGAGAAGGGAAAGGCTACTCACTCCAGTATTCTGGCCTGGAATGTTCCCGTGGACTGTATAGTCCATGGGGTCACAGTTAGATGACTGAGCGACTTTCACTTTCGATGGGGGGCTCAAGGAAAGGCTTAGGGTGGTGGGCTTTGCATTGGGGCAGGCTCACACCTGCCTGGTTCCAACCTGGCCCCTGTTGGGGTAAGAAGTTTCTCAATCAGCATCTCTGGATCTCAGTCCTTCACCTGTCCAATTGGGCCACTGTGTACACAGAGTTTTGTAGAGACGAAAAGAAAATTGCGGGCATTAACCCCCTGGTTAATAGGGAAACCAGTTTCGGTAGAACAGGGTTTCCAACATGGACAGCATGCTGGAACTGTGCAATGCTGAGATGGTGGGTTAGCAGGGAGAGAAGATTCCAGAAGGAGATGGTTGGCTCAGTGCCACTCTGGATGGTGTGCAGGAGGAGCAGCGAGGAAACACAGAGGAGACAGGAGGAGCTGTGAGACCTGAGGAGCAGGGATGGGCACCCTGGGAACCAAAGGACCCCCTGGGGATCCCATGTGACCCCAAGGTCGACCAGGCTGCTTTCTGCCCCGGCTCCTGCATGCTATGCCCCGGTCTCTGGTGGGGCCCATGTCACCCTGGTACAAAGCTCAGCCTTTGAATGGTTTCAGCAAGAAATGTGCTTGTAACTTACAAGTGTTACTGGAAGGAGTCCAGCCCTGGGAGGCTCCGGAGAGGAACATGCCATTTTCCAGTGCCTCCAGCTTGCCCAGCTGCTGCCGCTGGAGCCTAAGACCCACCCGGGGCACCAAGAAACAGACATCCTCGCGCCAAGTCCCCACTGGGCCTCTACTGCCTGGCCCGACCTGAGGAGACCAGTTCACTTTTTGGCATGTGCCCTCCTAAAGGAATGAGAAGCCCTGGGAGAGTTCCTGTCTGGGGCCAGAGAAAGGAACTTGGGTTGGTCCTCAGGTCCATGTCTGTGGCATTGATGCCTGTCTGCTTCAGAGGATGCTCAGCTGCATCCTCAAACCAGGGTCAGGGTCAGCCCCACCGACGCAGTCCCAGAGGGGAGGTGCACCCTCAGAGTCCATGTCCCTCCTCCCTGCACTGGGCAGCTGGGTTTTCTTCTCTGGGCTCAGCTTCATCACCAGCAAGAGGAAGCCTCCAGAACCTCCCCGATGGGGCTGTGTGAGCACGCTGTCTATGTTCATTTATCATCATTACTGTGGAGGTTGTTAATTGATGATGCAAGACCAGAGACATCGTGAGAGTCTGTCCAATTAAAGCCAATGCCAGGAGGGAGCTGAAGAGCAGGTGCGAAGGCAACCGGGCTCTGAGATGAGCGTTTTGAACCTGCTCGGAGGTTACACTGCCGAATGCTGACTCAAGTGTGCGCCAGTGCACACCAGCCTGGAACCATCCTGCCCCCAGACCCAGTCCTGGCTCTTCCCCAAGCCGGCAGCCTGCATGTACTCAGGAGCAAGGTTGTAGGTACCACAGCCCATGTGGCAGGGAGGGGCCACCTGACCCCAGCGGGCACCAGGCTCAGGCACCCTGAGAAAGGGCAGGACTCAAGGGAGAGCCTGCAGGGTGGGAGATACCGCCAGACCCAAAGTGTTTTTAATTAATGAATTCTTTTTTAAACATCTGCCTCCTACCTCAGCAGCCTGTGGGGTTCTTCTGCAATCCTGCAGCTTTTTCTAACTTCACAGCTGCTGTGCTGGTTAAATGCTTCCCTCTACAAACCCCAAAGTAAACTTTTCTTCCCCAAGAGTTGACATCCTGCTGCCTATGCAGTGTAAAAATGAAAACAAAACAAAAAAAGACAGGCATTTCATAACCTTCCCAAGAGATATCTATAGCCATATGCTCCTGAAGAACGGAGAGGGAGTGAGTGGGTGGTGGCAGTTAACCAGGAAGTTTTGAGTACTTGAAATAGCCTCAATTGTTGTATTAGCTGAGGTTCTCCAGGGAAACAGACCCAGCAGAAGACAGGTGACAGATAGATGACAGATAGACGACAGATAGACGATAGACAGGAAGAACAGATATAAATAAATATATAGATGGTACATGGATAGGTAGAATAGATATAAAGAAATAGGTACATGATATATTGATAAATAGAATAGATACAAATAAATATGTAGATGATGGAGGATAGATAGAGTAGACATAAAGAAATAGATGATAGATAGATGGATCCATTCAGTTCAGTTCAGTCGCTCAGTCGTGTCCAACTCTTTGCAACCCCATGGACTGCAGCACAACAGATGGATAGACAAAGAGATTTAAGGAATTGGCTCATGTGACTATGGAGGCCCATGCTCACTGAGTGCTCAGTTGCTCGGTCATCTCCAACTCTTTGTGACCCCATGGACTGTAGCCCGTCAGGCTCTTCTGTCCATGGGATTCTCCAGGCAAGAATACTGGAGGGGGTTGCCATTTCCTTCTCCAGAGGATCTTCTCAACCCAGGGATTGAATGCATGTCTCCTGAATTGTCAGATGAATTGTTTACCACTGAGCCACCTGGGAAGTCCTGTGTGGAGGTTCATGAGTCCAAAATCTTCAGAGTGGGCCTGCTGGAGACCCAGAGAGGAGCCAACACAATTCAAGTCCAAAAGCATTCTGCTGGGAGAATTCTCTCCTCTGGGGAGGACAATCTTGAGTTCTATCCAAGCCCACACACATTATGAAACGTAACCTGCTTCACTCAGGAGTCCACTGGTTTAAACGTGAATCTCAACCAAAAATACCCTCATAGAAACATCCAGCCTAATATTTGACCAAATATCTAGGCACTGTGGCCCAGTCATATTGACACATAAAATAGACCGTCACAAGAGTTCAGTGTAGTTCATTTTTCTTGGAATTCTTAGAGCATCATGGATCTGTTTTTACTTTGACCATGTGGCATACTCCTGACCTTCTATCTAACATTGAACTTGCTCTTCCGAACAGACATTCTAAAATTCAATTAAGGGCATGCATGACAAGAGAAAATAATTTTTCCCTCATCTTCCCACTTAATCTTAAATATTATTATAAATCCAACTGCCATGTTTTAAAAAAAATCCACTTTGTCAACTGGTCAAGACCCCACATGATCTGATATAATGACCTGTTATAGTCTGGAGAAGATTTAGGACTCTACCCAGAAGCCCTGAGTGAGCTTTTTGATTACATTTCAGATTGTCATTCTGTGCTGGTGAGGGTCACCTAAAAGAGAGTTCAACAGTTTGTAGCACAAGGACTCAGCTTCTGTGCAAATTAAACAGAAACCCACTTGGGTCTTTCTTTGAACAGAGATGTATCGAAGGCTTTAGAGTATCAGTAAGGATCTTCATTATCTCAAGGGCAGTAGTTTTCACGGAGGGAGTGGGCAGTGTCAGCCCCAGAGAACACTGGGTGGTGTCTGAGGACATACTTGGTTGTCACAACACGGGATTGGAGAGGAAAGGGGGAAGCTAGCAGCTGAATCTTGTGAGTACAGGACAGGGATGCTTATAAAAGTCCTTCAGCATTCAGGACAGCCCCTGAAACAGAGTATCCAGACCAAAGACCACCAATATGGAGGCTGGGGAACGCTGTTTGTTGTGTTCTTGTTTTTCAGTTGCTAAGTCATGTCCAACTCTTAGCGACCCCATGGACTGCAGCAGCCAGACCTCCCTGTCCTTCACCATCTCCCGGAGTTTGCTCAAACTCATGTCCATTGAGTCGGTGATCTGTTCTTATAGTAATACAATTAAACAATAAAAGGCAAATTCCCCTCATCCTGGAATCATGAGGGGGAAAAAAAAAGTTACATGTGTGTCAGAGACAGAGCACGTTTTGTGGAAGCAGCTGAAGTAACTCAAGCTTGTATGCTTTTCAGTCCCTGGAGCAAAAGATATCAAATTGCTATGATGCAGATTCACTCCTGGGTGCAATGGAAAATTCTAGATAAAGCAAGCTTTTTCCTTGCTCTACAGTGCAATGGCTGTTTTCTCAGTCACCTATACGAAGAAGAGTGGAGATCATGGTCTCCGGTTGACTTCCCCTGCACTCTCCCTCAGGACGGGTGGGACAAACGCGCAGGCTCTTGGCTCAGCGATTTAATAGACTCAAAAGGAGGTCTAGAAACTTCTCTCCAAACAATTGCAGCCTGTTTTCCAAAATAGATCGTGTGTGTCTCAAGCTGATTCACCTCAGAGTTATCCGTACAAGCGGCGGAGGGGAAGGCGGAAGCGGAAGCGGAAGAGGAAACCGAGCGCCTCTGTCAAGCGAGCGGCCGAGGCTGATGTGGGTGAGGGGAGACCCTCGTGAAGGCAAACCTCGCGTCAGCTCACGTCTTTGTCCTCATCCTGTGTCCTCGTCTCCTAGCATAGTCTCCACCTCCACCCCTCCGCAGCGCCTCCCCCCTCCCTGATTCTCTCACAGACGAAATAAGGACTAAGGCTTGCACTCGGGAGCGTGGCCATTTTTTTCCCTTGGAGCTTACCGCCACCTAGATCCTAGACTAGGCCTCCACACCACCTAGATCCTAGACCTGGAGTGCTGCCATCCTGGCCCTCCTTTGGCTCTGAAGGCATTCAGTGACTTTGTTCTACTTCTAGCTGCACCAGGTACCTAGAATACCAGAGTCACAAGGTAGGTAAAGAAAAAACAAACGTCATCGCATGAGATGCAACAAAAGTTTGCAAAAGTCACATGCTTTATCACCAAATTCTCTCCCTTGGGTGCTGAGGATGCTGACACTTTTATATGTCAGTTGGCTAGAAACTCTCAGGTTCAGTCGCTTCCAACAAGCACCGTTTGTCAGGGCGCCATCACTGCCCTGGAAGCCATGAGGAAGTACACATGTCACTCAGTGTAAGTGGGCGGCACTTTCAGTCAGGGGAAGATTCATCTCAGTGTCCTTCACCGAAATTCACAAGCACCCCATATATCACACTGGAACCAGAAAGCCTACTACGGTGTTTGTGGTTCCCAGATCTTCTCAATCTACTTGCAGATTGGAAACCAGTGCACTGTGGGAGAACACCCATCCTCACCTGATGGGACCAGTGTGAGAAACCCACATCTGGACAAGTGCCACCTGTCAGCCACACACAAAGTGGACATAAGCGGACAGATTTTAGGAGTAGAAAGGATCTCTGAATGAAAACAATAACCAAAAAAGAGGAAAAAAAAAACCCATAAACAAAATCTAGTAAACATGTTTGAGCAACCATGGTCAGGTTTCCATAAAGCATAATAAGGGAACACCCTCAAATTACATAGAATGCCACATCATGTATGTTTAAATCCCAGGCTGATGCTAAGCCCATCATGCCAGTTAAAACAACTAAAAAAGTCCCTCATGTCCCTTTTGTTTTGGTTTCACAGCTAAAGCTTTTTCTGGCTTAATACTTACTTTTTTTACCTTCGTATGTTAAATTGGACTTCCCTGGTGGCTCAGATGGTAAAGCGTCAGCCTACAATGCCAGAAACCTGGGTTCAATCCCTGGGTCGGGAAGATCTCCTGGAGGGGGAAATGGCAACCCACTCTGGTATTCTTGCCTGAAAAATCTCATGGACAGAGGAGCCTGACAGGCTACAGTCCATGGGGTCACAAAGAGTCGAACAGAACTGAGCAACTTCACTTTCACTTTCATGTTAAATTCTTTAATTATCCTCATAGAGGATCTTAACGTATCAAAAAGACCTCCAGAAGAAAAGCTTTCCTAGGAAACAACAGCAAAATCAAAGATTTTTATTTTGCAGGCACAAAACTGCAATATCTAAGAATGAAAACTGGTTTTAGTTCAATAAACAAGTATTTTCTTCAAGGACAATTAGATAAACTGACCATAAGAAGACATGATAAATGGGTATTTATTAACACTTTGTTTAAACTATATAAGCTAAACCAAAGTTACTATTTTTCATAAATCAGAAAAGCATCCAAGTAGACAGATTACCCACAGGAAGAGATTCTGAGCCTAAATTATCATTATCACCATCACTATCATCACCATCATTATTGTCCCTCTCTTCCCCTTAATAAACACTTACTATGTACCAGGTACTCATAGCAACTCTGTTTGGTAGATGATATTATTATTGCTATAGTACAGATGAGGAAACTTAAGACACAGTGTGGCAAAATGTACTTAATTTACACAACCAGTAGGTGGCAAAGCTAAGATCCATCTGACAACAAGTTCTATGCTCTCCACCACCAGTCTTTAAAGAGCAGAACACTGCACTGTCATTTCTACACAATCCATCCTCCACCATCTCATTGCTGTCCCCACACTCTGACCACGCAGTTCGGCCCCCAGAGTTGGAGGAACAGTAAGGTCCTCTGCTTGTCAAACCCTGACTGGCATCTCAGAGATGCTTAGTCATGCTCTCAGGATGGATAACCCTAGGAGAAGTTTGAAACCCATTCCTCCTGAAGGTCTTCTTTGGACCAGATTGTGAAAGGGAATAACTCTTGAAAGGCTAGTCTCACTTTTGCTGCATGAAAACCCAGCACTAAATTCTCCTCCCAGAGGCCTGAGGATGGACCTCCTAACCAGGCTCTGGGGAGAAAGGCATCACTTATCGTCAGGAAGTATCCTTCTTCCTTTTCATCATCACTGGAAAGATGGTGACCCAGACGGTATGGGACACTGCTCTGGGCACTGCGGACATCTCAGCAATGAAGCCAAACCCAGATCATAGAGTTCAGTAGACCTCCTGAGAAACCTGTATGCAGGTCAAGAAGCAACAGTTAGAACCGGACATGGAATAACAAACTGGGAATCAGAATTGGGAAAGGAGTACATCAAGGCTGTACTGTGACCCTGCTTACTTAACTTAGAAGCAGAGTGTGTGTTAAGTCACTTCAGTTGTGTCCAACTCTGTGCCACTCTATGGACTGAAGTCTGCCAGGCTCCTCTGTCCACGGGGATTCTCCAGCAAGAAAATTGGAGTGGGTTGTCATGCCCTCCTTCAAGGGATCTTCCTGACCCAGGGAGCAAACCCACATCTCTTACATTTCCTGCATTGGCAGCCAGGTTCTTTACCACTAGTGCCACCTGTGAAGCCCAGTATAGAAAGTGCATGATGCGAAATGCCAGGCTGGATGAAGCACAAGCTGGAATCAAGACTGCCGGGAGAAATAGCAATACCTCGATATGCAGATGACATCACTCTAAGGGCAGAAAGTAAAGAGGAACTAAAAAGCCTCCTGATGAAGGTGAAAGAGGAGAGTGAAAAAGCTGGCTTAAAACTCAGCATATACACAAAGGAATATTACTCAGCTATTAAAAAGAATGCATTTGAATCAGTTCTAATGAGGTAGATGAAGCTGGAGCCTATTATACAGCGTGAAGTAAGTCCAAAAGAAAAACACCAATATAGTATATTAATGTATACATATGGAATTTAGAAAGATGATATTGATGACCCTATATGGAAGAAAGCAAAAGAGACACAGATGTAAATAACAGACTTTTGGACTCTGTGGGAGATGTGAGGGTGGGATGATTTCAGAGAATAGCATTGAAACATGTATATTACCATATATGAAATAGATTGCCAGTCCAGGTTTGATGCATAAGACAGGGCGCTCAGGGCCGGTGCACTGGGATGACCCTGAGGGATGGGATGGGATGGGGAGGGAGGTGGGAGGGGGTTTCAGGATGGGGGACACATGCACACCCGTGGCTGATTCATGTCAATGTGTGGCAAAAACCACTACAATATTGTAAAGTAATTAGCCTCCAATTAAAATAAATAAATTAATTTTTAAAAAACAGCATTCAAAAAACTAAGATCATGGCATCCGGTCCCATCACTTCATGGAAAATAGATGGGCAAACAACGGAAACAGTGACAGACTATTTTCTTGAGCTCCAAAATCACTGCAGATGGTGACTGCAGCCATGAAATTAAGACACTTGCTCCTTGGAAGAAAAGCTATGACTAACTCAGTGTACTATAAAGCATAGACATTACCTTGCCAACAAAGGTCCATCTAGTCAAGGCTATGGTTTTTCCAGTAGTCATGTATGGATGTGAGAGTTGGACGATAAAGAAGGCTAGGCGCCGAAGAACTGATGCTTTTGAACTGTGGTGTTGGAGAAGACTCTTGAGAGTCCCTTGGACTGCAAGGAGATCCAACAAGGCCATCCTAAAGGAAATAAGTCCTGGGTGTTCATTTGAAGGGCTGATGCTGAAACTGAAGCTCCAGTACTTTGGCCACATGTTGTGAAGAGAACTCATTTAAAAAGCCCCTGATGCTGGGAAAGATTGAGGGCAGGAGGAGAAGGGGCGTGACAGCAGATGAGATGGCTGGATGTCATCACCGACTCAATGGACATGAGTTTGAGCAAACTCTGGGAGACAGTGAAAGACAGGGAAGTCTGATGTGCTTCAGTCCATGGGGTCACAAAGGATCAGACATGACTAAGCAACTGAACCACAAAGGCCATGAGTGCAGTGTGGCCCTGGCCACTAGGAGTTGGGTCACCTTTCCACCTTCTTGGTCCAGGGCAGCTCACCAGAACTGGGGCTTACACAGGGTCTGAGCTGAAGGGCCCTGGCCTGATTCTCTCTGGGGAGGATATGAGCAACCAGAAGGCCTTGAAAACCCCTGTCTCACCTTATCCCCACCACAGGCCTTATTACGTTGATCTGCCTTTTGTGGAGAGTCACTGAGGTGCTGAGACATTCCTGATCAGGAATAGAGGTTGAGAAGAGATGGAGAATGCCTGAGGACTGTCAGTCAAGGTCACCAGCACAGAGTCTGTGCTCAGAGTGGCCCCCAGCACCCCTCTGCCCAGCGGTACCAGGCAGGGTGTGGAGCATTCACACGGGGACCTGTTGTTCTGTAGGAAAATGACTGTCCTGCCTGCATCACAGAGAACATGCAGCAAAGCCAGGACCAGACCCCTGTCTGTTTCCAAAGACCTTTCCCCACACAGCTTAGGACCTCCCTGTCTCTGTTTGGTTTAATTAAGCAAGCCAAGCGTCTTCTTCCCCGTATGCTTTTCTGGGAGGAAAGCCAGGCTGTGTCTAATGACACAGAATATTTTCCATGTTGCTGTTTCTATGGAGCTGATGTAGCTGTTTTTCACATTCATCACATATCTTTCTAGTTAAACACCAGCACCCCCATCCACAGGGTCTTAATCAGCAAGGTCCCAAGAGGCACTGGTTGCCACCCACCCCAGTGCCTCTGCTGAAGCTGCCGGTGGCAGGTCTGTTCCTCGATGCCTGGGCAGATGACGTGAGGGGTGACTGGCTGCCCCAGGTGTTTCCAGCTTCCTCCAGGTCCTGCTCATCACTGTTTTTGCCGGAGAATTCCACAGACAGAGAAGCCTGGAGGGCTACAGTTCATAGGGTTTGCAAAGAGTCAGATACGACTGAGCAACTAACAATTTCACTTTTCAGCGGTCACCAGACATTTAGTCTCCAGATAGAAAGGCTTGTTGGGTCATGGATGTGGCCTCTGTAAAGTCAAGGACCTTTCAGAGCCAATGGGAAGTGAGTGGGTGAGTGTGGAGATGGGGCAGGAGAAGGGTCAGAGTTCAGAGCTCTAATCACTCACCTGGGAGTCTGACCTTTTATGCTAAATGAAGTCAGACAGAGAAAAATATATATATTCTCACTTACATGACGAATCTTAAAAACAAAAAAAAACTTAATTCATAAGATACAGAGAAGGCACTGGGGGTTGCCAGAGGCAGGACATGGAGGGTGAATGAAATAGAAGGGGGTCCAATGATACAAACTTCCAGCTGTAAAATAGTAAGTCTCATAACTCATGGGATGTAATGGACAGCTCGGTGAGTATGGTTAATAATACTGTATTGCATATTTGAAAGTTGCTAAGGCAGTAAATCTGAAAAAAATTCTCATCCCAAGAAAACAACATGATAACTGTATGTAGTGATGAATGTGAACTCGATATGGTAGTGATTGTTTTGCAAAAACCCTGATGCAGGGAAAGATTGATGGCAGGGGAACAGGGCGGCAGAGGATGAGATGGTTGGATGGCATCACTGACTCAATGGACATGAGTTTGAGTAGGCTCTGGGAGTTGGGGATGGACAGGAAAGTCTGGCATGCTGCAGTCCATGGGGTCGCAAAGAGTCAGACACGACTGAGCAACTGAACAACAACGACAAACAGTGAAGCATTACGTTGTACACCTGAAAGCAATATAATGTTTCATGTCGATCATGTCTCCATTTTTAAGAAAGAAAAAAAAAATTGTCTGGGCCCATTAGGTCTTCAGTGGCGACTCCACACCCAGATGGAAACACCCACCACCTGGATTGGTGCTCAAGCAGGAGTCGGCAGGCTTTCAGAAAGTCAAAACTTGAGGTTTTGTGGGCACATGGCCAGTGTCACAGCTGGTCCACTGTGCCCCTGGAGAATAAAAACTTCCGTGGACGACATGTCACTGAGTGAGCAGGCTGGGCTTCAGTACAACCACACTTGTAGAAACAGGTAATGGCTGGTTTTGAACTGTGGGCTGTGGGCCACTGGGCTAGAGGTGGCAGTCAAGGTCCCAGCTAAAGATCAGCAGCCTCTAGCTGGCATTTAAAGCCAGGGGCGGTTGAGATGCCCAGGCAGGGATGCAGAGAATGGTTCTCAGGATGGAACCTGCTTCTAGCCTTCAGGGGTAAGTGGGGGCTGTGGGGGGCAGAGGATGGCCATAACATGACCCCAGTGGTCAGAGAGGTGGGGCAGAGAGTGAGTGTGCGTGTTGAGAAAGCCCCCAGCAGGGTGCTTAGGATGTTAGGGAGGATGAATGCCCAGGCTTTCAGCATCTCTGACACATCCACTGGGGTGGTGCTTCAGATTGAACTGTGCCCCCCAAAAGGCTTACCCCAAGCCCCTGTCCTGTTATTGCTGTTCAGTCACTAAGTCGTGTCCAACTCTGCGACCCCAGAGACTGCAGCACACCGGGCTTCCTTGTCCTTCACCACCTCCTGGAGTTAGCTCAAACTCAAGTCCCTGTGAATGCGCCCTTATTTAGAAATAGGGTCTTTGCACATGTCCTTAAGTTACAATGAGGCCACACTTGCTTAGGATGAGTGGGTGCTAATCCAATGACTAGTGGCCTTACAAAAAGGGGGAAATGTGGACACAGACGCACAGAAGGAAGCCACCATGTGGTGATGGAGGCTGCCACAAGCCAAGGAATGCCAAGGATTGCTGGCAACCACGAGGGGCTGGAAGAGGCAAGGAAGCATCCATCCCTGGAGCCTTTGCGGGGGACGGGCATGGGAGATTTGGATCTTCTGCCCTCCGGAACTACTAGGGGATACATTTCCGCTTTCTTGAAGCCATCCAGAAAACCTGTTACAGAAATCACAGGAGAATAACCCAGGTGCAGCTGTCTCTCTGACAGTTTTCCAAGTTGTGCTGATGCTGGCGGCCCCAGGAACCCTGGGCTTTGGAGCATCATTGCTATATGTAACTACAGACGTCCATCTGCCAGCTCCAGGAGAACGCAGGAGTTTCCCAGATATCACAAGAGCCAACTGGCCTGATACTAGGACTAGGAGTGTGTGAAAAGGAAAAGTGGGTGAAAGTGTTAGTCACTCAGTGGTATCCAACTCTTTGTGACCCTGTGGACTGCAGCCCACTGGGCTCCTCTGTCCACAGGATTCTCCGGGCAAGAATGCTAGAGTGGGCTGCCATGCCCTTCTCCAGGGGATCTTCCTGGTCCAGGGATGGAATCCAGGTCTCCTGCATTGCAGGCAGATTCGTTACTGCCTGAGCCACCATGGAAGCAAGTGTGTGTAGAGTCAGAGAAACACAGACTGGGGCTCTCAGGACAGGCCCAGTGTGTGCTCAGCAGTGGGAGGGAGAAGGCAGGGGTTTTTGCTTTTCTGACCCCCAACCTCTGACCTCTCACCTCACAAAGGACATCATATGCGTCAAACAAGGGAGACCCATTGCAATGGGGTTTGGTCAGGAAGGATGGCCAGACTGCAGCTTTCAACCATCACTCAGGTTAGAAGGTAAAAACTTGTCCCCCTGACCCCAAGGTCAAGAATTGGAGGGACCGTGGGATGACTCGGGGACTCCTCTGCCCAGGGAGTGCGGACATTTGGCAGCCTTCTTCACAATAGGGTGGCAACCTCCCCACCACAACCAAACCCTCCTAACCCTCCTATCTCTGGTGGCCCAGAGAAGAGCCCTCCTGGTTCATCTTCACTCAGTTCTTGGTCCTATTAAAGCTTCTTTTTCCAAACCATGAAACGCTGACACAATATCCTTGCAGCTACATGACTTCGTGGTTTTGTGTTTTAAAGAACTCTTTAGAAATAGCAGGGCGAATTTGAGTTTCATTTATATACTTATAATTTTTTTATCCAAACAAAATGCATCAACATCTTGTTCGGTTTTGGGTTTTTTAAGTGAGAGCAGTGATGAGCTTGGGCAGGATGAACAGGCAGATGATGAGAGGTCAGCAGGGTGGCCCCACCACAGGGACAGTGGTCCCCCAGGATATGGGGAGCTGTGGGCGAGCTGACGATTTACCTGAGCCATCTGCATATCAAAGTGTTTTGTCAGCAGACTGGGGGGTTTCCGGGTCACCTTTCATGTCCTTGGCTGGAAACCAGCCTGGTCATCATTATGGGAGACAGCAGGAGCGACCTGCTGGGAGCCAGTGACCACATGAAGAGCTGCATGCAGAAGCCCTTGGGTACTCAAGGGGTGTGACTTCTTGACCACAGGACTGCCCAGAGCAGAGGCACTGGTCCTGGGGCCTGGCAAGTGGACCAGAAGAACATCCCAGGAATACCTTGCCTTATGACCATCTCTCACCCCTCCTCATTCCCGCAGTCACCACCCCACCACCCCTCTCCCTGGAGCCTCATGGTGCTGGAAGAAGGTTCCATCACCAGCTTCAGTGGGGAGAATAAAGACCATCTCTCTCACTTTTCATGTCAGCTCACAGATTTCCTAATGAGGAGGGTCCTTTGTATATTGAAAATCCTTGGACTGCAAGGAGACCCAACCAGTCAATCCCAAAGGAAATCAACCCTGAATATTCATTGGAAGGACTGATGCTGAAGCTGACGCTCCAATACTTTGGCCACCTGATGTGAAGAGCTGACTCACCAGAAAAGACCCTGAGGCTGGGAAATATTGAAGGCGGGAGGAGAGGATGAGATGGTTAGATAGCATCACTGACTCGATGGACTTGAGCTTGAGCAAACTCTCAGGGAGAGGGACAAACTCTCAAGGACAGGGAAGCCTGGCAGTCTGTAGGGTTGCAGTCAGACATGACTTAGCAACTGAACAATAACAGCAATATATACTTATATAAATTTTATACACACACACACATATATATATATATCTGAATCGCTTTGTTGTATACCTGAAACTAAAGCAACACTGTCAATCAACTAATAAATAAACACACATATAAATGTATTTCTAGAAAGATGCACACGTGTCTGAGGGACTGCCCTGAGGGAGCATGAGTCATTTTTCATCCTTTATTGTACTTGGTGGATTTCTCTTGTTTTTGTGTATTACTTTCTTTAGCTGTTAAAAGAAAATGAAATTAATTGTTTAATTCTTTAAAAAGCTGTCCAAGGATGTGTTGTGGGTAAAGAAAAGAAACTAAAATGCATTTATGCTGCACCACTTAAGTCAAAGAACACATATAAAAATAAAACTACATTTCTGTTTCTATATAGTTGTTGTTCAGTTGCTAGCACATGTTTTACTCTTTGCGACCCCATGGACGACAGCACACCAGGCTTCCCTGTCCTTCACTATCTCCTGGAGTTTGCTCAAATTCATGTCCTTTCAGTCGGTGATGCTATTTAACCATCTCATCCTCTGTCTCCCCCTTCTCCTCCTACCCAGCATCATAGAAGACATGTAAATAAATACACAGGAACATGGCTGAAGGATGCCTCCCTACTAGTGGGCACTTCTGAGAAGAGGTAGGATGCAAAGAGATTATTTTAACATGTGCAGAGGTATTCACAGACAGCTCATCTAATGAACTTAAAAATCTTACCTTTGAGATACAATGTGAAAAATAAGAGTGTGTCAGATGAAGAAAGTGCACACCTACTTTGATCAAAATGAGTAACATTAAAAATACTGGTATCATTGTACCATTTTCTAATTTATACACACTTAGGTTTATCCCAATAGCACACTATTGTACCATGAGACTGTTTATTTCACAAGTGATTTTTAATTCTGTAGCCACAGTTTTACATGACCACACCTTGTTATACTTTTTAAACTTTAGATACAGAGTTTGTTAGGAGGTGACAGGGAAAGATACATTCTTTCTGCCGAAAAATATATCCCATCTAACTTAAAGATGATTAACCTTTTGGATATCAAGAATTGAAATGGCTGGGGACACCGTTATTTGTAGGTCCCCAAATAGCCCTGAGGTCTAACTAGGAAAATATCTTTTATAACGTAACAAAACTCTCACCTCAAAATAAAACGCTATGAAATTTACACTGTCATATCCTTATTCAACATTTTTACAATATCCAGAAACCTACAGGAGTTTTAGAAACGACAATGAAAATAGTTTTACATTCAGAAAGCAAAGCTTATACCAACGTGACATAACCTGAAACCTGGCCCCTGTGCAGACTGCACGCAATTCTTCGTCACCCTTGTTAAAGACACATATCGTCAGATACCCAGCACGTGCCAGGCAGAACGAGGGTTTGAATGAAAAGGATTCCAGTGAGATTTGCCTTGCCTGTTTGTTTCAATGGGGTCTATTATTCAAATTCCTTGGGATGTCCCAAAGGCTCATGGGGTTGCTGGTAACATTGCCAGGTTTCTAGCATCCTTTCCTGGTTTTCATCCAGTTTTGACAGAACCGTGAGGTTCCAAACCAGCTTCCAGAATGTCTGCTCAGAAACTGGTGTTAAAGTGCTTCATGCGACCTCCCCAAAATCTCATCGGATCAACACAGGCCACTGCTGGGCCTGCCTGGGTTCATTTAGTTTCTCATCCACATTTTCTTCAAAAACAGGAGAAAGATGTCCCATTATCATGAAGTGATTCTCTCAAAAACCAAACTGCATGAGCGGTGATCGATTAGAGCATCTCAACACTCGGAAAGACTCGGGGGGTTCTCAGTGCCTCTGCGGGGTACAGAGCCTGGTACCGAACCATCTGCGACCCCGGGCTGAATGCCTGGTGGAGCTCCCCCCCAAGAATCCCCTCTGGATTCCGCCACTCCACGCCAGGGACGCAGCCAAAAGCAGAGAGGACCCAGGCCCCACGATACACCCTCGTCCAGGAGCCGCCCAGCCAACACCATCTTTCAACAAGGACACCTGGGTGAGGACACACTGGAGGGATCCCGGTGGGGGTCCTGGGCTGTCTCATCCTCAAATACATCAGGTCATAGCTGACATTCCCTGGGAGCTGTAGTGGCAGTCCCCTTTGTGAGCACAAAACCCAAACTCCTTCCAGAGTGTGTGTGTGTGTGTGTGTGTGTGTGTGTGTGTGTGTGTGTGTGTGTGTGTGTGTGTGTGTGTGTGCACGTGCGTGCATGCTCACATCGCATCACACGCCTCCACTTGCAGCTGAGAGCCCAAACTCCTTCCAGAGTGTGTGTGTGTGTGTGTGTGTGTGTGTGTGTGTGTGTGTGTGCGCACGTGCGTGCGTGCTCACATCGCATCACACGCCTCCACTTGCAGCTGAGAGCTGTCAGACCACTGCAGGGCTTGCCTTTCACATGAGCCTTATTTCAGGCTGGGTCAGGGGAAGGAGAGATTGAACAGCAGCTTTCTCATTCAACTGAGTTCCTCAAAAATGAGCTAAATCAAACCAGGTCGTGGTGGTTTTGGGAGGTGGGGCAATTTTGTTTGTTTTTCTATTTCTTAAAAAAAAACAAACTTCCAGTGGAATTTTTTTTAGCTGCTGATTTTAAATGTTAATGAAAAAACATGAATTCAAAGGCACATCCCTGAGCGGCTGACACAGGAGTTGCCCGGAGGTTTGCAACAAATCCTCCATGCTGGAGCAGGCAGGGCAACCAGGGTTTCAGGAAGAGCTGTTTTGTTACAAGTTCTTTATGGCAACAGCCCCCACCCCACCGTGGTCACGACTATGTATCAATTTATGTATCAATGCCAGTTGTGGAGGTGAATGGGACTTTGTTGTTTAATCGCTCCTGATGGATCGTCTCTGCTTTCCTTCCCAAGATGATGTGGTCCCCCAGGCCAGGCTGAAAAGGGGCTCGGTGTGAGCCTGCTGTCCGGAACAGCAAGGAACAGACACACAGAACAGACGGATCACCACGAGCCGGGCACCCACGGCCAAGGGCAGAATCCAAACAGTTTCCCACGGGGCTCGTGAACATGGGCGGCCTGTTAGAATGTCCCCAAATACTTGAAAGAAAAAGGGCCGCACTTCATTTGATAAAAGACAGATTGCAACCAGCAGCTTACAATAGCTCCTGATTAATCTCAACACTGCAGGGAAGACCTGCATCGTATCGGATATCAGGAGGGAAGATGAAACAGCAAGGGGTCCCAGGTGAACCTGGGACTAGGGCTCATTTCGCAGAGCAAGCTCGGATGAACCATGCAAAGATGGTCTTCTGTCTTAATGTAGTGTGGATCAGGCAGGAAAACAGTGCCCCTGCCAGAGGCTGTGGGACACAGATCAGCCCTTCTTCTTAGTCTTGGCTCCTTCATCCATCCCTCAGGGTTGCTTCTCTTCATAGTAACTGGGTGCCCGTGACTCTTCCCGGAGACCTCGGGCTCTGCATCCAATTCAGGACTGTGATGTGGCCCCCACCTCGTGGGATTCAGTTTCAGAGCCTCATCTCCACTCAGTGGACTTTCCAGAGACCTGGCTGGCCACTGACGGCCCGGAAGGAAGTGGGCAGAGGCAGCTCGGACTGGCCTATCCCCTCCCTGCACCCACAGATCCCACTTTCCAACTGATGTCACAAACTTGACCCTCCACCGCAGAAGGAGCAAGTCGCAGGAGGGCCGGAAGTTGAGATGACGACCTAGTGCAGTTTTCAAGAGTGTTTCTGAGGCTTCTGGTGCTGCCAGGAGCCCGTGGGGAGGCGCTGCAGGAAAAAGTCACGAAGGTTCATAATGCTGTGTGTTGCATTCCTCGGGTGTAGCTGAAGACACGGAAGGCCTCTGAACACTGTGGTCATTCCAGCTTTTCCCTTCCCTCTCCCGGCGGTGAGCCTGGCACGGGGCTGACTGTAGAACATGTGGTTCACGGGAGCAGAGAGAAAACACCATCCTTCTCACACCACACACACAGGTATCAGACGGGGAGGAACCAGTTCTAGAGGTAAAATCGATGGGTGGCCCATCTGTGTTGTCACAGCCACCTCTTCGTACACAGAGGTTGAATTTTTTTCTTTTTCCTTAATACAAGGGTTCACTTCCACGAGAGGCAACTGAGAGGCCCTGTGAAGTGACTTCACGTCCACTCCAAAGCCATTTCAGTCGCCAGAGTCCCGAGTTTCTAAGAATCAAGAAGTCTCAACGGGAGGGGTGATTCCCAGGCATTGCCCTGGGAAAAAAAGCAGCACTGATATTATCTTAGAAATATTTCTTCTATCTAGTGTGATAACAACTCACTCAGATGCTAAAAAGTGTTAAAATATAGTTCACCTTTCGCCCTAACTCTATTTATATATAAATCCCTGAGAAGGTACCTGTCAAGTTGAAATTCACTATTTACAGGTAATAAACATCAGGAGTGCAAAGCGGACAGCGGATCCTCTGTACAGCAGGGCGGCGCTCTCATCTGTCAGGTGAAACTGCAAGTCACTCAGTCGTGTCCGACTCTTTGCGACCCCATGGACTATGCGGTCCATGGAATTCTCCAGGCCAGAATACTGGAGTGGGTAGCCTTTCCCTTCTCCAGGGGAATCATCCCAACCCAGGGATCGAACCCAGGTCTCCCGCATTGCAGGCGGATTCTTTACCAGCTGAGCCACCAGGGAAGCCCCATCTGTCATGAGAGCAAGCTAAATCTCCCTCCCTATACAAAAAGGTGGTGGTGGATGGGGCGGAATTCTGCACAGAAGCAGCGGGTGAAATCTGCCGTCCATTCACTCTTGAGTGTCTGGAGGGCATGATATGGTAAGTCATCAGGGACACTGTTGATCTCTCATGACTCCATGGTTTTCTGCTCTTTTTAGACCTCTAAGTAGTGGTGCCAGGGATGATCAAGGCATTTTAGCTAAATCTGGAGCAGAAGATAGGCAGAAAACAAAAAAAAGAAAAAGAAAAAGTGAGGGGAAAAGGAGGCAAAAGGGCCATCAGGGAACATATGTGGTGACAGAGCTGGGGGGCGGGGGACACTGCCCATCAGTGACCCTATCCCTGATTGACACTTGAGGAGAGGGAGAGGTGAGCCCTTGGGGAGAAAAGTGCAGGCAATCATTCAAAGCAACCAAAACATATCAACACAAAACATGATCTCAATGCAGGGTGTGGACTGGACCATCAGGGAGACGAGACGTGTTTCTCTCCACCTCGGGGACCAGCGCTCATCTCATCCAAGGGCACTTGGCCAAGCCCAACTCTCAAGCTCAAGGGTGACCCACAGCCTACCACATCAGTGATTCTCAAAGCGGGTCCAGACCTATGGGTCATTCTTCCTGGGCCCTTCTGGAACGAGGGAGGAATTCATTAAAATCTGACTTTAAAAGCTGTATTATCGTCACATCTGCCTCCCATTAGCCTGGGTGCAGCCTGATGGTCTGTTCATTGAGGTTTTTTGGAGAGATGAGTGTAAGATGCTCGATGTCTGATGGTGGGGGGCGGGGGGAAAGAGGAGGGAGAGGCCAGTGCCATGCCGCCCACATCATGAGATGGATGGGTGCTTGTCGCCACGTGGCCAGGGAGCACGATTTCCCCTGTGAATCCAGAGACAGAATAAACAGCTTTCCATTGGTCTGTAATGGTTTAAATTGATGGCTTATACACAGGATAATATTTAAATAAAGTGCTGTTGGTAGTGCATATATGAGAGATACTCTGCAACCCAGATAGCCAGACATTCATTAGTATTTCTCAGCTTTTTGGAGATAAAACTATGGGCAGAAAATTCCCATAGAGAGCTCAGGCAAACCACACCTGTGCGCTGCCAAAGTTCCCGAATCTTGGAAAGTCTACAAAGTCTGCATGAGGATGAACTGAACACAAGGGGCCATCATCAAAGGAAAAATAAAATTCCACACCAGGGATCTCTTGGAATTGAGTCAAGGGGAGGAAGCAACCCAGCTCACTCCAGGAGAATTTGCCAAAAATATGTTTGCTTAATATTCAGCTCTAATCCCTATTTCTCAAAAAATGTATGGCCCACCCATGTCAGTAGTTTGCAGAACACTACGCTTTTAGCATCTCTTTTTACATCTTAAGGATATTTGCATTCAATTGTCTAAGAGCACATAACTTAATTTTGTATTTCTAGTAATAATTTATTAGAGTTGCCCCCATTTTCTTAAACATCTTTTTTTTCTATTTTTGAGTATGTTCAAGACTTTATATGCAGATTATCTAAAACCCCTTGCTTAAAATGAGCTTAGTTCTAGCAATAAATACACACTCCTCTATACAGTCTCATACTTTGACAATTGGTTTTCTTCATTTTTACCACTGGATGGACAAGAGAGCTTCAGAAATTAAAGGAAATTTGACTCCTCTGTCTTACTTGATCATTTTGTGGTAAAGCAGCAAATGCGTTTATCCAATAGAAATCTTCAACATCACTTAATCCAATTAAGGACGTGTGGTGCTTATGAGCACCCCCAAGGAGATGGAAAGGCAAAGCCCCCAATAAAAAAAAAAGCAAAAGGGGGCCCACATGAGGAGAATGCCACAAATTCTATATGAAATCATAGACATATCACAAATAATTATTGCTAGAAACCGTATTTTAAACAAAGGGTCTTCAGACAAATGCATTAAGACCGTCATAAATATTTACAAAGAGCCCTATCACTGGTCAAGTGCTGTAAGCTGGATCATAACTGAAAAATACAAAACTATACAGAAAATGTCCTTTGGATAAACTGGTCTTAAATATTTCTTCACTGAGGTTCTAACGGGGGCTTTCCTGGTGGCTCAGTGGTCGAGTTTTAGGTAGAATGCCCACTACGAGGACTGACTGCTGGGTTAACTGGTTTTAGGCGATTCAATTAGGGCTCGGCCCAGTTCACTCTTGGGTGCAGCCTGAACAAACAGAAACGTTTTCTGGGCCCCGGAGGGAGCCTTGCGCCCGGGCTGTGCTGTGCGTAAAGGGCAAGGGCGGGGGCGGGCGCACACTTGCAGGAAGGACCGCACCCAGCGTCCCCGCCGCCTCCCCCGGGGCTCAGGGCAGCTTCGCATCCCCGGCCGGCGGGCTCTGCGTGCGGCCTCACCCCCGCGCGCCGGACACACCCCGCCTCACGTCCTTTTCCTCCAGGACGACGTCCGCTTTTCCTTCTGCGCCGCGGCCAGCCGCTGCTTCTCCGCCTCCTCCGCCTTCCGCTTCTCCTCCTTGGCCTCCTTGTACCGCCACTTGGGCAGCTGCAGGTGGCTGCTGTCCTTGGTGCTGCCCCGGGCCGCCCGCTCGGGCTGGAAGGTGGGCGCGGGCGCCTTGCTCACGCGCACCTTGGGGATGGCCACGCCGGGTCGCACGCTGCTCCGCCGCAGCAGCTGCAGGGGCAGGAGGCTGGCCCTCCGGGGGGCGGCCGGCGGCTGCGAAGACGCGAGGCCGGCTCGGGGGGCCTCCTCTTTGGAGACCCCCACGGCCTGGGAGGTCTGGGATTGCGGCTCGGGGCTCTCCCCCTTGCCCCTCTCCTGGGCTTGCGTGTCCGGGTCCCCGCGCGACCCCAGGATTTCCTGCACCGCCAGCCGCCTTTTGCCCACACAGGGGGGGCTCTCGGGGCACACGGTCTGGCAGACGATGGCCACGGCGGGGCTGTAGAGGCTCGTGGTCATCTTGACCATGTGGTCCAGGGCTCCCCCGTCCTCCAGGCCTTGGCGCGAGCGGGAGGTCAGTGTGGACCGGACAAAATCCGTGAGCTTCTGCAGGCAGCTCTTGGAGCCCGTGGGCTTCTGACCCGCTTCCGGGCCCAATGGCAGCTCTGGCTTGTACTTTTCCCCAAACTGCTCGGGGCAGGGTCGCTCCAGTAGCCTCTGGATGACCCGAACCGCTTCAAACCGTCCAGTGTAGGCAGCCCACTCCTGGGAGGACATTCCCCGGCGGGAGTCCCTGGCGTGGACATCCGCCCCTGAAAACCAGAAAGAGGAAATAGGAATGGGTGGGTGCAAGCAGACCTTTTCCCTTCCACAGGCAGAAAACAAAAGACAACAGAAGACAGAGACAATTGACTCTACCTTGGAGCTGGGCCGCCTGGATGAACCCACACCTGACTGTGACCTCCTGCGTTTACTCTTATAACACAACCCACCCTGAAGTGCTCAACGTCATGGTTTGTGCTGCGTTTAGTCACTCAGTCGTGTCCGACTCTTTGTGACCCCATGGACCGTAGCCTGCCAGCCTCCTCTGTCCATGGGATTCTCCAGGCAAATACTGGAGTGGGTTGTCATTACCTTCTCCAGGGGATCTTCCGGAGCCAGGGATCAAACCTGGGTCTCCTGCCTTGGCATGCGGATTCTTTACCCCTAGCACCACCTGGAAAGCCCCTCTTTCCTATAAATAAAACTGCCTAAACTCAGCACCTAAATTGTGGAATTTTTTTTTCTAGAAATAAGACTTCAAGAATTTCTGGCAATGGAGAGACAGGTGGTTTGTAACACCTGGCGGATGCTACTAGAATGTTCTAAAAATACTACCAGTAACTGTCACTAGCAAAGCATTTGCTGTCCTATTTATCAACTCTCCTTTTCCTCCAAGATCTCATTCCTGGATGTTATGATTCTTATTTTCACAGGAAGTGTGTGGTTCTTCACTTTTGGTGCTTCAGGTTAGCTGGTCTAGGGTCTGTCGTCTTTACCAGACAGTGGGCTTCCAGGACAGAGGCACATCTTAGTTGTTTTTGCTTCCTTAACACATCTTTCTGGTTAGTGGGAGGCATGCATTTAATAAATGTCTCTTACAATGGACGGTAGTCATGGTCGCTGAAGGCATATGCCTGAGGACTCGAAGCTGATAAGAGAGAAGTGTCCAGACCTGGGTCCTGACCCTCAACAGTCTGCACGTGCCCCTACCCTGCAGGGAGGCCTCCTCCTCTGTGAACTTTCTTTGTCAACAGAGCCCAGGTCTGGTGTTCAGGGATTTAATCCACAGTAATCTAAGTGCACTGTGAAAGTGTTTGTACATGCAATCAGCATCCACGGTCACCTGACTTTATGTCAAAGAGATTAGTGCCCAGGATGTGGGTGAGCCTCGTCCAACTAGCTGAAGACCTTAGAACAAAAGCTGATGTTTTCAGGAGAAGAAAGAATTCAGCCTTCAGACCGCAGCATCCATTCCTGCCTAAGTCTCCAGGATCCTGGCCTGTTCTACAGATTCCAGGCTTACCAATGCCAATTTCTCTAAAATGATGGTTGTTGTTCAGTCACTCAGTCGTGCAACACTGCAGCTCCATGGACTGCAGCACGCCAGGCTTCACTATCTCCCGGAGTTTGCTCAAATGCATGTCCATTGAGTCAGTGATGTCATCCAACCATTTCATCCTCGGTCACCCCCTTCTCCTGTCTCAATCTTCCCCAGCATCAGGGTCTTTTCCAATGAGTTGGCTCTTCACATCAGGTGGCCAAAGGATTAGAGCTTCAGCTTCAGCATCAGTCCTTCCAATGACTATTCAGGGTTGATTTCTTTTAGGATTGATGGGTTTGATCTCCTTGCAGTCCAAGGGACTCTCAAGAGTCTTCTCTAGCACCACAGTTTCAAAGCATCAATTCTTCGGTACTCAGCCTTCTTTATGGTCCAACTCTCACATCCATACATGACTACTAGAAAAAAAAAACCTCCCTAAAATAATTCTCTTAATATATATATCTCCCACCTGTTCTGTCTTTCTGGAGAAATCTGCCTGCTACATCTTCACAGTCTCCCTTACACAAGTCACTGCATTCACAAATCTCCCCATACCACCCACTGCCCCTCCTAATATTGCAAAGTTAATCTTCAATGCAACTTGATGATATGTTTGTAAGTTTCAGTAAAAGAGAAATTAATAAGGAATTGCTGTTCAGTTAATCTTGGTCCAATCTCAGCCGCATATACAGTTAAAAATCATTCAGGATTTCAAGTCCCCTTAGTCATATTTCCACTGGCAAAACAACATGGTGAAATAGGGCAGTTATCTAGCCTGCAAGGCCCACGGGGACCAGGCTTGGAAGTGGCTTCTGCATGTACGTCCCACACAGACTGCGGTGTCTGACACGCGAAGGCTGGTGAATAAGTACTGAGAAGGAGTAGGGGTCTCAGTGGCTCCTTTGTCCTGCAGCCCCCCTGGCCCCCTGGCCCAGGCAGACCCAGCTCACCTGAGTTTGCCCAGTAACACTCTTAATGCTGTGACACATTAAAGAATCACCATATTAGAAGAGTGATAATTATTTGAAACTGGAAATCAGGATGGAACTCATTAGCTAGAGTACAATTTATAAACTGACTCAAATGAAAAGGGGGCAGTAAAAACGTCATTGCAAAAAATAGATGACACATTAAGCCTTAATTAATTGCATGTCACTTGAAAAGGAGCAAACTGCAAAATTAAAATCTTAATGAACACGGCCTGAAAGAGACATTTTTCAAATGCTAATGGAAAACTAAAGGAACAGCTGTCAAAAGTTGAGTGTGCCTCTTCCTCTCCAAAATCATCTTGGAAAATACAAACACTTGAAAGAACAAAGGCCATTCTGATTCTAGTGCTGCCCAAGAGTCTTGAGTCATGCTACAAATGGGGGATCCACTTCCTTAAGAAATCACTGTGCTTCAGGGTACAGTCGTTAAATCATGACAGACAAGTACTGATGATTAGGATTCTATGCATGTACCTCTCAGAGAGTATGGAGCAGTTCTGAAAGGCCAGTGTACCAGTCTCCTGCCCAGGAGACTCTTGGTATCCTCACCCCCAGCCCCTGTTGTTTCGCCCAGGGCTTCAGCAGTGCAAACAAGAGCTGAGCTCCTGACAATTAGTTCATTTGCTACCAAGTTGAGTGCTGTGAGTTGTCTGTACAGGATCCTCTATTTTATTCAAGGCAGCAACTACTCAGTACTAGGCAGTCCCTCATCACTGGTCTAACCTTGAGTTTCAAAACTTTGGAACTATTTGAACTGTGGTGTTTGAGAAGACTGAGAGGCCCTTGGGCTGCAAGGAGATCACACCAGTCCTTCCGAAAGGAAGTCAGTCCTGAATATTCATTCGAAGGACTGAGGCTGAAGCTGAAACTCCAGTCTTTCGGCCACCTGATGTGAAGAGCCAACTCACTGGAAAAGACCCTGATGCTGGGAAAGAGTGAAGGCAGGAGATGAAGGGGACGACAGGATGAGACGGTTGGATGACATCACTGACTCAAGGGCCATGAGTCTGAGCAATCTCCAAGAGATGGTGATGGACAGGGAAGCCTGGCGTGCTGCAGTCCATGGGGTTGCAGAGAGTCGGACACGACTGAGGGACTGAGCAGCAACCACACTGACGCTTGGGCCAGATGACTACGTGGTGAAGGCTCTCCTGTGCTTGCAGGACTTTAGACAGCATCCCTGGTCTCTGTCCACTAGAGGCCAGTAGCACTCCACCAGTTGTGAGAGCCGAACCTGTCCCCTGAGGAGCCACCTACAGCTCCACTCCACTGAGGATCACAGTGCTGACCTCTGTGCCCTGCCATCTTGTTTTCCATTTTCCCAGTCTCCCTTATAACCGGGCAGTGAGCCCCAAGGAGAAGGCTGCTGCATCCCTGATCAAAGGGACGCTTGGGACTCCCCTGGTGGTCCAGTGGTTAAGAATCCGCCTGCCAATGCAGGAGTCACAGGTTCAATCCCCGGTCCGGGAACTAAGATCCCACACAGAGGGGCAACTACGCCCTGGGCACGGAGCCTACTGAGCCCTTGTTCTAGAGCTACGACTACCGACGCCCACGTGCCCCACCAGAGCCCACACTCTGCAGCAAGAGAAGCCCCAGCGATGCAAAGCCCGTGCACCTCAACTCGAGAGTAGTCCTTGCTTGCTGCAGCTAGAGAAAGCCCACACATAGTAACAAAGACCCAGTACAGCCATAAATAAACACATTGATTAAGTTTAGAAAAAGGGGCCACATTGTCAGTGATGCTGCCTCCTGTCCGAGACACGGATCCGAGTCCCGGAGCTCCGGTGAGCATCCGAGCTCTTCATGAGGTGACCAGTTGACATACTGGAAGGCAGGGAGGGTGGAGGATGTGGGGGCAGTGCTGAGTCAACAAAAGGACAGAGGAAGAAACCCGGGTCTGTGATGTTCTCAGGGAGTCAGGGCCAGCTCTGCAAGGTGACTTCCAGTGAGGTCAGACAAACAGCTGCTTGCTTTATTTAATCAACTCTCAAGTCAGGATTTCTGTTATTGGAAGAGGCAAACCTCCTAAAAGGGACTAAAGGAAGACAGTCTACCTTCTCTTGCTCATTCTTAGCACCCTTTCCCCCAAGAGTCAAGGCCGGGTCCATGGGACCAGCAGGAGACAGGCAGAGCCCAGGACGCATCACTTCCTTTCCTATGTCTCTGTAAGGCCCCAATCCACATGATGTGCTAAGTCACTTCAGTCATGTCTGACTCTGTGTAACCCTATGGACTGTAGACTCTGTACAACCCCATGGACTGTCAACAGGTTCCTCTGTCCATGGGATTCTTCAGGCAAGAATACAGGAGAGGGTTACACGCCCTCCTTCAGAGGATCTTCCCCACCCCGGGTTCGAACCTGGGTCTCCTGCACTTCAGGTGCATTCTTTACCATCTGAGCCACCCCAGGAAGCCTATCCCCAAGCAACCTACCCTTCAAATGAAGGCCCCACTCCAGTTTACCCCCACCAACATTCTGCTCATGTTAGACATGAATGAGTCCATGCTTCGTCCTGGATGGGGTGGGGGGGTCATCTTTCCCTTCCCACCTAGACAAAGGTGATTACAACACACCCAGACAGCTTCCCCTTTTGTGGCCAAGGACCGCTAAGTTTCCAGCCTTACCAGAACAAAACGAGATGAAACCACCAGCACAGGCCGGCGCAGGCGCACCGAGACCTAAAAGGTGACTCATGGTAACCCTGGGTTCATCATGCCGCAGTTGTAATAATTCAGCACTGCGTGTTTGCCCTCCCCCAAAGCCCTGGGGTTTCACTCGGGTGCTTGTGACTAAGCGCCTGCGGGCAAGGAGGAAGTTACACAACCTACAGCTGCCAATCAACCTGTCGTCAAATTACGCAGAACGTAAGGCGGGATTTTCCATCCTGCAAAAGAAATGCCACCCGTCGTCGTGGGGCGCTGTCTGGTTTCGCTTCTCTCTCTCAGGCTCATACCTTTGCTTTGCTCAGTAAAACTCTTGCTCCTTAAAACTGCTTCGTGTCTCTCGATTGAATTCTTTTTCGTCAAGAGGACAAGAACTGAGGGAATTGCGGTTTTCTGGCGGTGACGGTCACACAAGCTCACTGTGGACCAACCCTTATAGGCCTCCTCCTGGGCCACCTCCGGCCTGTATCTCAGGCACTTGGGGTGTAATCAATATGATATATTCAATATGATATGATATTCTATGATATTCAACATGATATGCTATTCAATATGAATATCATATATTCAATATATAATCAATATATCATCTTGGGGTATAGTCAACATGATATATTCAATATGATATGATATTCTATGTGATATTCAACATGATATGCTATTCAATATGAATATGATCTAGTCAATATATTAATCAATATGATATCTTGGGGTATAATCCTTATGATAAATCAGAAGGCAGGGTCATCAGGAAGAGCCCTTAAAGGCAGGGGTTCCACCCCACCCCCAGGCTCTTCAGTCTGAGAGGTCTCGGCAGCGCTGATTCCCAGGTGCCCACCCAGTAACTCACATGGCTTCCTCTTCCAGTCTTCCCAGTCTGGCTTCCTTATCCCTGCCTGGCTTCCTGGGGTGACTTTCTCAAACAAGCACTTGCCCCTGGTCTCACTTTCGAGAACAAGTAGCTCCGTGTCCTGTCTCATGACTGGCTTTCATGGGTGCCCACGCTGAGACCATGCCCTTGGTGATATAAAATCCCCGATTTTTAGCTCTTCTTCTGCTTAATAACTTGAAACTATGCCAACTTAATTATGGGAAATTCATGTTTTCCTCTACAAGCAGAAAGAAACCTCTCTGGGAACATCGTATCCTTCGGCTTTCCGGAAACACACAGTCAGGGCTTGCCTACAACAGGGATGAGGATATGATCATTAGCAGTAATGCCTCTGCTCTCTGCTCATTAAACGAGCCTCCTCTGCCTTCCTTTCTGTCTGTTTTGTTCCCCACGATCACAGGGAAACTCGAGGCTTTTGTTTGCTTGTGTTTGCTCCCCAAGTGCTGCAGCAATGAAACACGTCAGATGTGAAAGCCAGCTCACTTAAGCAAGTCTGGAACCTGCCAACCTCTGCCGGGTTCTGCTTCTCTTCAGATATAATCACATCCTCCGTACGGTTCTCAGAGCCACTTATTAGATAGATCCGTCACTTTGGAGCATTAATATTCCACTGAATTAACAAGGTTCTGCAGTCAGCACCACCCAGCCCCAACCCCGCCGTGATATCAGCAGAGCTGACAGTTCTCCTTAGGAAGCCAAAAATGAAAGAGCGAACAGATCAGCTTTTTAGAACCTGGTGATATTTTTATTAAAAGCCTAAGTTTTGGTAATTCTGACATTACCTTGTTCTGCCTGACAAGGTAAGATAAGAGCTCATAGGCACTCATAGGTTATGAACTATTGGAAAATCTAAACAGTTTAGAGGTGGCATTCAATTCAATGACTCATCATTTCTAAAAGGAAATAATTCTTATTAAATATAATGAAATTCAACCCAGATTCAGAAAGACACTCAGGTTCAGAAGAATACTGCACCCGAAAAAATGAGAATGAGATCCACAATTTTATCCTAACCATTATCACATAGTACTGCAAAATGCCTTTTGCTTTTAAAATGATCACAGGATGACCTGATTCTGTACTTTGCTCTTAGCTGTACGTAAACATCAACCCAAAAGCAATACTCAGATCTTAGGATCTTTACAGGCTTTAGTTTTTCTCAATAAATTCAAATGGAAATAAGAAGACTTTAAAATATTCATGCCAATTGTTTACATTGTCTCAACAAGTATCCTTATTGCTATGTATCAAATTCAGAAAAAACATTCAATCAAGTATTGTTTTCTCTTCTAAAACACACACACACACACATCTACTGTAAGAGAAAAATGTAACCCACTTGCCTAGGGAAAAGCAGAAGCTAACTTAGTGGCAACAGCAGAAAATGAAAATATTCTAAAGTTAAACAACAAAAGCCTTAGAGGGCAGTCAAGAGCTTCCTGAAAAAGGTGTCAGATTCTCTCTTCACTTTCCCCATTGTTTCCCATTTACATCGTATCAGTGGCTTTCAACAACGGTAGACTTTCGCAATAGGGGACGTTTGGCAACTTCCGGAGATATTTTTGGTTGTCAAAACCGAGAGGTGCCACAGTCACCTAGCCAGCAGGGGCCAGGGGTGCTGCTAAACAGCCTGCAATTCACAGGACAGCCAAACCCTGAAGAATCACCTGGCCCCAGTGTCCACAGGACCAGGATTAAGAAACCCGAGTTACACGCTCATTACCCTCCATAAGAAAGTTAAGTGTCTCATCATAAGGATATTTTTAAAGGGAAAAGTATACCATGGTTTTTCATTTAACAAATCATATTAAACACACACAGTCACTAATAACCGACTTCCCTGGTGTTACAGTGAGGAGAAGCTGCCTGCCAAGGGCTTGATCCCTGGTCAGGGAAGATCCCACATACATGCCGGAGCAACTAAATCCGAGCACCACAACCACTGAGCCTGTGCTCTAGAGCCTGAGAGCTGTAACTAGTGAAGTCTGCGTGCCCTGGAGCCCGCGCTCCACAAGGAGAGACGCGACCTCGATGAGAAGCCCTCGAACTGCAAGGAAAAGTAGCCCCCACTCGCCACAAAGAAAGCCCATGCGCAGCAACAAAGACCCAGCGCAGCCAAAAATAAATACATGATTAAAATTTTTAAAAAACAACAAAATCAGCAATAACAGTAATAACCTTCCCTCCTGGCTCAGATGGTAAAGAATCCACCTGCAATGCAGGAGACCCGGGTTCGATCCCTGGGTCAGGAAGATCTGGAGAAGGGAATGGCAACCCACTCCAGTATTCTTGCCTGGAGAATCCCATGGACAGAGGAGCCTGGGATGCAGTGCATGCGGTCGCAAAAGAGTAGGACATGACTGAGCAACTAACAATTTCACATTTTTCACTTTTTCAGCCATTACTGACGGCTTCCTCCATTCCAGGCAACTGTCCGCGTCATGTGTGAACTCATTCAGTCCCCATCATGACCATCTGCAGCAACTACTGACGTCCGCTGAATGAATATTACAGAAGAAACAGGCCTGGAGCAGGAGGTGATTGGCCTTGGGTGTAGGGAGGCTGAACGGAGGAGCTGGAATTGGACACCAGGGTCCAGTTGGTTTTATGTGTCTTTCTGCTCTGACTATGTTCAGTTCAGGGATGCGGGCCCTAGAGGTTTGTACTCGTGAGGGATTATTCTGGTCTCATGGGGTTGTGATTACTTGGGTGGGAACAGGAAAGGGAAAGTATATGAAACCAAATGCCAAATTTGTTAACCAAATAACAGAGGAAAAGGGGGAAAACATATTAGCATTGAATACACTGTCTTAAGTAGGCCCATCTCTCCTGAGATCTGAAAAATGGTTCTGAGATCCTGTAACTGCCTGAAACCTACACCAGACCCAGGAAAAAAGAATGACAGGAAATCCCATTCATGATCTGGAGTGATTAGGAGGCAATTGATCTAAAAGCAAGAGGGTTTGTAATTCAAATTAATTCACTGGAGAAAATGCCTGGATCAACAGGGTAAGTTTTTGGTGGTAAAAGTAAATGGCTACACTCAATTATAACTAGATCCAGAAGTAGTAAAAGCAGAGGAAGTGCCCCCCCACCGCCCCCCCCACCAAACACAAAGGCATCATAATCACCATTTAATTAGGAGGGACTATCCCTCCCCAACGTTCTTGATAAACCTCATGGAAACTGATTGCTGTTGTTTAATTGCTAAGTCGTGTCTGACTCTTTCTGACCCTATGGACAGAGTCCCTCTGTCCCTGGGATTTTCTAGGCAAGAATACTGGAGTGGGTTGTCACTTCCTCCTCCAGGGGATCTTCCAACCCAAAGATTAAATTCAAGTCTCCTGCACTGGCAGGCAGAGTCTTTCCTGCTGAATCACTAGGGAAGCCCATCGCTTAAATGAAACTGTCATTGAGTTAAAAGCACAATCAATGAAATTAATTTCAATTAAGATAGTTTTTAGTTGCAAAAAAGTCCTTCATCTTGGAAGCCTGTCTTTGATTACAGAATTTATTTTTCTTATAGCATCTCCTAAAACACTCCAGTTAAGTAAAGCAGGAGAAAAAATAAAAATCCAAAGTAGGTTGGGAATCCTCTAACTCCCATCTAATCACAAGGCGAGGGTCTTCCAGGTATCACTAGTGATAAAGAATCTGCTTGCCAATGCGGGAGATGTAAGAGACATGGGTTCGATCCCTAGGTTGGGAAGATCCCCTGGAGGAGGAAATGGCAACCCACTCCAGTATTCTTGCCTGGAGAATCCCATGGACAGAGGAGCCTGGAGGGCTACAGTCCAGGGGTGGCAAAGAGTCGGACACAACTGAGAGACTTCGCACATGCACACACAAGGCACTGAGATGGGAGGGCATGCCTTCTCTCCGGGAGCTCGTAGGATCCAGCGAGATCGGCTGAAGCCAGTGCCAAGAACAAAACCAAAATAAGATGAGGAAAACAAGTAACAGTGACAACAGCATCTCCCACTGACTGAGATGTTAAGACGCTCTCTCTGCGCCCAACCCTGGGTGTGGGCTTCACAAACGTTTTCTCACTTAATTGTCAGAGCAACTCAAGGAGGCTGTGCTCTATTGATGGGCACTGATTCTCTTTTAGAATGAGGGGGAAAAGATCTTCAATCTTCACTGCAATGGGCGGGATCTTTTTAGTTGTGGTATGTGAACTTAGATGCGGCGTGTGGGATCTAGCTCCCTGACCCGGGATGGAACCCTCGCCCCCTGCTTTGGGAGTGTGGAGTCTTAGCCAGTGGACCAGCAGGGAAGTCCCAACACGTATTCTTCAAGGAGCACACTCAGCACTGCCTGGGGCCCTGCGACCACAGAAGGCAGGTGGGGACGTACCTGCTAGCATCAGGGCTCGGATGCACTCCGTCCGGCCCTGCATGGCAGCTTTCATGAGGGCCGTGAACCCGAACGCGTTCCTCCTTTCAAGGTCGAGACCGGGAAAATAGTTCAACAAGTAGTTGGTGATGGTGATGTGCCCTGCAAAGAGAAACGCACACGTCGATGGACCACCCTCCACAAAGAGCGGGCATCCCAGAGGGGCTTCCTACAGAGGGAAACGGGGCAGCGTCTGCCTGCAGGACTGGACCATCTTTGGGAGCGTGGGCAGTGTGTGTGTTTGCCTCCCAGGCCACGGGAAAAAATTCTCAGGAGTCCAGGATACGAGGCGACAGAGGACCCTGCCTGGGCCACAGCACTGCTGCCTCTGGTGCACTCATGTTTGCTTCTGCCAACCCGCTTGAGGCCCAGCTGTCCAGGCAACCCGTTAAGGAGGGCATATGGGGGGCAAGGAGGCTGCGGGGGTGGCGAGAGCACACCTGAGCTGGTCCCACGCAGATGCTGTCTGTTCCCAGCAGGTGAGGGCGACGCAAAACAGAACAGGAAGCTCGGGGCCATTTCCCAGAATTCCAGAGCCTCGGGGAATAGACAGTCTGCATCTCATCACCGTAGCAACAGGATGTGTTAGTGCGCACGGCCACCCTGGCATGGCTCAGAAGGTCCTCTCTCTCTCTCTCTCTCTCTTACACACACACACACACCCACAGGGAACACAGGGAGTACTGCTACCCAGACCCTCATCCATTAACCCAAGCAGGTAAGAATATTCATATCAGAATATAAATTTCTCCCCTTCATTGCCCTGTACTTCCAAAAAACAGGCCGGATTTTCCGCTCATTCCCAGAGGATTCACAAAAAGCCCACACACTCTTTGGCAGCAGTGAATAAGGAGAACATCATGTGAGAAGCCGTGTTCCCAGGATGCTCCTGGGAGCATCCAGAGAAAGATCCTCAGACGACACACGAAGAGTCTCTGGGGTCAAATGCCTGTGCTGTCCGAAGCCTGCTGGCCACACTTCTTAGGTCCTCGAGTGACATGACACGCCACCCTCCCCATGCCCCAGACGGTTGAGTCCCTTAGACCAAGGTCCCCACCGTGGCATCGCTGACACCTGGGCCAGGTAACTCTGTGTGGGGCTGTCCCGTGCCCTGTAGGATGGTGGGCCACCTCCTTGAACTCCACCCACTAGACACTGTAGCTACCACGCCTTCCTCCCTCCCAGGCATGACAACCGCAAGTGTCTCTGGACCTCACCAAGTATCGCCAGGGGCGAAATCAGCCCTGTTGAGAACCACTGTCCCAGAGGCTCAGATGTCACCATTTCAGGACCAAGGTGGAGGACGGCTTCCCTTGCTGCTCCCCTTCACCCTGATCCCTGCACCCCCAGCCCCTCTTGCTTGCCATCTGCATCCTGGCCCTAATCATGATGGTTAACACAGCTCAGGAGTGCAGGCAGTCTGCACGAGGGCCTGGGTACCAGTCTCCATCCTTTTTTTGGCGGGGAGGGGGGGAGTGCTGCTTTGGGTATTTGTTCATGCATGAGGGCTTTATCTAGTTGCCGTGAGCGGGGACTGCTCTCTAGTTGCGGTGTTGGGCTTCTCACTGCAGTGGCTTCCAGGCTCCAGGGCTCAGGAGTGGCAGGGCACAGGCTGAGTTGCCCCTCGGCATGTGAGACCTTCCCCGAGCAGAGATGGAACCCACGTCCCCTGCACTGGCAGGCAGATTCCTCACCACGGGACCACCAGGGAAGTCCCCAGTCTCCATCCCTCCACCCTGAGGATTCAGCTCCGAAACCCCCTTCATCCCCACCCGTGCAGGTCCCTCAGAAACCACGCCCCCCCCACGTCAGGGCAGGTGTGGGGCCAGGTGGACACGGAACTGGACTTTCTGCTTTCCCTCCAGCTCTCCACAGGGAGGCTTCTGTACCTCGGAGAGGCCGGGAACCCTGAGGCTCCTTCCCCGGCTGGTACCAGGAAGGGCACTGTGTGAGATCAGGGATATGGCAGAGGAGGTAAGACCTCCCTGGAAGACGGCAGCCACGAGGCACAAGGTGCTTCCTGAGACTCACACACACACACACACACACACACGCCCTGCAGGCCGGGAGGCCGAGCGAACACAGGCCCCCAGCGCAGCAGCAGGCAGAAGCCCCCTCTCCCGCCGCATTGGCATCACCTGGGCTTCGCCCCGGCCCTGCCGATACGTGCCCGCCCCTCAGTAACCAAGTCCTCCCACGTGGGAGCCCCGTCCTCCCTGTCACACCCCGATCGAGACAGACGTGCAGGTGGGACTCGGTTTCCTTCCTCAAACGGCACCAGACGCTGCAGGCTGCTGGCCAAGCGATAGTACCTCCTTCTCATCAGCCTCCGGGTGAAAAACGAACAAGCGGCAGAAACCAGGGTGTGGACACGAGCAGAGGCAGTGTGGTCCTCCCCGGGGCAGACCTCAGCCCGCCTCCTGACCGCATCGCACACATGAAAAGGTGAAACATCGCTGACTTTCTGAGATGAGCGCTGACTAACCCGGTCCTGTCACTGGGTTAACAAGCCAGAAACAGATGGGCGGGACCTTTCTGATCCGTGACTCACAGGTTCCAACCAGAGGCTGACACTTTGTGACTCCCCACTGTTTACAGAACCCCGCCCCGCCACCCAGGAAGGATGCTGGCTGTCAGATCCCCAACGCAGCTTAACTGGGGCAAACTATCAGGGCGGGGGCAGGGGGAGGGGGTCTTTTGATCTCAGTTGCGTTTGTCGTCCAGCTAAGCGCTTTGCAGCACCTGTCAGTTCGATTTAGCCAGGGTCATAGTGAAACAAATTGCAATTTGTTTAGAGCCATTTTTTTTTTTTTTAAATGTGAAGGAGCATGTCGGCCACACTTTCAGCAGGATGTCCTTTGCACTGACATATCCGAAACACTCTGAGCAGGCAGGGAGAAGGAACACCTAGGATCCACAAAGCAAACGGTTCATCACATAGATCTGTCCTGCGTGTTATGTAGAGATCAGAAAAACCCACGCATTCTGACAACTCGGATTCAAGCTGTCATGACCCATGAAATCACTCCCAGGTCCCACTGGCTTCCTCAGGATGACAGAACAATACCTCTCATCGCACTGACAATCTCACTCAGCTGAAACAGAGGATGGACCTGATGCTGCTGAGAATGAATAGATGTTAACCTTCTTTAAGATGACAATTAACCAAAAGGAGCTTTCTCTTTGAGTAACAAAGATGACAAATGATAGGTAGATAGATAGATGATAAGTAAGTAGATAGATAGAGGGACAGATGATAGCTAGGTAAGCGATAGACGATAGACAGAAGTCAGACAGACTGACAGGGAGGTACATAGATTGATGAATGGATCATAGATGGGTAGGTAGATGGATAGATGACAGTTAGTTAATGAATAGATATGCAGGCAGATGATAGGTAGATAGGTAGGTAGATGGTAGATGACAGATGGATCGATCATAGATGATAGGGAGGTAGATAGATAGATGACAGATGATAAATAAGTGGAGAGATTGGGGAAGGGAACGGCAACCCGCTCCAGTATTCTTACCTGGAGAATCCCTTGGGAAGAGGAGCCTGGTGGGCTACAGTCCAGTTCAGTTCAGTTCAGTCGCTCAGTCATGTCCAACTCTTTGAGACTCCATGGACTGCAGCATGCCAGGCCTCCCTGTCCATCACCAACTCCTGGAGTTTACTCAAACTCATGTCCATTGAGTCAGTGATGCCATCCAACCATCTCATCCTCTGTCATCCCCTTCTCCTCCCACCTTCAATCTTTCCCAGCATCAGAGTCTTTTGCAGTGAGTCAGCTGTTCGCATCAGGTGGTCAAAGTATTGGAGTTTCAGCTTCAACATCAGTCCTTCTAATGAATATTCAGGACTGATTTCCTTTAGGATGGACTGGTTGGATCTCCTTGCAGTCCAAAGGACTCTCAAGAGTCTTCTGCAACACCACAGTTCAAAAGCATCAATTCCTCAGCATGAACAGTATGAAAAGGGCTATAGTCCATGGGGTTGCAAAGAGTCAAACACAACTGGGTGACTAAAACACACGCACACACAAGTAGAGAGACAGGTAGGTAACAGGTATATGGATAGATGATAGATACAGGTAGATCACAGATAGATACAGGTAGACGGACAGATGAAAGGTAGGTAAGTAGATAGGTAGATGATAGATAGGTTGATGGATAGATGATAGGTAACTAAATAGAGCACAGCAAGGAGATCCAACCAGTCCACCCTAAAGGAGATCAGTCTTGAATGTTCATTGGAAGGACTGATGCTGAAGCTGAAACTCCAATACTTTGGCCATGTGATGCGAAGAACTGACTCCTTTGGAAAAGACCCTGATGCTGGTAAAGATTGAAGGCAGGAGGAGAAGGGGATGGCAGAGGATAAGATGGTTGGATGGCATCACCGACTCGATGGACATGAATTTGAGAAAGCTCCAGGAGTTGGTGATGGACAGGGAGGCCTGGCATGCTGCAGTCCGTGGGGTCACAAAGAGTTGGACATGACTGAGCAACTGAACTGAACTTCCTTATAAAACAGAATGTGTCTCACATTAAAATCTAGTTTGAGCCTAGTCACCATGGGCCATATGGAATAGGATTTGGTCCCTGAAGTCTTCAGAATGGACTTGACAAGTGGGCTGACCACACACAGCTCAAGAATAACCCCTCCCATGGACCCCATGAGCCTTACCCTGCCTAAAAGCAGGGCATAAGTGACCCAAGGAATAAGTTAATTCTTGATGACACAGCTTCAGTGGGGTCACTAAGTGGCCAAGCAGACAGAAAACTGAGTACTTAAGAGAGCTAGCTCTGAGAACACCCAAGTTCAAGCTCGCAGCCTGCCATTTAAAATCTGGATGACCTTGGGAGGCTCACTGAATCTGTTTCTACATCTGGAAAACCAGAGATAATATCAACCTCACAATGGTGAAAATGACAGGAGACTAAGTATGTATGCTGCTGCTGCTAAGTCACTTCAGTCGTGTCCGACTCTGTGCGACCCCATAGACGGCAGCCCATCAGGCTCCCCGTCCCTGGGATTCTCCAGGCAAGAACACTGGAGTGGGTTGCCATTGCCTTCTCCAATGCATGAAAGTGAAAAGTGAAAGTGAAGTCACTCAGTCATGTCCGACTCCTTGAGACCCCATGGACTGCAGCCTACTAGGCTCCTCCATCCATGGGATTTTCCAGGCAAGAGTACTGGAGTGGGGTGCCATTGCCTTATCCAAAGTATGTATAAACAGTGCCTAGTAGACAAATCTCAGGGCAGAAAAATTTCAAATAACTTATGTACGTACTCCACTCCCAAGGAGGTCACACAGTAGATCCCACTCCTTCACTTGTGGGTTGTGCACAGACCCCACTCCAAAGAGTAGACTGTGGAGATGGTGGTGGGGGTGGTAATCTTACGAGAGAGACGTCTGGCCAACACGACCTCAGCCAGGTGATCAGGGTCAACGGTCATGTCCAGAGCGTGCACGGACAAAGATTCTCTGCTGATCAAACTTCAGTCAGGCTCCTGAACCTCCTCCCAGGTGCATCTGTGCCCTTCCTTGCAAAGTCTCACTTTAGCAAGAACCCAGCTAATAAGTCAGTTGAACTCTAGTTAACTCACCCCTGCCCAACTCTAGTGTCTGATCTGTTCTTCATCCTCCACCACCCCGCAGGGGATATCAAATCACCCCGACCCGTCTTCATCGAGGATCTTGCTAGGTTGGTTTGACCAGAATCTCTCTGATGTTCCGTCTTAGTAATTTTCCATCCACAGACCCCTCCCCCACCATTCTTCTGCTCCTTGGCTATAAATTCCCACTTGCCCATTGCGATGGTCCTGACACCTGTCCAATGATTCTGAACAAAATCGGCCTGACCATCTGTAACTGGTGTCATTGAACACTTAAAAAAAAAATAAAACCCTTCATAGGACGTCATAAGAACCGCAATGTCCTCTGTGGTCCTCCTTTAAAAAAAACCAAAACTCCACTCTAATCGTGGAAAAAACAACAGACACACAAATT
Source organism: Cervus canadensis (assembly GCF_019320065.1). Taxonomy (NCBI): domain Eukaryota; kingdom Metazoa; phylum Chordata; class Mammalia; order Artiodactyla; family Cervidae; genus Cervus; species Cervus canadensis. The sequence goes on along the minus strand of NC_057401.1, from coordinate 65,080,156 downwards.
GAGGGACCCACTACAGACTACTACCCACTCCAGTATTCTTGCCTGGGAAATCCCATGGACAGAGGAACCTGGCGGGCTACAGTCTGTGGGGTCGCAGAGAGTCAGGCATGACTGAAGTGACTTAGCACACACACTGCAGACCACGAAACAAGCACTCCCCAGACTGTCAAGGTCGTCAAGTCTGAGAAACTGTCCAGCCAAGAGGAGCCTGAGGGGACATGACAACGAAACGCCACCTGGGACCCTAGCCAGGATCTTGGAACAGAAAAGGGACGTTGGGGGGAAAACGAGGAAGTCTGAATTTTAAGAAATGGACTTGAGTTAATAATAAAAAATGCATCAATGTGGGTTTGTTTATTTTGTTCAACATGTCGTAATAGTGTAAGATTCTACTACAGGGGTAACCAGGTGTGGGGTGTACTGAATTCTCTGCAGAATCTTTGCAGTTTTTCTGTAAGTCTGAACTAGTCTAAAAACTCAAAAGTTTATCTTACGAAAGGGAAGTCTAGGCAAGGGCCACTCAATAGACTGCGAGGTAGGGATAGTGACTCTCGTCTGGCTGCTAGGTGTGGATCCCATCCACGCCATACACAAGTCTCACCAGTGGGGGGGGGGCAGGGGGCTCGTGGGTGGGCGTGCAATGGACAGAGAAGATGGTGGCTGGACCCCAGCAGGGCAGGAGCGTGGAGAGGAGATGTTGACTCGGAAGGAAGTGAATGGACACATCTTGGTGATTGTTGGGCTGAGCCAAATAACAGAAAGAGAAAAACCAAAGGTGACTCCTGGGGCCACCCCAGCCCCAGGGTTCTGACTCTACTTTGGATATCGCTGTTGTTGTTGTTTAGTTGGCCAATGGCGTTTTCTCTGAGAGTACATGGGAGTGGAAAAGTCCATGGTGGCCAAGCCTGCCTTCCTATCCATCTATCTATGTTGTGGAAGAAAAGCTCCCTTTGGATCATTGCCAAGGTTTTAAAGAGAAAAGGTTAATACCTATACATTCTTAGAAGCATCATGTCTACCCTTGATTTCCATTGAGTGATGATCCCCCAAGCCCCAAGTGGGGAATTTTAAACTTTCCCACTCTCTTTTATTTTTTTCTTAATTATTTATTTTTTGCTGGGCCTGTTGCCACCCAGGCTTTTCTCTAGTTGCGGTGAGCTGGGGCTGCTCACTAGTTGCGGTGCGTAGGCTTCTCTTTGAGGCGTTTTTTCTTGTTGTGGAGTGCAGGCTCTAGAACGCAAGGGCTTCAGTAGTTGTGGCAGGGGCTGTGATTCCCTGGCTCCAGAGGACAGGCGCAATAGTTTGCGGTGCACAGGTTTAGCTGCTCCACCGCATGCGGGATCTTCCCCGACCAGGGATCAAACCCGTGTCTCCTGCATTGGCAGGCGGATTCTTTACCCCTGAGCCATCAGGAAAGCCCTAAACTTTCCCACTCTTAAGTCACCTGCCTTACAGGAAACCCCTCTGCACCTCCTACTTCATAGAGGGAACCGAAACCACAGAAGGCAACTCCCTCTCCTTTCCCCCCCGCCACCCCCCACACTTCCCCACATCCCTCCTAGAAATGAGGAGAGGATTCTTCTCCTATTGAAATGCCAATCTCGCCTCCCCCTCCAGCGCTTTAAAGACACTCCGCATCTACTGCTGGGGAACATATTCATGCTACAAAGTACTTCCTCTTTCTTTTCAACCTCTCCCACCTTCCAAATTCATTCCCACCAGACTGTATAACGGCTTAAATTTTTCGCCTTTTGCTACGTGGCTTCAGCGTTCTTCAGCTAAGAACACTGGGACTTCCCTGGTGGTCCACTGGTTAAGAATCCTCCTGCCAATGCAGAGGACAGGGGTTCCATCCCTGGTCCGGGAAGATCCCACACACCATGGGACAACTATGCCTGTGTGTTACAATTACTGAGGCCCTCACACCCTATGCTTTACAACAAGAGACGCCAACACAATGAGAAGCCCTCACACCGCAAGCAGACAAAGCCTGAGCATAGAAGTTAACACCCAGTGCAGTCAAAAAAAACCAACAACAACATTGGTCCATACTGGGCCACACTGGGCCATACTGGGCCCATACTGGCCACACACACTGGCGGGACCATCTACCCAAGGAGAACATGCCCAAGCTGACGTGACGGTTCCAGGAAGAGGATGAGAAACGCATGGAGCAGAGCGGCCCAGGTGGACGGGTGCAGTTCGCTCACAGATACGTGAGCAAAGGCAGTCTAGATCAGCCGGCTCCCAGCCCATCCACAGATGCATCAACTATAAACACATGTCAAACTAGAGTGTTGGGGGCTGTCATGCAGCAGTAAGCTGGTACATGTGCTCAGGGGTCTCCTATCTTAAAATACACATGACTGTCTTAGTCCACTCGAGCTGCTGTAACAAACTGCCATTAAACAAGAATTTTTTTTTTTTTTTTCACAGTGCTGGAGGCTGGGAAGTTCAAGGTCAAAGTCCCAGCAGTTTCTGTCTGGTGAGAACCCACTTCCAGTGGCTGGCGAGAGCCCACTTCCTGGTTCATAGATAGCTGTCCTGTTGTGTTCTCACATGGCAGAAGGGGTAAGGGAGCTCTCTGGGGTCTCTTTTATGGAGCACTAATTCTATTCATGAGGGATCCCCCCCGCCTCATGACCTAATTATCTCCCTAAAGCCCCATCTCCTATTACCATCCCTTGGAGATTAGGATTCAACACATGAATTTGGAGGGGGGACATAAACATCCAATCCATTGCAATGATCAACAATAATCCCTGTGGCCCTGTCTTTGCATTCCAGTCATCTGCCAATCATCTGACATCTTTTTAGTCTGAATTCTAGTCACCTACTCTCACTATTGCTACTTACACCCCCACCAATTCTCCTGAAACCATCTTTCATCATTCCCCGATGACTGTCTTGTACCAAAAATCCAACAGTTATGAGTCAGTTCCCACCTTATTAGACATTTCCATAGCATTAACCACTTGTCTGCTCCATCTAACACTTTCTGCAAATGTCCTAAGAGCTCACCCTTCTGATTTTCTTCCTAGCTCTCTGGCCACCCCTCAATTTTCTTTGTGAATTCTTTTGTTTTCTGCTTTCTGAAATGCCACTGTTCCTCAGATGCATGACTAAGCCTTCTTCTCATCCCGTACACCCTCCCTCAGTGATCCTATCCACCCTCACGGATCAAGCCATCATCCTAAAACTTTCAGATCACTTATCTCTAGCTAATCTCTTTTCCTGAGTTTCTTACCTAAGTATTTGTCTACTGGATATTTCATCTTGGGCATTCCACCAACAAATCAAAATCAACATATAAAACTCAAAACATGTTTCTTCCAAACCTACTCCTCCCATCCACATTCTTCGTCAGTGATGAACATCACCAATCACCCACCAAAGTGCCCAAGCCAGAAGTCTGGGCTTTCTCTTCAGCCCTCCCCTATCCCATCAACATCCAAGTATGGAGGAATTCTGCCAAAGCCACTTCTTAAACATATGTCCGTGTTTCCCCATCCCCACTTCTAACCTGGATGAGAGCCACCACAATATCCTTCCTGGGGTCCATTCCTCTCCTAACTGAACTTGTCCCATTTATGCTCCATTTTCTACACCATCAGCAAGAAACTCTTCCGATCAACACAACTACTACTTAAACCCTCTCATGCTTCCTACTCTTTAGATAAATTCTTGACTCTTTAACCAGCTGGCTTCTTTCTATCTAGCCCTGCTCTCTGAAAGGTAGCAGAATATGCCACCCAAAACATGCACCTGTGGCATAAGAATTATTTTGAGCCAAAGACAACAGAGAAGAAGCAGATACAAGAAAAGCTCCCTGTCCTCCCCCATTTGCCTAAAAGCAGGACATACATTTTCTTATTTTATTCTTATATTTTCCCGGGTTTTATTGAGATATGATTAATATCCAGCACTGTGTTGAATTAAGGAGTACAGCATAATGATTTGACTTCCATATATTGTGAAATATTACCACAGTAAGTGTAGTTAACATCCATCATGTCATTCACATACCCAAAAAGGGGTATGGTTTTTCTTCTTTGTAACGAGACATTATTCAAAAACGGCTTTCTTTTGTCCTGTCATTTCTCCATAAATATATGGAGATGGCATACATTTCCATCTTCCATCTTTATGGAAGATGACATATAAGCCAGAGTTCTGAGCCACCTGCTTGAGTTACTCATCTTTAGCTGGGTATCCCCCACTTACACATGAGGTGTATGTGTTTATAGATGTCTGGTTCTCTTGTTAGTCTTTTATTACAAGGGTCTCCCTTGGGAATCCAGTAGGGTAGAGAGAAGGTTATTTTTCCTTCCCTGTATCCCCTCTTCATCCTCAGCTCTTGCACCCATGGACTCTGTAAGCACACAACTCTCTCTCTTTTTTAAAATGGTAATTTGTTTATGTATTTGGCTGTGCTGGGTCCTCACTGCTGCTCGGGCTCCTCTCCAGTTGCAGCAGGCAGGAGCTACTCTCCAGCCGCAGTGCCCGAGGTGCTCATTCCGGTGGCTTCTCTCGTTGCGGCTCCTGGGCTCTAGAGCACAGGCTCAGTAGTTGTGGTGCTCAGACTTAGTCACCCTGCAGCATGTGGGGTCTTCCCCGACCTGGGATCTGACCCGAGTCCCCTGCATTGGCAGGCGGATTCTTTACCCCTGAGCTGTCAGGTAAGACCACAGCTCCCTTCTCATTCACCCGTGGGCCATGCCTTCTCTAACCTACTGGTCTTTGCAGTCCCCCTGCCAGATATGTTCTTCCTTTGCTTTTTACCCAGCTACCCGACGGGCCACCCCTTCCAATGGAAGCTCTGCCCTCGTCCCCCAAGACTGAATCAGGCACCTACATCATGATGCCTCATGGGTCGCATTTCCATGTGGCCATGGATTCCCACAGCCACCATAACCCTCATGACCCTGATCGCAAGTCCAAAACTTCCAACGGACAGCACGCTTGGTAAATATTTAGTAAGTAAAAAAGCTGAAGGATTCCTACTGCTCCCTTGAAAGAAGTTCACATGATCAGAAAATTTGGTAATTTTCATGTCCCTGGTGTCTCTGTCCGTAAAGAATCTGCCTGCAGTGTAGGAGACCTGGGTTCGATCCCTGGGTTAGGAAGATCCCCTGAAGGAGGTCATGGCAACCCACTCCAGTATTCTTGCCTGGAGAATCCCATGGACAGAGGAGCCTGGCAGGCTGCAGTCCATGGGGTCACAAAGAATCAGACATGACTGACTAAACACAAGTCATAAAAACACATTCTCAAGATCACATGGCCATCACAATTAATAATTTTTGACTCATTCAACATGTAACTGGTACCAATTATGAGCTAAAAGTCTTGTTTATGCTTTCATTCAAGGAAAGAAAACAGACAATAAACCCATGCTGCTCTAAAAATGGGAAAACGTTACTGAATTAGGGTTGTCTAATGGCAATCCACTCCAGTATTCTTGTCTGAAAAATCCCAGGGACAGAGGAGCCTAGTGGGCTACAGTCCAAAAGGTCACAAAGAGTTGGACATGACCCAGCACGCGCACACACACAGACTTGATTGATCTGACAGCAGGTACTCAGAATGGGATTTCCCAAATGAGGCCAGCAGAGGGAACTGTTGATTGGAAACATCACGTTCCAGCAGCACCAATGAAGAGGACAGGTTCTTTGTTCCCATCCAGAAATGGGGTGGGGGGGGCTGCACGTGGGGGCAGCAGTGGGAAGCGCACACAGGCCATCCTCTCTATCTGCGGAGCACACACAGGCCATCCTCTCTAATTGGGGAGCAGGGCCATCCTCGCTAATTGGGGAGCAGGACCAGCAGTTTCAAAGGAGGTGGCTCTGCTGCGCTCGGTCAGAAAGGCTCAGAAAACTAGAGTTTACTGGAAAAGGCAAGGCAGTGCTAGGAAACCTGAGAGACGTGCCAAGCCCTAATTTATTTTAAACAGAAACCGAGTAAAAGCAAAACACTTCAAAAATCCATAAAAATCACAATGAAGTCAGACTCAAATCATGATCGGGTGTAGTGATAATAAAATAAGATAAATACAATGAAGAGGCGTTTATCCCCGGCTCAGGCCAAGTCATACATTCTCCTCGAAAGTGGGACCCTCCCCAAATCCAGTTCACAAGTCAGAACACACACAGGCGGCCTGAGCCCCCCGGCCGCTGCCTGAAGCCTCCCGTCTCCAGCGGCAAGTGACATGAAGAATGTCATGGAGGGCTTCTTTGGGGTTAGCTGCTCAGCTGTGTCTGACTCTTTGCAACGCCATGGACTGTAGCCTGCCGGCTCCTCTGTCCATGGGACTTTCCAGGCAAGGATACTGGAGTGGGTTGCCATTGACTCAGTGGTAAAGAATCCACCTGTCAATGCAGGAGACTTGGGTTCGATCCCTGGTCCAACAAGATCCCACATGCCATGGAGCAACCAAGCCCATGCACCACAACTATTTAGACCACACTCTAAAGCCTGGGAACCACAACTACCGAAGCCCAGGAGCCCTAGAGCCTGTATTCCACAAGAGATGTGACTGCAATGAGAAGGCTGCTTACCACAACTAGAAAGAAGTCCCCACTTACTGCAACGAGAGAAAAGTCAGCACATTGCAATGAAGACCCGGCACAGGCAAAAATAACAAATAAATAAGTTAAAAAATAATGCCAGACTGGCTCTCAGTGCATTTCCTACTGAACTTGAAAGATATGTTCAATGAATAACAGGCTTCAAGGATGCACCAGAGGCTGTGTGCTGAACCAACTTGATATTATCACCAGTTCAGAAAGACCCCTGTGTTTTCTGACTTCATCTTACTTCTGCCGTTCTGTTAAAGGGGAACACAAAACAGGAAAAGGAAACACCTAAATCCATCCAATACTTTGGCCACCTGATGCAAAGAGCTGACTCAGTGGAAAAGACCCTGATGTTTTAGAAAGATTTAAGGCAGGAGGAGAAGGGGATGACAGAGAATGAGATGGTGGGATGGCATCACTGACTCAATGGACATGAGTTTGAGCAAACTTCTGGAGATAGTGGAGGATAGGGAAGCCTGGTGTGCTGCAGTCCATGGGGTCACAAAGAGTTGGACGAGATCGAGTGACTGAACAATAAACAAAGCCTCCCCGCGGGATGTAATTCATTCCTTCCATTATCTCACTTTATACTTTTGTTAGGGCAAGTCTGGTAGAGGTTAAAATTACTGACTAAGTGATATTTAGGGATTCTTGGAGGCTTTATTTTCATACATTCTCTCCATAAATAAGCCTAATTCAGGTTCGGTTGTATCTGTTTTTTACATTTTTTTTTTAGTGTAGACCATTAAAAAAGCCTTTGTTGAATTTGTTATAATACTGCTTCTGTTTTGTGTTTTGGTTTTTTGACCATGGCCACAATACATATGGGATCTAAGCTCCCTGACTAGGGATTGAACCCCCACCCTTTGCGTTGGAAGGGCGACGTCTTAACCACTAGACCACCAGGGAAGCCCCTCAGCTGTATCCTGATTCTGCAGAAGAACCTGAGAAAGTCAGGCTTTGAAGAGAACACGAGACAGGCATATCAGGCATTTGCCTCCTAATTTACACTCCGAGGCAGGACTCCTGACTCTCAGCTGAGATACACAGCTGTGATAGCAAATAATACAAACGTGTGGTCACTTCCCAGCCTTCCTTGACCACACAGATTCGGCGGGGGCCAACGCTGACCAGACCAAGTCAGCTGGGGTCACTGCACCGCCCTGGCCAGTGACTGGTTTGGCCTGGGCCGGGCGTGTGAGGCAAGCCTGACAGCTGTGAGGCAAGCCGAAGCTGTGCTGGAGGCTTCTGGAAACGCTCTCCCGTCTCAGGGAACAGAACACGGACCGGGACTTGCTCCTTCCCGAAGCGTCCGACGCTGTAACATGAAGCCACACTGTTTGGAGCTGCCAGGCCATCTTGGGACCAGAGGGAAAAGGTCAAGAATTTTTGAGAAGCCAGGCCCAGGTCCTGACAACATGATGCCACAAAATGAAGCAACCACCCCTCACCCCCAACTGTTGCCTTCAGACAGGTCATGTTGCAAGAGAAGGCTGTTTCCTCATCATGGAAGCGTGTTTCGTTGGACACTCAGGAGACTGCCCCCAAAAGCGCCAGAGCAGATCCTAGGTGCCAATAAAAATCACAGAAACACAACTGCACCTGGTACCTCAGATGGTAAAGACTCCATCTGCAACGCCAGAGACCTGGGTTCGATCCCTGGGACGGGAAGATCCCCTGGAGAAGGAAATGGCCACCCACTGCAGTATTCTTGCCTGGAGAATCCCCTGGACAGAGGAGCCTGGAGGACTGCAGTCCCTGGGGTCGCAAAGAGTCGGCCACGACTGAGCACTAACACACACACACACAGCTGCAAACAGTAAACGAAGTCCGTTTGCGCTGACGCATTCTCAGTCCGGGGGAACATACTGCGAAATCAAAATTGGTACAGCTTTTCCTAAAAAGCCACTTGGCAGGGCCTTCCCTGGTGGTCCAGTGGTGAAGACTCCGCACTTCCACGGCCGGGGGCGCCTGTTCAGCCCCTGGTCGGGGAACTAAGATCCCAGAGGCCCTGTGGCACAGCCAACAGCAGCAGCAGCAGAAAACCACTTGGCCAGGGCTCCGTAAATGTACACGCTGAAAACGCGCCGGTCCTTTGATGAAGCGATGGAGTTCTAAGAATCTGTGCGCATGTTTCTTCTCTTTCCTTCTCTGCCCTGCTCTGACCTCCACAAACCACACCTGCCGGGTCCCTTAGCCCTGAAGTCTCAGGTGTGACTTAGCAGGGGCCCTGTGGAAGGTGCCGAGGGGATGCGCCTCTGGTCCCCGCCCTCCTTCCATGGGGGCAGCCCTCCCCCTCTCTCCCCCCAGGACCCTCCTCTGAGCTCCGTCCCCACCCACTCGCAGTCCCCTTACCCATTCCTCGATTTAGCCTCTGAGCGCACCTTCTGCTCTCCTGTTCCACCAGGATGTTGGCAGGTACGCCCCCCGCCCCCCAAACTGTCCCCCTCCCGTCCCACCACCCCCGACCCCGACACTAATGGCTGAACACTCCTACGTCGTCTGTAACCGGCTAATTCAGAAACCCTCGAGCCCAAGACTTTAAATTCAGGAGATGGGGTTGTGTGTGCCCTTGCCCGCCCCTGTAGAGTCAGCACATAACACAGACATTGGACATAAGGTGACTGCTGGATAAATATCAATGTATGACAAAACCCACTGAAAAAAAAAAAAAAAGAAGATCTTGTATGGAAAGATGAGCCACAGTTGACTGACCTTCTCAGTTACTGGACGCCAGGGACATGGCCGTGAACACACCGTCACTCAGGGGTGCACTGGTCCACGCAGAAAGATCTCCTAGATCTACTGAGTGCAAACAATTAAAATCAAGTCTCCACAGACCCATCCATATAAATAAAAGGTGCCTGCACACGCTTTGTGTTTGAAAAGGAGAGAGACTGAGTTCTGGAAAAGTAACCCGCTGGAATGTGGCCAGACAATGAGAGAACTGGGGAGAGAGAAAAGGGACAATGCTTTTATTTTTTTAAACAGTTTTTCAAAATATTTATTTTATTTATTTGGCTGGACCAGGTCTTAGTTGCCGCATGTGGGATCCAGTTCCCTGATCGGGGATCGAACCCAGACCCCCTTGTACTTAGAGTGCAGAGTCTTAGTCACCGGACCACTAGGGAAGTCCTGGGGAAATCTCTAATGATTTTTTAAAATAATACTTCCGAAGTGATTTTTCACTGTAAGCACTTATTACTATATGTTTTTTGGTAGTAAGAAATCATCAAATAAATAAAGCTAGTTATGGAACTGGATTAAAATGGGGCATCATTTGATTCTATCCACTAAAATTGCAAATAGCCTCTTTGGTTAAAATATCAGTACATGAAAGTCATGAAAAGGCGCTCAGCTGCTGTCCTTTATCCTCGCTGCGATCTAGCGATAGCTGTGTCCCTGTGATAACATCTCACCCGGCTCCGTGAACCACTCCAGCCCCAGCTCGGAGGCCCGCTGACAGGTGCCTGGGCCACCATTCCAGTTCTCCAAGTGAGGTCCCCAGACCAGAAGCACCAGCCTCACCTGGGAACTCACTGCAACACACAGGGCGAGTCTCACCCCAGACCTTACTGTTGTCGTTTACTGAGTCGTTTCTGACTCTTTGTGACCCCACGAACTGCAGCTCACCAGACTCCTCTGTCCACGGGATTTTCCAGGCAAGAATCCTGGAGTGGGTTGCCATTTTCTACTCCAGGGAATTTCCCAACCCAGAGATTGCATTGGCAGGTGGATTCTTTACCATGGAGCCACCTGGGAAGTCCCAGACCTACACAATCCAAAACCCTGGGGACTGGCTCCAGCCATCTGGGTTAAAACACAGATTATCCATGCGTGGGTTATGATGATTCAGCTTGTAACTGAGCACGATCCTCCGGGGCCTTCTCAGGACAGACATACACACACACACCCCACCACGTCCTCTGTCTGCCTCTTGTTTGTATAAAAAAACACATTAGCCTCCTAGGCCTTCCTCAAGTTCCAAAGAATAAATTTAATCAGAGTAGTGAGAAAATGCAGAAATGAAGGAGAACAGTCAAGCAAAACAAATGAGTAATAGTTTAGCCATTAAACAAAGTCAAGGACCTTCAGTTCCTTCCCAAGGGCCACAGGTAATATTCTGAGCCACGTCCTCTGAGCTGTTTTGCAGATGCTGGAACTCCCGCCAGGTGGAAGAAGTTAACTGTGTGCTGCCCATAAGCACGAGATGCCAGACCGCTTGGAACTAGAGGTTGATGAGGTTGACTTCCAGTTTTCTCACCACCAACCAATCAGCAGAATGTCCATGAGCTGATCAGACATCTGACAACCCCTCTTCCTCATCCTGTCTTTAAAAACATGAAAGCCTTTCGGGGAGTTGCAGCCTTTGGAGCACTAGCTGCCTGGATACCTTACTTGGTGCCAGCAATAAACGCTGCCCTTTCCTTCACCACAACCCAGGGTCAGGAGGTTGGCTTTACTGTGTGCTGGCAAGCGGACCCAAGTTTGGTTCAGTAACAAGCTTAAGGCTGACAACCAGGCTCTGTGTTCTGAGGTCATGATACTCCCAGGGAGGAGGGAAGCAAGTCATCATCCCGAGTTGTATCAACATATTAAGGAAAAATCACATCCTCACATGGAGGCAATTACGATAAACAAGGAAACACGGTTTTCTTTAAAGCACAGCACGACAGAGGATGAAATGGTTGGATGGCATCACCAACTCAATGGACATGAGTTTGAGCAAGCTCCAGGAGTTGGTGATGGACAGGGAAGCCTGGCGTGCTGCTGTCCATGGGGTCGCAAAGAGCCGGACACGACTGAGTGATTGAACTGAACAGCACAAAACCACACTCCACCCTTCCCTGCTCCCAAATAATTCAGTGCCAAACCTTGGTGGGCAGAGCCAGGAGGCTCCCTTGCAGGCCTGGGTGGGTGTCTCAGGGGTCAGGGCCCCAGTGGAAGGAGTGGGCACCGTGCAAGGGGGAGGGCAGTCCATACAGAGCATGAACAAATCATGTTCATAAAAATAAGTAGGTCAAGGGCTGTGGAAGCCAGGAAAAAGAGGAAATACATTACGTTTTGTTTCTAAAAGAAGATAAACAGAATCCACCGACATGTCCAATCGTTAACAATGGTTTCCTCCAGAAAGTAAAAACGGAAAGAACTGGGAGTGAGGAGCTAAGCAATTTTCACCCTTAACTTTAATTGCTTGTGTGTTTTATTTTCCAAACATTATCTACTATATTTTACAATCAGCTTATCAGAACATTGGCAGGGCTGCGTGGAGAAAGCAACCAGGAGAGCCGCCACATTGCCAGCCTCCTCCGGCACGAACCAGTCTGGGTCATAGCCCCAACCCCTCACCACACCCCCACCACTGGTACCCGCACACTTCAACACACCCCAGCCATCTGCATCCCACCAGCTGCTCTGCAGTCTAACATTTTCTGGAGGGGAGGCTCCACCAGGGACCACCAGCTCTCCTGAGGGCAGAGCAGGAAGTCCATGAACACAGAAGCCTGTCCCCTGTCCCCACTTCCCACTCATGACCTAATGGGCAGAAGACTTATCTGTACTAGAAACCGCAGAAAGACACCATCCACTGGCCAGAATTCCTGGAAGGAATTTCTATCTAATGCAGTGGACACAGAAGCAGGTTGCAGGGAAGGACTGGGCATTACAGGTATTTGACCTGTAATTTATAGGTATGAGCCCTCGGGGGGCTCCACCAGAGTCCCCAGAGAGAAAGAGGGGCTTCAGAGATGCATGGAAACCCACTGATGCTGTTTCCAACTCCCAGGCACACGAGCCAAGCCCATGGTGCTCCCACGCCCAGCTCCTGCTGGCTGCAGAGATGACACCAGGCAGGGGGCGGGAGACAGTCAACCAGGCTGCTGCCCCACCCCACGCCTGCAGCCCAGGGTGGGGAGCAGCTGGGGTGACCGACCCCAGCCTTCCCGGGTTTCTCTCTGGGCCCCAGGCCCAGACCCAGAGCCTGGAAAACACACGGAGCCCTCTTCTTCTCTCTTTGCTGGACCTCTGTCTAACCTTGAAAGGACCTATGCCATCATTTCTTTAATTCATTATTTTTTAATTGGAGGATAATGGCTTTACAATGTCGTGTTAGTTTCCACTGTACGGCAAAGTGAATCAGCTCTATGTATACATATATCCCCTCCCTCTTAAGCCTCCCTCTCACAAGCCCCCATCCCACCCCTCGAGGTCATCACAGAGCACCGAGCTGAGTTCCCTGTGCAGCATCCCACTAGCCATGTCATCTCTGACTTAAATAAACCAGTCAGGGAAGCACAAGCCCTGCGTAAAGATAGTCGAACTTTGTATTCCTCCAAATTCCTATGTTGAAACCCCAGTCCCCACTGTGTCTGTACTTGGAGATGGAGGTTTTGTGCAGGGAACTTAAGGTTAAATGAGGTCATATGGGTGGGGCCCTGATCAAACAGGACTGGTGTCCTTACACGAGGAGACACGAGTCCCCTGGATCTCTTCTCTCTGCCGTTCAAGGACACAGCAGGAAGATGCCATGTGCAATCCAGGAAGAGAGGCCTCCCCAGGAACCAAGTGGCCCAGCACCTTGACCCTGGACTTCCAGCCTCCAAAACTGTGAGAAATAAATTTCTGCTGTTTAAGCGCCTAACGTATGGTATTTTTGTTACTAGCAGCCCAAATGGACTAAGACATTAGCATGCTCATGAAGAAAAAAACTACATGAGTTTGAGCAAACTTTGGGAGATCGTGAAGGATGGGGAAGCCTGGTGTGCTGCTGTCCATGGGATTGCAAAGAACCTGGACACAGCTGAGCAACTGAACAACAGCCCAATGAATAGTATTAAAACTAACTAACGAAGTCATGTGAAGCATTTCCAAAGATCTTAAAGAAGAGAAAAGAAAAAACAATGATGACAGAGTGTTGAGAGGAGGATCTAACCTACACCTAAGAGGGAACCCCAGGAAGAAAGAAACAAGGCTGATGCAGTGTTCAAAGAGGAAACAGGAAAGTGTTCCCGAAAATAAAAATATGCCTAACATGAGTCAAACAGAGAAGGAATGGAAACACACGGTATGACTGTTTTCAGGTTTTTTTTGTTGGTGGCAGTTGGTTGGGTTCTGTGCACTGTCAAGGATGCGGGGCAGGCATCATCACAGTCTAAGACATATCAGGGTGTCACAAAGGCAAAAATCAGGCTGGACTCAGATTGTTCCTCTGCAACACAGTTCTTTTCTTTTTTTTTTTTAACAGGAAAATGGCAAGTTGTATTTTTCTGTGTGAGTACGAAATAAAAATATTTTCAAATAGGCAAGAATTCAGAAAGTACCTCATGGGTATTGATACCATAGGCACCACTAATACCCCTACACATACAAAGAGCTCTTGCAAATCACTAAGTAACCTCTTCTTCCTGTTCGTTCTCATACTCCAGGATGAGACTCCAGTCCATGCCATGGCTCCGCTGCCCAGAAATACCTGGCAACCCGTCTGTATCGCAGTGGGAACTGAAGTCCGGCACTCCACACTCTCCACTGGCCGTGGAGACTGCTTACCTAGATGGCTCAGCATTTCAAAGGCCTGGGGCCCAAGTGGAGATGATGTTTCTCCTTTCGTATGTCCCCTCATGACCTACCCTTTCATGCACACCTCTTTGAGTTGGCATCACCCACCGTCCAGAAGGGCTGAAAGCCAGCCCAGATCCACCTCTCCTCCCGTGGCCCACCATCTCAACCACTGGGACCTGAGCTTTCTGCCACACGGCCTGTGTTTCTTCTCTGCTCTGTGACAAGGACTCCGTGTCCACCAGGGTCATCTCACCCCTGTCACCACCCACCCAGCCTCATGCCACTCAAGTGCATCTCCTCACCTTGGATCTAGACCCTTGATCACCTGGTCCTGCTTCCTCACGGGGCCACTTCTTCTCCCATCCTAGAGGCATGCAGTCCTCGGCCCTTCCTGAGACGATCCGGGTCCCTCTGGGTCCCCAGGCTTTATGGTGTCTGAACAGGAACTGCCTGCCTCTGACCTCTGCAATGCCCAGCACAGGCCCCCTGCTCCATGACCCCAGTCCCAAAGCATCAGGTTAGATGGGGTGTTCTCACCCCAAATCTCTGGACACACCTTCCATCACAGCCCCATCAGATGGCTATTTAGCTGGACAATTACTCAAGGGCAGAAATGCCCTTCACTTCACTGCCCCGGTCCCTGCCTTGGTCCTTGGTCAGTGTGAGGTTAACGAGAGATGAGGCCTCCATCACTGAATGCTTCTCACAAAATCCTTTTACTCTTTTGCACCTGGACTTTCAGAATCTGGAGTGCCTCTGTATGAGGGAAGCCTTCACGCCCTGACTCCCGACAAGGTGGACAGGTGTGAGCCCAGCCGCAACACCTTGCTGACTCTGGGGGTTTTCCACCTTAGGCGTCTCGATTGAAAAGCAGGTTTGCAGAGACGACTTCCCGTTAAAAGGATGAAATGGCAGGACGCTGAGTCTCTGCTTCCCCCAAGCTCCGAGATCAGCCATTCAGGCAGGCTTAGACACAGGAGTCGGTGATGCAGGGAGGGATAAGAAGGTTTCCCCCTCGGGTGGCGCCCACAGAAGTTCCCTTTCCAGAATCAACATGCAGTCTGGTCCGGGGCGTTTTCTGCAGCTTCCCGGCCCTGACTCCAGTTCTCAACAGCTCTCAGCAACAGCAAACAGTGGGCCACATTCCTTTCATAGACAAACTCCCTTTCTTCTTAACTCAGCCTGAAGCACTTTCTCTGCTGGAAGCTGAGAACCCGAGTGATGCAACAGATAGAATTTTGAAAGCCAAGAATTCTGAAAGCGGTCAATTACAAACCCAGTTAATGCTACAGTTACAAATAAAGCCTGGGTCTGAAGGAACAAGCATAGTTTCCTATTCCTCTCACAAAGTTAGCTTTAAGTTGCTCAGTCCTGTCGGACACTTTGTGACCCCATGGACTGTAGCCTGCCAGGCTCCTCTGTCCATGGGGATTCTCCAGGCAAGAATTCTGGAGTGGGTTGCCATGCCCTCCTCCAAGGGATCTTCCCCATCCAGGGATCGAACCCGGATCTCCTGCAGTGCAGGCAGATTCTCTACCATCTGAGCCACCAGGAATGTCCGAGTCCAATTCCAAAATCAGAGAGCTGTGCACAGTGCGCTTGGCAACGCGCTTGTAAGGATCACCTCTGGAGATGAAAATCCTGGGCAGGAAGGATGCTTACCCTTTACAAGATGCTCTCACTAACAGCCCCGCCTTGTCACACTGACAGCCTCTCGGCAAGAAGCCCCTAGTTTTTCTCTACATCTCCAGGCCAAGTGCAAAGTTACCTCCTAAATGCGTCCACATTTTATACATTAACAGTCACTAAGGTCTCTCCCACTCATGAGTTCAGCAGCATCTGTCGGACCCTGGGTCTCCGAGAACTGGTGGGGTGCTGGGCTCTAGGAGAGCTGACGTGGAAGCTGGGTGTCTACTACAGTTACACGTTCAAAGGTTTCGGGCAGTTGCAGAGCTAATTCCGCCCCACACTGAGTCCTGCACCCGTGGGTAAACTGCACTGGTAACAGAGAACAGACCTGACTCCATATGGATCTATTCCTTTTGATGCAACCCTTGTGCTCCGAGGCCTGTGCTCAGTCATGCTGGATCTCCACCTTTTCTAAGACAATGCTGCCTACAGCCTGAACCGCACAGGACAGCCCATTCTCCAGGCTCTGACCTTTAAAAGTGTACACGTTTCCATTCATATAGAGATTAAAGGTGGCAGAGTAGAAAATGAAAATTGTCTTGATGGAGGTTTACAGGAACCCCGTGACCAGACCTGCTCAGACAATCATAAGAACAAAGGATTCTAGCACCAAGAAGTTTGTAAGCGACCAGCCACACAGCCCCTCTCCCCTTTCAGTGAAAATGAAGCCTGAATTCTAACTCAGGTAAGATGGTTCTTTGGGGGCCCTAGTCCACCATCTCCTCGGTCTTCTGGCTTTTTGAATAAAGTCACTATTCCTTGCCCCAACCCCTTATCTCTGGACTGACTGTCCTGCAGACAGCAGTACGGGCGTGGACTCAGCAACATGCTATCCCAAATGCACAAACAGAATGCACCCACCCTCAACCCTTTCCTTGTCCTTCTCAGCAGTAAAGCATGACCTCTGATCAGTGACACACTTCCGACACCCATCTCAGGAGCTGAGGTCAAGTGCAAGCACCCCACGGCCTGGGGGCCCTGGTCCGAGCTCGTGAGCTCTGGGGAGGGAACGGGAAGCTGGGTCTTACCTGCCTGGGCCGCCGTGATGAGGGCCGTGTTCCCTTCGCTGTCCTGCCAGTTGACGTCAACGTGGGGACACTCTGCTAAGACCACCACAGTATCCACAAAGCCGTGGTAGCAGGCGACAATGAGGCCGGTCTAGAAATGAAGAGGGAAGTGAGTCAGAAAGGCAGAGAAAGCATCATCACTGCACACCCAGCCAGCATCCCCATGGGCGGGACGACGAGCGAGGGGTGGAGAGGTCAAGGACCCAGTTCCGGGTCTCAGCATCCAGCTACAGCAGCCGGCCATGGTCCGTTCTCACGGGTGTTCAGAGCACTGTGCCCAGACACTTCGAGGTAACACAGACCCTGCTCCTGGAGCATTTGCATTCCATTCTTTGTTGTTGTTGTTGTTTGTTTTTACATCTACATTTATTTCTATCTTTAGTTATACATCTTGAAAACTATGAATTCACATCAACAACTAATTTTAATCCAACCTCACTGGGTTCTTTCTAGTTTTTCTTTCTGGCCATGAATGCAATTCCCTTTATCAACAATGAGAAAACTGGCTCTCATTATGCTTAGATATTTATTTATTTATAAAATGTCTTGCATTTAACTATTTCCCACCTTTACCACGATCCCACCTCGACACAGATTTATTCCTCATCCAGCTCTGGAAGCCGGGGTTGCCTGCCAAACGGAAGTCTCTTACTTCCTTGCAGAGTTGCCAGATATCTATAATCTGCATTCCATTCTAACCGGAGGAAAAGGCATCCGCTACAGACCTAAGACGTGAATGTGTTATAAAGTAGACTCCTCGGGTGAGGGAGGTGGTGAGCCCAGGGTCCACGCGGCTCAGTACCCAGTGCAGGGGTGGGTTCAACTGACGCGGGACATGGGGTATGGACAGAGGAGGTGGAAGAAGACGCCAAGGGGACGTGGAGGGGGAAGGTGTGGGCAGAGGGCCAGGTCTGGCCACCCAGGGACCAGCCTGCAGGCTGCTGACCACAGGAGGTCTCAGCGGCCAGGGCAACACTAGAGTTTGCTCTGAGTGAGATGGAGAGTAGTTGAAGCAGTCCACTGTCAATTATCTGCATTAATTCTGATAAAACAGCGAGAGTTTTCTACCCAAGTAGATGTTTTTCTGAGAGTTCCAGAAAAACATCTACTTCTGCTTTATCGGCTACGCCAAAGCCTTTGACTGTGTGGATTACAACAAACTGGAAAATTCTTAAAGAGATAGGAATACCAGACCACCCGACCTGCCTCCTGAGAAATCTGTATGCAGGTCAAGAAGCAACAGTTAGAACTGGACATGGAACAACAGACTGGTTCCAAATAGGAAAAGGAGTACGTCAAGGCTGTATATTGTCACCCTGCTTATTTAACTTATATGCAGAGTACATCATGAGAAACGCTGGGCTGGATGAAGTACAGCTGGGATCAAGATTGCTGGGAGAAATATCAATAACCTCAGATATGCAGATGACACCACCCTTATGGCAGAAAGCAAAGAACTAAAGAGCCTCTTGATGAGAGTGAAAGAGGAGAGCGAAAAAGCTGGCTTAAAGCTCAACATTCAGAAAACTAAGATCATGGCATCCGGTCCCATCAGTTCATGGCAAATAGATGCGGAAACAGTAGAAACAGTGGCAGATTTTTATTTTCTCGGGCTTCACAATCACTGCAGATGGTGATTGCAGCCATGAAATGCAAAGTCGCTTGCTCTCTGGAAGAAAAGCTATGACCAAGCTAGACAGCATATTAAAAAGCAGAGACATTACTTTGCCAACAGAGGTCCATCTGGTCAAAGCTATGGTTTTTCCAGTAGTTATGTATGGATGCGAGAGTTGGGCTATAAAGAAAGTTGAGCACCGAAGAAGTGATGCTTTTGAACTATGGTGTTGGTTCTAGCCTTCAGAACCATGAGAAATAAATCCCTATTGATAACAACAGGAAGATCCAACAGAGATCCAAACAACAGAGATCCAACCAGTGCATACTAAAAGAAATCAGTCCTGACTATTCATTGGAAGGACTGATGCTGAAGCTGAAACTCCAATCCTTTGGCCACCTGATGTGAAGAACTGACTCATTTGAAAAGCCCCTGATGCTGGGAAAGATTGAAAGCGGGAGGAGAAGGGGACAACAGAGGATGAGATGGTTGGAAGGCATCACTGACTCGATGGACATGAATTTGAGTAAACTCTGGGACTTGGTGATGGACAGGGAGGCCTGGCGTGCTGCAGCCCATGCTGTCGCAAAGAGCGACATGACTGAGCGACTGAACTGACTGACTGAAGAGTGGAGGGTTGGGGGTGTGGCGGTCCCATTCCCCTTGCCACACACACAGCTCCTAAGGCCCTAGGAATCCAGTTTTTGTGTGCTAATCGATGACTCAAGGTGGGGGCGGGTGCCAGGTGGCTTCAGGTTGGAGCTGCTTTCTAGAAAGCTTAGAAGGGCTGAACTGTTAGTTCCACTGCTCCCCCTACACCCCTACTCCTACCTCTGGGGTGGAGAAGAGAAGGATTGAAAACTGAGACCAATCACTAATGATTCAACAGCTGTACAGATCATGCCTACTTAATGAAATCCCCGTAACATTTGAAACAACAGGGTGCAGAGAGCTTCAGCATTGGTGAACACATTGTGGGGCTGGGAGGTGGAGCTCCTGGAGAGGGTAGGGAAGTCCCACAACCCTCCCCCCACCTCTGGTGCTTTCCTTCCATCTGTGCGTCTGTTTCTGAGTTGCAGCCTTTATAATAAAGTAGTAACAGGACTTAAGGGGCTTCCCTGGTGGCTCAGTGGTAATGAATCCATCTGCTGATGCAAGAGAATCAGGTTTGATCCCTAGGTCAGGAAGGTCCCCTGGAGGAAGACATGGCAACCCACTGCAGTATTCTAGCCTGGGAAATCTCATGGACAGAGGAGGCTGGTGGGCTGCAGCCCAAGGGGTCGCACAGAGTCAGACACGACTGAGCAGTGGGACTGAAAGCACTTTCTCAAGTTCTGCGAGTCGTTCTCACAAATTATGGAACCCGAGGAAGGGCTCTGGGAACCCCCGGATTTATAGCCAGTCCGTCAGAAGGTGGCCCCTGATTCCTGAGACTGGCATCTGAGGTGGGGGTGGCCTTATGGGACTGAGCCCTGAACCCACGGGGTCCCCCACTGACTCTAGACAGTGTTAGAATTGAACTGTTGGACACCCTGCTGGGGTTGGAGAACCGGAGAATTGTGTAGAAAAAACAACATGGATTTGGTGTGTAAGAAAACCCACATGCTTGGCATGGGAAAAAAAGACCCCACAAGGGACTCCAGATGCTGGACAGACGAAGATGCAGGTGGTCACTATGCACCAGGAAGCAGGACAAGAGCCCCACGTGCCGGCACCCTGACCACAGATTTCTAGCCTCCAGAACCCTGAGAAATAAATTCCTGTTATTAAGCTTCCTGTTGTTGGGCTTCCCTTGTGGCTCAGCTGGTAAGGAATCCGCTCGCAATGCGGGAGACCTGGGTTCGATTCCTGGGCTGGGAAGATCCCCTGGAGAAAGGAAAGGCTACCCACTCCAATATTCTGGCCTGGTGAATTTCATGGATGGTATAGTCCATGGGGTCACAAAGACCTATTTTATGATGTTTCCTTACAGTGGCCGGAGGTGATCAAGACACTTTGCAACAAAGGATTCAACGAGATCCTAAAATAAACCCCAGAGTTAGAATTCAGGGGTGAATGAGCAGGTGACTGAGCCTTGCCAGCTGCACCCACCAGCGCTTGGGGATGCAAAGCTGAAGTTTAGGGCAACCCCACGCTGGCCCAGCTCTCTTTTTACCAGATTTTTTTTTTTTTTGCTACACTGGGTCTTTGCTGAGGCACACAGGTTTTCTCTAGTGGCGGTGGGCGGGGACTCCTAGCCAGTGGCAGTGGGCGGGGACTCCTCACTAGTTCCGGTGGGTGGAGACTCCTCTCCTCTCCAGCGGCAGTGGGCGGGGACTCCTCACTAGTTCCGGTGGGCGGGGTCTCCTCGCCTCTCTAGTGGCGGTGGGCGGGGACTCCTCTCCAGTGGTGGTGGGCGGGGACTCTCACTAGTTCCGGTGGGCGGGGACTCCTCTCCAGTGGCGGTGGGCGGGGACTCCTCTCCTCTCTAGTGGCGGTGGGCGGGGACTCTCACTAGTTCCGGTGGGCGGGGACTCATCTCTAGTGGCGGTGGGCGGGGACTCCTCACCAGGGGCAGTGGGCAGGGACTCCTCTCTAGGGGCGGTGGGCGGGGACTCCTCACTAGTTCTGGTGGGCGGGGACTCCTCTGCTCTCCAGTGGCGGTGGGCGGGGACTCCTCTCTAGTTGCACTGCTCAGGCTGGTCACTGCAGTGGCTTCTCTTGTTGTGGAGCGCGGGCTGTAGGGCCCTCGGGCTTCAGTAATTGCTATTTGTACCAGATTTTTAATAAAAATGTAATTTTTCATGGAATGAGGAGAGGACCTGAGCAACCCCCCTGCTTATTTCAATAAGGTTCCAAGTTGCTCTCCCAATATACTATACTAAATGTCAAGCATTACAATTTTTGAAGTTTTAAAGAATACTATTGATTCTTTAATGCTGACATTCATACTGCAGCCAAAAGAGCTGTGTAATTCTGTGACTGTAGTAAAGACTATTTCATTCTTTCTTGCTTGTGCATTCTTTGAAACAGGTCATTCTATCTATAGGATGAAATGTTTCACAATAATTTAAAGGAGAAAGGAGCATGGAGTCAGCTCAGACAGGCTCTAACTTACAAGCTTTCTGTATCTCTGATAACCAGAGTTCACTGCTACTAACACCTCCATTCCACCAGCTAACCTGTCGACTCACTGCTGCACAAATGGTCCAGAAGACGTGAGATCCCCTTGAACTTCTTTGGATGACAGTATTTCTCAAATATGCTACAATCTCCTCCTGACTTACAAATATGGCATGTTGTACAAAATATAGCCATTTCCTTTTTATATAATTCCATAAGAAGCTCAGACTTACCACAGAAAGAAATTCAAAAGTATAGATTAGAAAAAAAAAAAAGTTTTCAGTCCAGACACACAATCACACACGTACTTTTAAAAAAAAAAAAGTAAACCAAAACACAACACTATCTGCTGTATGTTTGTCAGAAATACACGGTAACAAAAGTACTTGTGTGTCAACATTTCCAGCGGCTGTGGGGCATTATACATATGGCAGAATCTTAGTCATTTAATGGATTTCTGCTCTTGGACTCTTGAGATTGTTTCCCATTTTTCTCTATTATGAGTCAAACCTGCCATGAAAATTCCTAGAGCTGAGGCTGTGTGCATATCATTTATTTTCCTCAAGAGACATTCTTAGAAGTAGTATTTATGGATTAAAGGAAAGAGTTATTTTGAAAGTTTTTTTTAAACATACATTGCAAACCTGTCCTTCAGAAACATCTTAAAGGACGTATGCCTTCACCAATCCTGCCATCCAATGCTTAGGTAAGATTCGGGGAATTCTCTGGCGGTCCAGTGATTAAGAAGCCACACTTCCACTGCGGAGGGCTCAGGTTCAATCCCTAGTTTGGGAACTAAGATCCCGGAAGCCACGTGGTGGTGTGACCAAAAGGAAAAAAAAAAAGAATTTCAGATTAAAAGGAAGAATTCCCTTTGGCAAGTAATGAACAGAGAAATGCTACCCAGGGTTCCTGAAGTTCCCGATTCTTTCGAATCATCCTCACCTCCACTCCTCTACCCCAACACAAAGGGTCTTTTCTAGAATCACAACCTTTCCAGCCTTTGAGTTAAGCCTTCCTCAAATGTACATAGGCCCCTCCTGAGAATGGCCTTGGAACTCTTAGCATAACCTTAGGTCAGCAGTGAAGATTATCAGAAAAAAATAGATGACGAAATATAAGGGCTCAGGATAGAATGGTGTTGAACACAGAAGTAGTAGCTCTAGTCCCCACAGAAACTTCCACAACCACTAAATTCACTACCTGGGGCTTCCCTGGTGGCTCAGTAGTAAAGAATCCGCCTGCCAATGCAGGAGACACGGGTTCGATCCCTGGTCCGGGAAGATCCCACTCACCACGGAGCAACTAAGCTCCTGCGCCACAACTATCAGGCCCGTGCTCTGGAGCCCAGGTGGGCAACTGCTGAAGCCTGTGGGTGCTAGAGCCTGGGCTTTGCAACAAGTCACTGCAGTGAGAAGCCTGCGAACCACAACTGGAGAGTAGCCCCCACTCACCACAACTAGAAAAAAGCTTGCATAGCAAGGAAGACTCAGCACAGTCAAAAATAAATAAAATTATTTTAAAATAAACCCAAAACAACAACAACAACAAAAAATCATTACCCTTATCTCCTATTTTCTGGGAATCTGTCCCAAATATCTGACATTTGTATTTTTAAAACTAGTGTTTAGCTATAACGTAAACTCTTTTGGGGGCTTCCCTGGTAGCTCAGATGGTAAAGAATCTGCCTGCAATGCAGAAGACCAGGGTTTGATCCCTGGGTTGGGAAGATCCCCTAGAGAAGAGAATCGCTACCTACTCCAGTATTCTTGCTTGGAGAATTCCATGGACAGAGGAGCCTGGCGAGCTGCAGTCCATGGGGTCCCAAACAGATCAGCTAACACACACACGCAAACTCTGTTTTGTCTGGAGCATCTTGGTACCCCTGACAGGAAGCTGTGAGGGGAGGTGCAGTCTTTGGTGACCCCTGACCATGGCCTCCCAAGACCATTCAACAAAAGACTTGTTGCAAAGGAAAGTATTGTCCCCCCGCTAAATCAACAGAAGACCACTTGGCACATGGTTCTCAGAAGCCACAGATAGTTTATTTTTTTAATTACAAGCAAAGCATTTATGAGAATAAAATATATTATTAGAGTAAAAAAAAAAAAAGGTAAGCTACCTACAAGTAGAAGCCCCCATATGGAGATTAGCTAGAAACTCTAGGTCCTCAAAGTACAGCCCTAGTTTTCAAAGCCTACATACAGTGAGAAAGACTGAGCAACAACAACAAAAATGTCAACTGTTTTTGCTTAAAAACTGTATGCATTTGTACATCAAAAAACAAAGATAAACAAACCAAAACCCCATTCCTTGCAGGAAGAAGGGATGATCTAGGTACTTCCCTGGCAGACCAGTGGTTAAGACTTCACCTTCCAAAGGACAGAATGCAGGTTCAATCCCTGGTGGGGGAGCTAAGATCCCCCATGCCTCACAGACAAAAAAACAAAACATAAAACAGAAGCAAAATTTTAACAAATTCAATAAAGATTTTTTTTAAATGGTCCACATAAAAAAAAACTTAAAAAAAAAAAAGGATGTATAGCACTAGCTTCCTTGGGTGGCTCAGATGGTAAGGAACCCGTCTGCAATGCAGGTGACCTGGGTTTGATCCCTGTGTTGGGAAGATCCCCTGGAGGAGGGCATGGCAACTCACTCCAGTATTCTGGCCTGGAGAATCCCATGGACAGAGGAGCCTGGAGGGCTGCAATCCATGGGGTTGCAAATTTGACACGGCTCAGTGTCTAACACTTTCTAACAACATCATTTATTATATTAACAGACTAAGGGGGACAGAGAGAAAGAGGATCATCCTGTAAATGTGTTAAACCTCTTAACACACACACACACACACACACATGAAAATGGACACAAAACACTTAGAAGGATTACACCAAGATAAAAGGGGAATGGAAGAGTGTTAATTTTATGTGTACTCAGATATTTCATCAAACATTATTCTAAATATTTCTGTGAAAGCATTTTTTGGGTGAAATTAACATTTAAATCAGTAGGTGCTGAATGGAGAAGACTCTTGAGAGTCCCTTGGACAGCAAGGAGATCCAACCAGTCCACCCTAAAGGAAATCAGTCCTGAATATTCATTGGAAGGGCTCATGCTGAAGCTGAAACGCCAATACTTTGGCCACCTGATGCGAAGAACTGACTCACTGGAAAAGACCCTGATGCTGGGAAAGATTGAAGGTGGGAGGAGAATGGGACTACAGAGAATGAGATGGTTGGATGGCATCACCGACGCAATGGACATGAGTCTGAGTAAACTCTGGGAGTTGGTGATGGACAGGGAGGCCTGGCGTGCTGCAGCCCATGGGGTCGCAGAGTCGGACGTGACTGAACTGAACTGAACTGAACTGAACCTCCATGATGTGGGTGGGCCTCATCCAATCAGTTGAAGGCCTGACTAGAAAAAGACTGATTTCCCCCAAGCAAGAAGGAATTCTGCTAGCAGACTGCCTTTGGACATGAACTACAATTCTCCCCTGGGTCTCCAGCCTGCCAGTTACCCTGCAGATTTTGGCTCACCCAAGCTTCCATAACTGTGTGAACCAATTCCTTGAAACAAATCTCTCTATCCCTCTTTCATATATAGAAATACAGACATAAATGGACAGCTTTGAATAAATCTCACCAACTATATGGCTATATCTCTCTAAATTTGTCCATAGGGTCGCAAAGAGTCAGACATGACTGAGTGACTAAGCGCATACATCTAACTATGTGTGTCTCTAGATACACACACTCTCTACTGGTTCTACCTCTCTGGAGACCCCTGATGAATACAAGGTCGGTGGGGGTGGAATATTTCAAAGAACTCATTTCACTTTTCGCTCTGTTTCGGTATAATTGTTGCGGTTGTTTAGTCACTGATTGTTCAGTTGCTAAGTCAAGTTGGACTCTCTGCCACCCCATGGATGACACCACGCTCGCCAGGCTCCTCTGTCCATGGAGATCTCCCAGGCAAGAATACTGGAGTAGGTTGCCATTTCTTTCTCCAGGGGATCTTCATGATTCAGGGACTGAACCCATGTCTCCCACACTGGCAGGCAGATTCTTTACCACTCAACCACCAGGGAAACCCTCTGGTACAATTAGAATCCTCTAAAGCAAAGCCATATTCATGAGGAACTTACACGATTTTAATTCACAATGAAAAACAAGAAAGCAAACACAGTATTTACATTAATCAGTCTCATAAGGAAATAGTTTTATCACAACAACTGTAAACAACTAAAAAAAGAGAGAGAGAACCATCTGTGAAGAGGGGAGGGGGGCAGTGGGCAGGAAAAACAGGAGTTCACAAACAGCAAGGGGAGAGACTGAGGTACCAAAATGTACATGCAAACCCCACAGCCATATGGCACAATAACAGAGTAATTCCCCTGATAATACAGAAGAAAGGGGACATTGCCCATTTCCAATTATAAGAAAACATTCATAGTGCAATTTTTTAAAGTTCAGAAGAAAGACAGAAAACTTCAGTTAATTGAAAATTTATTTCTATAAAATTCCTTTCTCCATAATACCACCAGTAGGAGCAGGGAAAAGTTTATGTGACCTTACGAAAGAACTTCAGAATTCTGGTCCTCTAAGGATGTTTGTTGTTGTTCAGCCACTAAGTCGTGTTCAAATCTTTGCGACCCCATGGACTGCAGCACTCCAGGCTTCCCTGTCCTTCACTATCTTCCAGAGTCTGCTGAAATTCGTGTCTATTGAGTCAGTGATGCTATTTAACACATGTCCTCCTCTGTCACACTCTTCTCCTTTTGCCTTCAATCTTTCCCAGCATCAGAGTCCTTTCCAGTGAGTTGACTCTTCAAGATAACATTTCTAAAAGGCGACCATGCATGACCACTATTGTGGGCATAATTTGTTAGGTAAAATGTGTTGTGTGTTGTTTCAATAATCTCATTTATGATTAAGCAACATGATGAGAAAGTTAATTCCAAGATGGTCACTGCCGGGTCCCTGGCTCCAAGAACACAGCAAGGCTGATATATCCTTGTTGAATACATGAACTAGTACTAGAACTTTGGTAAACAGTTTCTTTCTAGATGGCAAATGGATGTGAACTTTGCACCATCACATTCATTGGTGAGGGCTTCCAATGGTAGCACCAGTGGTAAAGAATCTGCCTGCTAATGCAGGAAACACAGGTTCAATCCCTGAGTCAAAAGATCCCCTGGAGAAGGAAACGGCAACCCACTCCAGTATTCTTGCCTGAAAAATCCCATGGACAGAGGAGCCTGGTGGGATACAGTCCATGGGGTCACAAAGAGTCAGAGGAGACCTAGTGAGTAAACAACAAGAAAGGAGCCCAGCCGCTATTACAGTAACATTGCCTTGAGAACTGGAATATTTCCTGCCAGATCAGTAAACAAGGATGGCACAGTCACCAGTGATTGCAGCCACCAAGGATAGCAAGGTGGTGAGCCCAGAGGGAACTCAGCAAGGGAAGAATACCTGCCATCTAGCAGCCATTAGACTGCAGCCACTCTCCATGGTGAGCCCCGAGGAAACTCAGGATGTGAAAACACGAGGACACTGGCCCCAGACAGCTGAGGTGCCTGTCAAAGGAATGACCTCAGTTGACCCAGACTCTTGCATCTTCCTATATATAGACAAGCACTAAATTCCTTACTTCGGGTTATCTGGTTTTCTTTAATTAACAATAATCTTTTGATGTTCAGACTTTGTCCTATGTTGCAAAACTTCTATATAACCTGGCTCCTCCCCCAGGGTTCCTTGAGATGCTCTCTGCCAGGGTTAAAGTCCTATAAATTCCCACCAAATAAAACACAACTCTCAACTTTCAGGTGTGAATATTTTTTTTTTTTAATCAACAGCCTGAACTTGCTGACTTTAAATAACTCTCATCAAAACTATTACTTTGTCAATGTGGCTTAGGTGTCATATATCTCATGAAACACTTGCAGGATTTCCCTGGCGGTCCAGTGATTAGGAGTCGGTGCTTTCACTGCTGGGGCCCAGGTTCAATCCCTGATTAGGGAACTAAGATCCTGTAAGCCATGAGGTACAGCTAAAACAACAAAACCACACACAAAACAAAAACAAAACCCACATTGGCTGATACATGTGACAGGACATTGCACTCTGAGACTTGTCACCAGGTCCCTGGAGCCATGTTTACGGCTGGGACAGCTGATGAGGTCAGGGGGCAGATGGTAGGTAGGCAGTAAAGCCCATAATCTCAGAGAAAGACTGTCCGTGAGCCTGAAAATCTGTCAGACAAACATCATAAGACAGCTGCTGGGCTGGCCTTCTAGCATTAAAAAAACTGCAGCAAAGTTTTCCTCCGTTAACTTGAAAGACAATGCAAATTAATATCAGGGCCTAAGAAAAGAATATATTCCACTGGGGGATGAAGGTGGAGATGCATGGTGAAAATAAATTATACTACTTGGTTACAGCAAACACAGTGTTGTAAGAGAGACAAGGTCCCCACGAGGGACTGGCTTTGTGGTTCAGCCTGGCTCAGTGATGCAGACACACAAATCAGTGCAAGCAGAAGGCTGACTTACATTCTTCTTCCTGAAAGTCTTTTGAAAACACCTTCTCACCATCTTGTTAAGCTCTTCTCCCAACAAAATTCCAAAGGAAAGGGGTATCTTATAAAGGGCTTAATAATTCTAATTTCCCATGACATTAGCTCATTATTTCAACATATTATAGAAAGAAATGATGGGTATAAAGAGGCTATAAGGTCAGCTCCACAGGCAGGAATCCCTTACATGGGCCTAACCTGGAATGGGGCTTCCCAGATGGCTCTGTGGTAAAGCCAAGGCAAGAGGTGCAGGAGACGCAGGTTCAGTCCTTGGGTCGGGAAGATCCCCTGGAGGAGGAAATGGCAAACCACTGCAGTATTCTTGCCTGGAGAATCCCATGGACAGAAGAGCCTGGCGGGCTATAGTTTATGGGGTCACAGAGTAGGACATGACTTAGTGATTGAGCACAATCTGGAGTGATTGTGAGAGAGGGTGCCCTCTGTCTTGTGGGGAATACACTCACACACACACACACACACACACACACAGCTTGTGGGGAAGCCCATCACTGCAGGTCTTAAATTCTTCTTTATGAAATGGTTCTGGGAAGGCAAACCCTTCCCGACTGAGCCAGGGTTGCTGAATGAAGTCAACCATGAAGCACAGGCAGCAAGCTTCCTCTGTCTCCCCAGGCATTCAGATTTGCATGCAATTTACATGCTCCGACATCATTTCCCTTTAAACACACTTGAGCTGGATTAGTCTCTGCGGAGCGCTGCTACAAGTCTGGAGGGAGGGAAAAGGGCATGTCCAGGTCTGGTGCGGGGGAGGCGGGGTGGTGCATGCGGGTGACCACTGACCAGCGGGCAGGTCCCAGGGGTCTTCCCACTGCAGGGTGTGGCCCCAGCACTCTCAGCAGCCGGCTCACAGGAAGGAACCCCAGGGGCTTTGCACAGCTCCTATAAGAAACGCTTCCTGAGGGCTGAGTTGTGCCAGGGACCAGCTTGACACTGGGGAACCAAACAGAACCAGACACAGCCCCCGACCACCTGTTCACACTGGCTACCATCAACCCCGTGGCAAAAATTACAACACTGAGCAGACTAAAACAGAAATATAACAAACACACACATGGGATCTAGTTCCCTGACCAGGGATCGAACCCGGGCCCCTCGCTTTGGGAACCTAGAGTCTTAGCTTAGCCACTGGACCACCAGGGAAGTCCCCTGGCATGTTGATTTCTGGCAGAAATTGCAAACAATTATGATGAAATATCAGCTTTTGTTAATGTAGCTGATGACACATAAGTGTCTGAAGGCAAAATAAGAGGGCGGCAGAGGATGAGATGGCTGGATGGCATCACTGACTCAATGGACATGAGTTTGAGCAAACTCCAGGAGATAGAGAAGGACAGGGAAGCCTGGTGTGTTGCAGTCCATGGGGTCGCAAAGAGTAGAACATGACTTATACATAGAGATATGTATATCTATAAACGTGTCAATAGTTACTATCTACAACAACATAGTAGTATATATTTACAAATGTGTCAATAGTTACTATCTATTTTTTCCTTGGGAAGAATTGTACTTGACTGGCCATAAAATTTACATTCCTTTATAAAATAACAGGGATAGGAAATTTATGATTAGCTTTTTAATTTTTTTCCTGGCATGAAAAATGAAAATTTGGTAACAATGTCATGCCACATTTTCCAAAAACATCTTACACAAGGCCAGTCCACTAGCCTGGAAGCCGCTGGTCCATGAATACCATTTTGGAGAAGGAAATGGCAACCCGCTCCAGTATTCTTGCCTGGAGAATCCCATGGACAGAGGAGCCTGGCAGGCTACTGTCCATGGGGTCATAAGACTCGGACACAACTTAGCGACTAAACCACAACCACATGAATACCATTTAGTGCCTGAGCATGGACTTCTGAACTGAGGCCTGTGGTTGGGTTCTCCCTGGGGCCATGCCTTGTCACTACGCCTACCCACTACACCTACCCCAGTTTCTTGCCTCGAGTCTTTGCGGGCCCGCCAGCCCTCATCACCCAACCCACCTGTCACTCATCGGATTCTCCCACACGTCCTGGGTCAAACCCTTTAACTACCTATTTTCCGGCGCTCTCATTGGACTGCCCCGCACACTCCACTCCTTATTGGAAGGTGAGCTCAAAACGGAGAGCTCACCATGGAGCTTTTTAACTTTCCCCCCAGAGCCTGGTATCTACGAGACACTGAATGAGCACTTTCTGAATGAATGAAACACCCCTGAGATGTGTCAGAATCTCCCACCAGGACAAGGACTCAACTTTGGACTGCAGCACTGACACGCAGTCATGAGCTCCCGGCCTCTTACCTTACTTCCACCTTTAAGTAAGGAAATGACTCAAGGGCCTGAGAAGACCTCAGAGAAGATAATTGCCTTTAGTGTGGTAAGTATCACCCTAGGCTGGTGCGGCCAGATCTGAGGCTGGATAATATAGATATGAAAGCAACATCCAAAAGCAAAGAAAACGAAAGCAGTTCCAAGAATTCCAGTGCAAGGATTCATTTTAGGGACATCAAAAGTATGTCAAGAGATCTATCCCGCAAAAACCTGAAAATCACCTAAATATACATGGAAGATGACTGGCTAGTGAAACACGAACACTGTGGAGAACTTGTCAACCCCAACAGGAACACGGCAAAGAAGCACGTGCCGGTGTGGAAAGATCTTCACAGGGTATCAGTAAGTAAAAAAACAATAACCACAGGTAGGAACAGTGAACAACTGGCCCTATGTATCCACGGGTTCCACCTCCCTGGATTCAACAAACTTCAGATGGAAAATACCTGGGGAAAAAAAATTCCGGGAAACTCCAAAAGCAAAACTTGAATAGCTATGTTCTGTCAACTATTTACATAGCATTTACATTGAATTAGACATTATACATACCCTAGAGATGATTTAAAAGTACATAGGAGGATTGTGCGGAGAAGGCAATGGCAACCCACTCCAGCACTCTTGCCTGGAAAATCCCATGGGCAGAGGAGCCTGGTAGGCTGCAGTCCATGGGGTCACGAAGAGTCAGACACGACTGAGTGATTTCACTTTCACTTTTCACTTTTCATGCATTGGAGAAGGAAATGGCAACCCACTCCAGTGTTCTTGCCTGGAGAATCCCAGGGACGGGGGAGCCTGGTGGGCTGCCGTCTATGGGGTCGCACAGAGTCGGACACGACTGAAGCGACTTAGCAGCAGCAGCAGCAGCGGCAGGAGGATTGTGTTGGTTATAAGCAAATAATACATCATTTTATTTAAGGGACTTGAGCATCCTTGGATTTTGGTAATGAGGAAGGCAGCATCCTGGAACCAATTAACCCTTGGATACCAAGGACAACTATGCATGACATAACCTCTTTTTGGGTGAGCTTCTAAAATATGTGCATGGCCCTGCAATGACACTGTTAGTAAAAGATCTTTTACTTTTCTGAAAGAGGATATAAGAAATTTAACTGGTCACCTTCAGTACAAACTGTGAAAGAGGCACCTTCAAAGCTGTATTTTTTATTTGAAATCTGTTTCAATGTCCTTCTGAGGCACGCACACTTTCTCATTATACAAAGAAAATGATATTGGCAGTGAGGTTACAGGTGATACTTAATTTTCACTCATCTGCTTTAAGTAAAGAGATGCTTAATAAATTATTTTAAATAAAGAAATAAAACAAACATTACTACAGACAAAACATATAAACTTATAGCAGGAGAATTCTATCAGCAGCAGGACTTACCTTTAGATTTATTGTTTTTGTTTAATCGCTAAGTCACGTCCGACTCTTTGGAACTCCATGGACTGGGCCTGCCAGGTTCCTCTGTCCATGGGATTCTCCAGGCAAGAATACCGGAGTGGGTTGCCTTTTCCTCCTCCAGGGGATCTTCCTGACCCAGGGATTGAACCCATGTCTCCTGCACTGGCAGGTGGATTTTTACAACTGAGCTACCAAGGAAGCCTCTATCTTCAGATTAGAAATGGATAAATTCAAGATTGTTATAATTCAAAACAACTTCCCTATAGACTAATTTTGCATAAAATGTGAATTTTATTATCACTGCAAACTGCTTGTTTGGATTTATAATCTTAGATTATTAGTGATTTTTGGAAACTATTTTGTTCAACTATAGTCTCTTTTTCAAATCCAATTTTATGTATATATATAAAATATATATAGGAAGCCACCCTGGTGGCTCAAACGGTAAAGAATCTGCCTGCAATGCGGGAGACCCAGGTTCAATCCCTGGGTCAGAAGATCCCCTGGAGGAGGGAATGACAACCCACCCTTCTTTCCTGGAGAATCCCATGGACAGAGAAGTCTGGTGGGCTACAGTCCATGGGGTTGCAAAGAGTCAGACACGACAGAAGCAACTTAGCACACACACATATGCATACATACACACACACATATATATATGTGTGTGTATATATATATATCCAAATACATACATACAGATACTTTCAATACTCCAAATACTTTTAATTTGTTTATATATGCCTATTAAGGAAATTAAATTAATAGTCTTGCTTAGGCTTCAGAGACACGGCAGAGCAGGCCTCTGACCTTGCTTCTAACCTTCCTGGACACTGCCCTGACCGTGTGTGACTGTGAGTGACTGCCTGCTGGGAGTGTGAGACTTGCAGCACCCTAGATAAGATGGGAGAGGAATCTTGAGATTGTTGAGCCCCTGGAGAAGACGTGGCCAACCAAGCCCCAGGCTTAGTAACATTCCGAGTTTTATAAGACAAAACAAACGGCATTAACACGAAACCAGGCTGGCAATTTAATCACAGATTGATGATGATATCAGTTTGCATTTGTCCTGGGATTGTAAACGGGAACCCCAAACTGCAATCTTTGAAGTCTCACCCACGGAGTGGATGTGCTACCTGGGACCCTTTCCCAGTCGGGACTCCAGATGTGCAGAGACACGGGACTTCCCAGATCTGTTGGTCAAAATCTAGTGATATATTCTCTGCTCTTTCTAGTTCTCTTTTCTTTTGATGTTAGTAGACTAAAAGTATGCCAGATAATTCTCTAATAAATATTTGCAGTATTGGTATACAACGAGTGGCTTATTTTGTTAACAAATCCTTCGAACCTGAGAGGAAAGTGAAAACTTTTGGCAAAACAACTCCTATTCCAAAGGCTATATCCCCCAGAAGCTTGTCTAATTTTCTCAATAATGACTGGTTTTCAGAGTCTTCTTACAAGCATTCAGTATTGGAAAGCCACACCTGCAAACAGTTGACCTGAAGGCAGCGACTGTCAATAATAACATGTTCCTCACCATTTATTTACTTAATCTATTTGAAGTTAGGCTTGGAATTTTTACGACGGGTGTACAGAGCTCATCAGAGATCTTTAAAGAGAACAGAAAGAGCAAAAATACGGAAGACAAAAAGGAGCAGAAACCGCCCTCCCCAATGAGAAAGCGCTCACATCAGGGTGGGCTGCCCCAGCACCTGAACACACACCCGGGTTGTAGCCCTCCAGCCCCACTCACGCCTTCAGATCTTACAGCCCCAGCCAACATCTGACAGCAACCTCATGTGAGATCTTGGGTCAAAACTGCCCAGTCAAGCTGCCCTTGAACTCCTGAGTCTCGGAAACTGTGAATGAAAATGAATGCTAATTATCTTTTTAAGTGAAAGTCGCTCAGTCGTGTCCGACTCTTTGCAACCCCGTGGACTATACAGTCCATGGAATTCTCCAGACCAGAATACTGGAGTGGGTAGCCTTTCCCTCCTCCAGGGGATCTTCCCAAGGCAGGGATTGAACCCAGGTCTCTGGCATTGCAGGCGGATTCTTTACCGAGCTACCAGGGAAGCCCCTAATATCTTCTCAAGTCACTGTATCTGGGGGTGATGTTGCAACAGAGAAGGACCCTATGGTCCCTATCTCTCATGCCCTCTGCATTCCTTTTGTCTATGGAAGAACTTTAGCCAAGTTTAATCAGAGAAGTGAGAATAGGCAGAAACGGAGAAAAACAGGCAAAGGGGACTACATAAAAATAGTTTGATCATTAAGCATAGTCAAGGATCTTTCCTCCTCAAGGGCTACAGATGATATTCTGAGCCGTATCCTGTGGGCTGTCTTGTAGATACTGAACCCCCAGCAGGTGGAGAAGTTAACTACATGGTGACCAGGCCGTAGCCATGACATCAGCTGCCGCAGTTCTGAGAACTGGCCTCAAAGAAACTGGAACAAACCGAGCCTGGAACTGAAGATTAACTGCACCCGAAACAATCACCCTGACGCTGGTCAGACCACCGAGGACCAATTTCAAGATGACTTTCAGAGCTGACTGTGCTGTTTCTTCATGGAGCCCCTCCCTCTGCCTATAAGAGCTCTAGCCCCCTGACTGTTGAGGGGGCAGGGGGAGTCAACCTTTGGACAGACGTCCGTTTCCCTTCCATCAACTTGGCCTCTTTATTGGCCTTTGAGCAGTGAGCAGCTGGACCCTACTTTCGGTTACAATGTCAGGCAGCATTAGATACGTAATCCAAACACCAGCAAGTCCTAAGGATAGACTTCAAAATCCGATCACAGTCTTCTGAAGCCCACACATATGTTAACAAATTCATCCTGAGAACTGGATCCTTAGATTCAGGTTGAACATATGCTTATACAAAGAAATATAATTAAATAAAATGTACTAGTATTTTGTTAATAACTATTGAGAGCTACTAAATATTATGCCAGTTACAGAGAGATATAATTAATGCCTCAAAACAGCTAAGAACATTTCTCCTTTTGGGCTTAAAACTCATTACATTCTCAGAATGCATAAGAACAGTGTTATTTTTTCCCTTTTTTTCAAAAACTTTTTCCTTTAGAAATTTTAAAAAGTTGAACATTTTTATTACATAATCTTGTATGTGATCAAACAATAAAAATGAGGTTATATAAAGATTAATTTCAGTTATAAGGAAAGGCTGAAATTATACTATAAAATGAAAATATATATGTTTAATAAACTAGTCTGTAAAATTATGTATCAGTAATGCAAAAAAGGTGGCAGCAAGATTTCAGTAGTGATTGATTCTGAATGGTGACATACAGGTGACTTATTTTTCTTTATACCTTTCTGTAGTAAAAAGTCCCATGTTTTCCTATCATGAATTTACTTCTATTTAATAATCAGAACAGAGAAGGCAATGGCACCCCACTCCAGTACTCTTGCCTGGAAAATCCCATGGATGGAGGAGCCTGGTAGGCTGCGGTCCATGGGGTGGCTAAGAGTCGGACACGACTGAGCGACTTCACTTTCACTTTTCACTTTCACACATTGGAGAAGGAAATGGCAACCCACTCCAGTGTTCTTGCCTGGAGAATCCCAGGGACAGGGGAGCCTGGTGGGCTGCCATCTATGGGGTCACACAGAATCGGACACGACTGAAGTGACTTAGCAGCAGTAGCAGCAATAATCAGAAAATTTTAAATTTTTAAGGAAGAACAGCTCTGATAAAGCTTCCCAATCTCCTCCTTACAGTCAGTGGCAAATTCATAGACCGGGAGGAAACTGTACAAATGAGATGAAACTGCTACTTATTTCTCTTCTGGAAAGAGTTGGGGAGAGTTTACATAACTTTATCATCAAATAAGCAATCAATACAGGAAAAACCAACTGGACCTTTCAGGATCTGTAGATTAGGATCAGCTTTATGAATTTCTTACAAAAACACTCCATGAGGTTTCAAGAAAGAAATTCAAACTGTCCATTATGTTGGCCTCAAAGAATTGAAACCCTTGTTGATGTTTAACTTACCCAGCTGTGTCTCTCACTCCAGCCAGTCTGCTGTAAGCTCTGACAACGGCATGTTCTACTTGTGATAATAAAACTCTATGAATTTTTTCAAGGCCATTTTTTCACAAATATTAGTGATGCACAAACGCTGGTTTGGGTCACATAGGAAATGATATATTTTGTGCTAAGTACTAAGTCATTTCAGCCATGTCAGACTTTTGCAACCCCTTGTAGCACATCAGGCTCCTCTGTCCATGGGATTCTCCAGGCAAGAATACTGGAGTGGGTTGCCATGCTCTCCACCAGGGGATCTTCCCAACCCAGGGATCAAACCTGCGTCTCTTATGTCTCCTGCGTTGGCAGGCAGGTTCTTTACCACTAGCACCACCTGGGATTAGGACAGTCCAATCCAACTGATGAAGAATAAACGACCTGGATAATTATTCCCCCAATCTACCTGTTGTGTTCTGATTGGTTCGGGGTGGACCCTGGCCACTCAAAGTGGGGGTTCTTGGACCAGCTGCAGCAGCAGCATCACCTGGGAGCTTGTTAGGAATGCAGATCCTTGGGCCCTGGCCCAGACCTAGTGGATCAGAACCCGCATTTCACAAGACCATGGTTGATCTACAGGACATAAAATGTGAAGCCCCCGGGGCCCAGGCTGGGGCTCTCGGAAGGAGAAGGATGGTTGCTATCGCTATACCTGGGAGTCTACGATACAGACTTCTCTTCCCAGATCCCAGAAGCAGAGCTCAGCTTGCTTTCCCTGTTAATTTTCATTCCAACTGGTTTTGGGAGGTGCATGCACTTTCTTGTCATGTCCAGTTCCCATGATACATGTATCAAATTCTCACCTAATCCTGGCACAGGTGCCAACAGCACTTCCTTAAATGACCCCCTGATTGGTTGTCTGCCACCTGCTCTCTGATCCTTCACCTGGAGTCATCCCTTGGCAAATTGCATCCCTGGGCTAGGATGGAGGGACCACAGAGAGAATGTGAGATTGCAAGGTTCTGCCGTCTGTATTTGCCTGATACATTGACGGTTAGCCCTACAGTGTATGAAATAGGACAAGTGCCATGGAAGGCAGGCTCCCAGGAGAGGAGGATCACACTGCTTCCAGAACTCTCTCTCCCCCAACCATGAGCACTAGTCACCATCCAACAAGCTAGTAACGTCTACGGGTACCTAGGCAGGGTGGTGTTGAGAAGACAAAGGCGTAACTTTGGAATCAGACAGTCTGCCCTCCTTAGGCAATTTAGTCTGGAGAAAGAGACAAGAGAGTCTACAATGAAGACCAGCCCAGCCCCAAGGGAGAAGACGGGAAGCGCTTCCAGACCCGGGGAGGGACTGGCACCCACCCAGCTGGGGCTGGTCAGCCAAACAAAGACGGGAGGTCCCGGGGTCCTAGGGAGGATGGAGATGATGGTCCAAGTGTCAGGTGAGCAAAGGTTGAGGGCTGATAGCTCGTGGGGAAGCGGGAAACTCACAAGGAGATTCACCGGGCTGCCCACAGAGGAGGAGCCAGCTCACCAAGTCCCAAGGAAACTGAACTGTGCCCGAAGCACTAGCGAAGAACCACTCACGGTCTGAGGCAGGATGTGTCATGATCAGATTTTCCTTCTAAAATCCTGCCTCTCAAATGGGGGGGTGGGGGTAAAAGGGGCGCGCATCCTCCTTTTCTTCTTTTTATTTCCAAAATATTTGGTAAATCTGTGCCCTCCCCACTCGCCTTTTAAAACTGACTTGGCAACTCCTTTGTGATTTAAGATGTAATGGAAACTGACATCTGTCTGTCTGACTCATAGCTGTCAGGGCGGACAGCTTCAGCAGAACATTCTGGGCTTAGGGATATCTGTTCTCCAGGTGTTCATTAATGTCTTGTAACTTGTTTTTTTTTTTTTAACGCAAAAATTTAAATTGTAACCTTTTCCAAATATGAAGGTTCTTGATATCATTAGTCATCAGGGAAATGCAAATTAAACCCCCACTGAGTTACCACCATACACCCACCAAAACGACTAAAATTAAAAAGATTGACAGTACCCGATGCTGGTGAGGGTATGGGGTGCCCAGCAGGTGGGCGTGTTGAATGGGAAAACCATATGGGGAAACTGGCAGTTTCTAATAAAACACACCACACATCTGCCTTCTGATCCAGCAATTCCACTCATAGGCATAGTCCCAAAAGAAATAAAGTCTATGTCCACACAAAGAGGTGTACACGAATGTTTGCATGCTCGGTTGCTAAGTCATGTCTGACTATTTGTGACCCTATGGACTGTAGCCTGCCAGGGTCCTCTGTCCATGGGATTTTCCAGGCAAGAATACTGGAGTGGGTTGCATTTCCCTCTCCAATGTTCAAGAAAGCTTTAAACAATCCAAACATTCATTCAGCAGGGACTTCCTGGCAATCCAGTGGTTAAGACTCCATGCTCCCAATGCAAGGAGCACGAGTTCAATCCCTGGTCAGGGAACTAAGATTCCACAAGCTACACGGTGCATCCAAAATAAATAAATAAAATAAAAAGTTGTTATAAAAAGAGAGATAGAGACTGGATAAGCAAACTGTCTTATAGTCAAGCTTAGAAACACCACTCAGCAACCAAAACTAAATTCTGATACAGGCAACAATACCAATAGATCTCAAACTCACTACATGATATGAAATAAGCCAGACACAAAAAAGCACATGCTATTTGATTCCATTTAACGAAATCCAAGGACAGACAAAATTGATCTATGGTGATAAAAAAACAGTGAAGGGGGTGATTATATGGGAGAAATTTCTCAGTTAATGGAAACATCATATATATTGATCTGGATGATATTTATATGCTTATATTCATCTGCCAAAATTTATTGACCCATACCCTTAAGAGTTACACATTTCTCCATGCGCAAACAGTATGTCATAAAGCACAGCTTAGCCAAAGATACACAAATGGCCAAAACCATAATGAGATCCCATACTACCCACATCTAAGGTTACATCTTAGAAGTCTACTAGAGTGGTTACAAATAAAAATAAAACAATAACAAGCAGAAAACACCAAGTGTAATTTCTCCACAGGGAAGGCCATGGAGAAACTGGAACACTTGGGCACAGCTGATAGGAATGTAAAATAGTGCAGCCACTATGGAAAACAGTTGGGTTATTACTCAGAAAGCTAAACATAGAATTATCATATGATCCACACCTGGGTGTGTGCCAAAGGGACTTCAAGCAGGGACTCAAACAGATATCTGTACACCCATGTTTATAACAGTACTATTCACGGTAGCCAAAAGTCAGAAAAAAAAAACCCAAGAGTCCATTAACAGATGAAGGAATAAACAAAATGTGCTCCATCCATCCAATAGACTACTATTCCTTTAAATCAAGTGATGAGATTCTAACACCTGCTACAACATGGTGAACCTTAAAGACATTGTGCTAAGTCAAAAGAGCCAGACATGCAAGGGTGAATGTTGCATGAGTCCGTGTGTGTGAAATATCTAGATTAGGTAAATTCACAGAGCAGAAAGTAGATTTGAGGCTACTAGAACCAGGTGGAGGAGGGCATACAGAGTTATTGCCTCATGGTTACAGAGTTTCTGCTTGGGGTGATGACCAAGTCTTGGAAACAGCTAGCAGTGACAATTGCACAAGATCGTGAAGGCAATTCATGCCACTGAATTGTAAGCTGGTCACAATTGTTAAAAATGGGGTTTTATGTTATATTCTTTACACATTAAAAATTTTCATAATGGAATATGCAAAAAGAACTTAGTTCTATAGCTTAAGTGGACAAATTATATGGACTATGAATGATACTTCAATAGAGCTGTTGAAAATGAAAACAAGGAAAGAAAGCAGCTTGGGGATACCCATACATGTGTGTGTGTGTGTGTGTGTGTGTGTGTGTGTGTGTGTGTGTGAGTGTGTGCGTGCTCAGTCGTGTCCAACTCTTTGTGACCTCATGGACTGTAGCCCGCCAGGCTCCTCTGTCCATGGAACTTTCCAGGCAAGAATTCTGGAGTGAGTTGCCATTTCCTTCTCCAGGATCTTCCCAACCCAGGGACTGAACCCACATCTCCTGCGTCTCCTGCATTGGGAGGCGGGTTCTTTAGCACTGCACCACCGGGGAAGCCCGCACACAACATGGGTAGATCTCAAAGCCTTTCTGTCTCACCTGGAAGAAGTACACACTGACTCCACGGCCGTCCCCAGGCTGGTTAGACTAGCCCATGGTGATAGAAATCTGAAGGGCTGGCCTGGGTAGGAGGGAATAAGAGGAAACTTACACAGTGATGCAAAGGTTCTTTATCCAGAGCTGGGGGCATGATTGCACAAGGGCAAGAATGTGTCAAAAATCATCCAGCTGCCCAAGAAGAATCTATTACGCGCTCTCCTGTAAGTAAAGTATGTCTTAAGAAACAATTATTCCCATAAAGCCTGGTTAAAAAGCCATAAGGCATTGATAGCGCTGGGAAGGGTGTGATGAAGGAAAAACAGGACCAGGGGTGAGAAACCTCCTGAGTCGCCTTGGAGAAGGGAATGGCAACCTGCTCCAGTATTCTTGCTTGGAGAATTCCACGGACGGAGGAGCCTGGTGGGCTACAGTCCATGGGTCACAGAGTCGGACAGGACTGAGCGACGTGACACTTGCCCTTTCTTTCTGAGTGGCCGGGGTAGACGGGACTCCACTGAGGCCGTGGGAAGCCAGGCCCAGAGTGATGAGGCCACAGGTATGGGGGACGGGGAAAATGAAGGGAGAGGGAGCTGGCTTTTGACTCGGGGCCCTAAGAAAATACCTGTCATCTGCCAAGAAAAGAAACAGCAAGAGCATCCAGGACTCTCAGTAAACAAATCAAGGCCCAGAAATCTGCTGCCAATTAAAGGAAGCCTCGCAGGGACACAACGCGAAACATTCAACTTGAATCAGAGGATCGGGGTATCAAATACAAAGTCTAGTTAATTTCAAAGGGAATGGATGCATGTGGAGCCACTTGTTGTTTTTTTAATATTTATTTATTGTTTGGCTCTGTGGGTCTTAGTTGCGACACACAGGATCTTCGTTACATTATGCAGGATCTTTCATTGCAGGACAGGTTTCGTGGACCCGAGAAATGTGGGATCTTAGTTCCCTGGCCAGGGATCGAATCCACACCCCCTGCATTGCAAGGCAGACTCTTACCCGCTGGACCACCAGGGAAGTTCCTGTGGAGTCGTTTCGTTGGCTTGTTTTGGGTTTGTTTTTTTTCTTCCTGGGAACAGTTGACCTGACGCATGCCAAAACCAGTATGTTCCCCAGGTACCTGCAAAACAGGGTCACCCTGGACTCTCCCGTGAGTCAGTGAGTACAGTGACCTTTGTACCAAGGATCAGAACTCGGGACCTTCCACACCCCGGCATCCTCCACCATCTCCGCCCTCGGTTCCAACCTCACGCCCACCCGTCCAGCAAGAAGGGGAAAAATGAACAATGCGCAGAGTTCCAGCATCATAATCATCTGGATGGTGGCAGCGAGAAGCAAATGGGACAAAACATACAGGTGGGACACGGGGATGAGCCCAGAAGGCAGCATCACATTCCTCTCTGGGGGGATCATCAAGACGCCCCCACCCTTGGCACACCCTGCCCCCCAGAGCCCTCTTCTGAGACGTCTCCTTCCCCTCAGGCATCTGAGCCACGACCTCTCTTCCTCACCTACCCACTGAGTCCCCCTCAAAAGATATATCTCCCCAAAAAAGGTATACCCAAGTCCTAACCCCTGGTGCCTGTGGATGTGATCTCATTAGGAAACAGAGTCTTTGCAGATGGAATTAGGTCAAGAATCTTGCTTCTTCTTTTTTTTATTTTGGTATTTTGGCCTCGAGGTATATGGGATCTTAACTCCCCAATCAAGGATCAAACTCACACCCTCTGCATTGGAAGGTGAAGTCCTAACCACTGACCACCAGGTCATCCTGGTGAGGTCATCCTGGAGATTTGAGAGGCAGATGCACGGCAGGGGAGGCCATGTGAAGACCGGGGCAGAGGTTGGAATGATGGAGCCACCAGCCAAGAACACCCAGGGCCACCAGGGGCTAGGAGAGGCAGGAAGGATCCTCTCCTAGGGTCGGCGGAGGATGCACGAACCTGCTGTCACCTCGAGTCTGGATTTCTAGCCTTCACATCCGTGAGAGGATGGATTCGGTTGTCTAAAGCATCCGATTTGTGGCAGTTGTGACCACAGCCCTAGGAAACGAACACATCAGTGATCCAGCGCCACACTTGCCCTGCATCCTCCGAGCATCTCCTCCGCTGACCGTCCTCCTCTTCTCCCGCTCAGGATGGCACCCAGGGGTCCAGCCTCACCCACCTGCCATGGCAGTAGAACCCCTAGAAGATCACCTGCCTCCTGTCCTGACGTGACTCCCCTCCACCCTCTACACTCCCATGTTCTCTCGGCTCAAAGAAAGTCCATTTCTGCAACTTCCTGCTTCCCCTCAGGAGAAAGTCTAGGGTGGGTGTCTGCCCCCGTCCCCAGCCTGAAAGGGCACTGGAGACACCTTTATGGCAGAGGCAAGTATCATTTGGTGCATTTGCAAAAATAAGATCCAACCAGACCGGGCAGTAAATACTCAACATGCCTGGTAATTTGCTTAGCTTTTTGGTTCCTCCGGCTACCGGTAACCTCAACTTTTAATAAATGGAAAAAACAGCTGGTTATGGAAACGAATAGAAAGAATAATCTGCAAACAGAACCCTATGATACAAATGCTGATCCTTCAGAGTGGCTGAATGTGAAGAAAACCCACCACCTGGGCTGCTGGCTCCATCAAAGTGCATCAATCCACACCAACAGCTAGTTTATGGTTCTCTAGAACATGAGCTCTGAGTGGAGCCCACCAGTTTGCAGCTCACTCACTATTCCAAGTTCCTGGTTCCCTGTTTCATCGCCATTGTTGTTTCAATAGATTTTATTCTTTAAAGCAGTTTTAGGAAATTCCTTAGTGGTCCAGTGATTAAGACTCTGCACTCTCACTGACAAGAGCCGGGGTTCAATCCCTGGTCAACGAACTAAAATCTCATAGGCTGTGCGGCACGGCCAAAAAGTAATAATATAAGAATAACTGAAAAATAAAAATAGAGTGACGGTAGGTTCACGGCCACACTGAATGGAAGGTCCAGAGGTTTCCCATGTGCAAAGTTTTAATATCTCAAATGACGTCCAGAGAAAAGGAAGACCTTTGCTATACTCAAATTTCAGCAGTGCAGCCATAATAGCTAAGACCAGCCTTTCCTTTTTTTTTTAAAGAACATAATGGGTTAATAGCCAGAGCTCTACAAAAAGAAATATAGCATAAAAAAATAGAGTAAATATATGCCATTTTAAAATGGGTTATTGCATAGAAAAGGAAAGGTGGTCTAAGCACACTAGATTCTTCAATTAACAAGAGCTACATTATATAATGTTAGTAAGATAAATGTTACTTGTCTCCAACCATTAGACTCAGTCAACAGATAAAGTCAAGGTATACATAAGAATAATTATAGTCAGAGGGGAAAAAAATGTTATTAATCTTGTCAGGACACAGAGAGGCAGTGCGGGCAGAGGAGGCACAGAAATGTCAGGAATGACCTTCCTTAAAGGAGAAGTCCAGAAATACTGTCTAGAGCTGATGGAAAAGAGGAAGGTTGAAATAAAATATATGCGTAGGTTCCGGACAGTTAGCTTGACCAGGGCTTGAACCTGTGCCCGCTGCATTGGGAGCATGGAGTCTTAACCACTGGACCCCCAGGGAAGTCCACACTAGCTTTCCTGGTTTGTAACATAAGGGCCTGCCATCAAGCTTTAGATTGCTAGGTGAGTGTTAGTCACTCAGTTGTGTCTGACCCTTTGCGACCCCATGGACTATATAGCCCACCAGGCTCCTCTGTCCATGGGATTCTCCAGGCAAGAATACTGGAGTGGGTTGCCATTCCCTTCTCCAGGGGATCTTCTCAACCCAGGGATCGAACCTGGGTCTCCAGGATTGCTGAGACATGTATTAATATTTCAGAGATATCCATCTCAGATAAACACACTGCCAACGATTCAACTACAAAAAGAGGCCAGAAGTCCGCCCCCCAATGATGTTCTGTTCAGAAAGCTTCAGGGGACCTAGACAGCGGCCCATCTATCCGGATGGACGCCTTCGTTCCTACACTTTCACTCCCACTCTTTTGTTTTAAATTCACCAAAAACAGAGTGAATGTGAGAAAGCCTGGCCCTTGTCCTGCCAACAAAGGCAGAACCCCGGGTGGGCTTTCTCTCTCTCTCCCTCCCCACCTGCAGCCCCCGGCCTGCCATTTGGGCCCAGGCACGGCCTGTGCCGGACAGGTCCTGGAAGTAACACAACTTGCTTTTTCAGTTTCATGACGGCGGTTGCCGAGGTATGTCTTGCAGTCCTGCGGAGAACCACAAGGGTCCAGCCACACCCTGGGCTCCGCCGGGGAAGTGTCTGTGGGGGCCACCACAGGAAGAACGGGC
This sequence comes from Cervus canadensis, assembly GCF_019320065.1. NCBI lineage: Eukaryota > Metazoa > Chordata > Mammalia > Artiodactyla > Cervidae > Cervus > Cervus canadensis. Next base: position 65,035,737 of record NC_057401.1, on the reverse strand, counting down.
CCCAGGCCTTCCAGGCTTAGAGCGTCACTATCAATGGGCTGCAAACACACAAAGGCATTAGAACCATAAATATAAAAGCTGACGAGTGTGTGTGTGTGATTGGAAAGAGGAGTTGCTGTTTAGTCGCTCAGTCGTAGCTGACTCTTTTGAGACCCCATGGGCTGTAGCGCAGCAGGCTTCTCTGTTCATGGGATTTTCCAGGCATTTATACTGGAGTGGGTTGGCATTTCCTTCTCCAGGGATCTTCCCAATCCAGAGATTGAACCCACCTCTCCTGCATTGGCAGGTGGATTCCCTACCTCTGAGCCACCAGAGAAGCCCCTAGAGAAAGAGAGCTGCGAGTCAGCAAAACCTCCATCTTTACTGCAGGCAGTCAATAGTATTGTCCCAAATGGGTCGATCAAAACTCCTGTTAGGAGCAAGCTGTCCATCAACAGGATGTGGCCGCCAGAAGAACCGGAAGTGGGGATGGTTATCAGGTCTGGGAAGCAGACGGAAGGGGGAAGGGTCTGGGATGAGCAGCCACAGCTGTTCACACAAGTGCATCTGTAAGATCCTCTTTTCCACTGTGTATGTGTGTGCGACTTTAACAGAAAAAAGGAGGAAGGAGATCAAAAGACACAAACGTCCAGTTAAGAAATAGATGCACTGTGAAGATATAATATACAGCATGGTGACTATAGCTAACAATGTTCGATTTTTCTGTTTGAAAGTTGTTGAGAGAGAAGATCTTAAACACTGTATCATCAGAAGGGAAAAAAAAAAAAAGCATTGTGTTTATGTGTGGTGATGGATGTTAGCTGGACTTACTGTGGCGGTCATTTCATAATACAGTCGTCCGTCGGTATCCACAGGGAATCAGTTCCCAGACACCCACACATACTAAAATCAGCAGAGTCTCAATTCCCTTATATGAAATGACACAGTGTTTGCATATAACCCACACACATCATCCTTACACTTCAAATCATCTCTAGGTTCCCTATAATACCTAACACGATGTAAATGCTATGTAAATAGCTACAAACACAATGTAAATGCTATATAAATGGTTGCCACCTGGCAACAAGATCAAGTTTTGCTTTTAGGAACTTTCTGGAATTTTTTTTTTCCAAATATTTTTGATCCATAGAAATAAATCTGAAGATTCGAAACCCAGGGATACAGAAAGATATAAAATAAATAATATATAAAAAATAATATATATAAATATATAAAATATATATATAATAATATATAAAAATATTTAGCCTTTATTTTATACACTTGAAACTAATATAGTGTTATATGTCAGTTATAGCTCAGTGCTTTTTTAATGGGAAGAGGAGAGCAAAGTACTAAGAATGAAACACAAAGGATATTAAATGGTAAAAACTAAGCAGATGGCCCCAAATAAGATCCTTGTCATCAAAGGTCAAGGTATATTTCAGGAAGAATCTGGAAAATGGATAGGTTATTTAACCAGCATCATTGAAAAAATTGATTATTAAGCACAAAACACACACATTCCATACATCAAGACACAGATTAAAAGGACTAAAAAATTAAGAGCAAAAATAAATACATACATACACATTTACATCCTATAATATTAACTGATCATGAGACAGGAAAGGTTTCAATAGCATAACAATGAATAAAATAACAAATAAAAGATAAAAGTTTCATTGTACACAAAAACAACTTTCATTTACAAAAAAAATTATAAGCAAAATTAAAAGGAACTTTTAAAATAGCAACCAAAGTTAATGCAGAATTATTTAAATAATCATACAAACATTACTTCTTGGCCTTTTGGCTAAGTTCAAGTGTAGTATGGGGGCTTTCCAGATGGCACCGTGGTAAAGAATCCACCTGCCAATGCAGAAGATGCAAGAGATGCAAGCTTGATCCCTGGGTCGGGAAGATTGCTGGAATAGGAAATGCAACTTGCACGGTTCATGCAAAGGTGGCCTCGATAAAAGACAGAAATGGTATGCACCTAACAGAAGCAGAAGATATTAAGAAGAGGTGGCAAGAATACACAGAAGAACTGTACAAAAAAGATCTTCACGACCCAGATAATCAAGATGGTGTGATCACTCACCTAGAGCCAGACATCCTGGAATGTGAAGTCAAGTGGGCCTTAGGAAGCATCACTATGAACAAAGCTAGTGGAGGTGATGGAATTCCAGTTGAGCTATTTCAAATCCTAAAAGATGATGCTGTGAAAGTGCTGCACTCAATATGCCAGCAAATTTGGAAAACTCAGCAGTGGCCACAGGACTGGAAAAGGTCAGTTTTCATTCCAATCCCAAAGAAAGGCAATGCCAAAGAATGCTTGAACTACTGCACAATTGCACTCATCTCACACACTAGTAAAGTGATGCTCAAAATTCTCCGAGCCAGGCTTCAGCAATACATGAACCATGAACTTCCAGATGTTCAATCTGGATTTAGAAAAGGCAGAGGAACCAGAGATCAAATTGCCAACATCTGCTGGATCATCAAAAAAGCAAGAAAGTTCCAGAAAAACACCTATTTCTGCTTTACTGACTATGTGACAAAAGCCTTTGACTGTGTGGATCACAATAAACTGTGGAAAATTTACTTAAAGAGATGGGAATACCAGACCATCTGACCCGTCTCTTGAGAAACCTGTATGCAGGTCAGGAAGCAACAGTTAGAACTGGACATGGAACAACAGACTGGTTCCAAATAGGAAAAGGAGTACGTCAAGGCTGTATATTGTCACCCTGCTTATTTAACTTATATGCAGAGTACATCATGAGAAACGCTGGGCTGGATGAAGTGCAAGCTGGAATCAAGATTGCTGGGAGAAATATCAATAACCTCAGATATGCAGATGACACCACCCTTATGGCAGAAAGTGAAGAGGAACTAAAAAGCCTCTTGATGAAAGTGAAAGAGGAGAGTGAAAAAGTTGGCTTAAAGCTCAACATTCAGAAAACTAAGATCATGGCATCTGGTCCCATCACTTCATGGCAAATAGATGGAGAAACAGTGGAAACAGTGTCAGACTTTATTTTGGGGGGCTCCAAAATCACTGCAGATGGTGACTGCAGCCATGAAATTAAAAGATGCTTACTCCTTGGAAGGAAAGTTATGACCAACCTAGACAGCATATTTAAAAGCAGAGACGTTACTTTGCCAACAAAGGTCCATCTAGTCAAGGCTATGGTTTTTCTAGTGGTCATGTATGGATGTGAGAGTTGGACAGTGAAGAAAGCTGAGCACCAAAAAATTGATGCTTTTGAACTGTGGTGTTGGAGAAGACTCTTGAGAGTCCCTTGGACTGCAAGGAGATCCAACCAGTCCATCCTAAAGGAGATCAGTCCTGGGTGTTCATTGGAAGGACTGATGCTGAAGCTGAAACTCCAGTACTTTGGCCACCTCATGTGAAGAGTTGACTCATTGGAAAAAGATCCTGATGCTGGGAAGGATTGGGGGCAGGAGGAAAAGGGGATGACAGAGGATGAGGTAGTTGGATGGCATCACCGACTCGATGGACATGAGTTTGAATAAACTCTGGGAGTTGGTGATGGACAGGGAGGCCTGGCGTGCTGCGATTCAGGGGGTCGCAAAGAGTCGGACACAACTGAGCGACTGAAGTGAACTCAACTCAACTAGTATCCTTGCCTGAAAAATTCCATGGACAGAGGAGCCTGGTGGACTATAGTCCATAGGGTCACAATGAGTCAGACATCACTGAGCAACTGAAAAGCACAAATGTATTAAATATCAGTATAAATATACCAAAAGTACAGTATTTTAAGTGGATAAAGAACAGAAAATTTTTAAAAAATCACTAGTTAGCAAATTAAAATATTAATGAGACACCACATACTTAACAAAAAAGATTGCATTTCAGACATTCATAGAAGATGGATTACTCAATTAATGGTGTTGGACAAATGCCCTAGCCATATGGGAAAAGATAAGGTTGTATCTTTACCTCATGTCTTATGCCAAAGTGAGTCATTAAATAATATACAACCATAAAAACGCTGGGAGAAAATTTAGATAACTATTTCTATAAAATTGCTTTAAAAAAGCATTTTGAAGCATGATAGCAAAGCCAGAAACCATAAAGAAAAAGAGAAATCTGACTAAACAAAAATCTGTTCCTTCTCAGCAAAACAGTCTAAAGAAAGTAAAAGGCAAATGATAGGAACTTTCCATTCCAGCCATGAAAACCTTGCTTCGATCAGATCCATTCTCCCACTGAAAACAATGAGTAAGAAGGAATAATTTTTTAATCTATCTGGAGGCACCAGACTTCCAAGACAACTGCGGCCTGTGCGCCTGACATCCCAGAAAGAAGGTGAAAGCTCTGAGATAAGCTTCCGCTCTCATGTCTTTAACCATCAAGGTATTTGCTGATTCATAAAGGCGGAGAGGCTTCCCTGATGGCTCAGTGGTAAAGAATCCACCCGCCAATGCAGGAGATGTGGGTTTGGTCCCTGGTTCGGAAAGATCACCTGAGGAAGGAAATGGAAACCCACTCCAGTATTCTTGTCTGGAGAATCCCATGGACAGAGGAACCTGGTGGGCTACAAGTCCATAGGGTTGCAGAGGGTCAGACACCACTTAGCATCTAAACAACAACAAAAGCTGAGAGACTGGAAACCAAGCGGAGAACAGCAGCAATGACCAAAGGTGTTAAGCAGAGTAAACCACCATCTCAGGGATTAAGGAGACACCATTGGAGTCCATGGCCTCTCAAGGGTGACAGGCCTGTTGAACATTCCACGTTCTCTTAGGAAGCCCGATGGGCTAGGCCCACAAGAAAGGCATGCCAGAGACAGACCAGACCTTACAGAGACCTACGTAGCCTATTATCATCTGTTCCACTCTAGCTGCCAGAAGCAAATTAAATCCTCTGTGGAGAAAGACGACACCACCTAAAGCTACTTCAATTTTTCATTTATAGCACCTAACATTAAAAAAACTTACCAGAAATATCAGGTAAAAGGACCAAGAGAAGAGCAGACAATGGGAAACATCTCTAAGAGCTGTAGATACTGAAGGTATGAGGCTGTAATTCACATGTAACAGAACATAATGACAAATGGAGAATTTTAGCAGAGAATCTGTAAAGAAGAATAAAGAATTTTAGAAATAAAGCATATGGTAACTAAAACTAAGAATTTTAAAAGAAACGAAGAAGTAGATTAAAGTGAAGAGAGAGTCAGTGAACTAGAAGATAAGTTAACCAGAAATGCCCAGACAGTGGGGGCAGGGGGTGGGGTGGGAAGGATGGAAAAGATAAGGGGGAACAATGGATCATGGTAGAAAGTTCTAGTATACTGGAATGTGGTGTCACAGAATGGAGGAGAAAACGAAAATGGGACAAAACAATATTTGACACGACTGTGGCGGAGAATTTTCCCAAACTGACAAAAGATATCGAGCCATAAATTCAAAGAATTCTGCAAGCCCCAAGTAAGATTTAGAAAATAAACCCAAACTGGAAAAGCAATGTGGAACAGATGGTAGACAAAGAATAATACTTTTAGCATATTTTTAAAGTTCTTAGAACTCAGGAAGAAAAGACAGATTGACAACAACAAAAAAGCAAAGGATATAAAGAAGTGAAAGAAAGAGATGTAAATGTCAGGAAACATGTTTTAACCTCAGTAGTCATCAAAGACACACATACTAAAGTGAGTTATCATTTTCTGACCATGAATTAGAAGAGACTAAAAAGAGTGAACATAACCAGCTTTGGCAAAATGGAAGAAAGGCACTCTTGTAACTCTCTGATGAGCACAAGCAGGTTCACTTTTCTAAAGGCGATCAGTTACCACGTGTCACAGCCAGTCAGGATAAGGAGGTCGCACGGCAGTAACAATCAGCCTCTAAATTTCAAAGGCTTGTGACAGAAGTCTACTTTCCCACACGACATGTCCATTGCAGGTGGGCTCTTTCACGGTTGTTCTCCCTCTGCTTGGAATTCTATGGGTCTCATCACAGGGAAGAGAAGGTACGGCAAGTCATACGCTGGGTCTTAAACATCATGACCAAAGTTACCCAAGTCAGATCTCACACCGAATTTGCCAAAGCAAGAGGCACAACCAAGTGAGACGCCGCAGAGAAAGAAGTCTACCCCGCTCCAGGGAGAGGCAGGAGTATTTGTGAAAATAACAGAACCCCCCATGTGGCTCCAAACTCGAGACCCAACCATTTCCTTAAAAATAATTGGATCAATCGGCAAAGGTATATGCAGACCGCTTTACTGCTCATAAATGACAAACTAGAAATCACCTCTTAATGTGTTTAAGTAAAATAGTTCTAATCTTTCTGCTTTTGTAAAAGTTGAATGCATTTATCTTCATTCTCACTTTCCCCTCCTGTGTGTCTGCCTGAGCCAGAACTCACTGAAACTGACTGTGAATCCTGCACCAAAGACTAATTATGACTCACTTCTTACGCCGAACCCTAAAAAAAAGGAAGTCACGCGTTTTCTAAAAATGAAAACTATCCAAAAGACAGGATATCTTGCAGTAATGAAAAATAATGATGTGTATATGCAGACACGAAAACATAGCCTCAATAAGTTGCTAAGGAAAAAAGCAGATGACATGTATTATAAGAAATGACTCAAGGTATATCAAAAAATTTAATTTCTCTAGATCAGTGATTTTCATATTTGACATTCTACCTATCTATGTTATCTGACTATTTACAATAAGCATGTATGACTTTTAATGTTGCAAAGACCAATAAGGCATTTCAACATTTTTGCTAATCAATGCGCTCTATGATGAGGACTCAGCAAAAGAGTCAGGCAATTTTATAGCGTGCGGGTGGAAGGAGAAATTAGTACAATCTTCCTAGAAAGCAAGATGGCCTTTAAAAGGCTCATACTCATAAAACTAATAATATACCTTCTAAGACTGATCTGAAAAGGAATGCTTCAAGTGCCAATAGAAAATATACTAAGACATCCATCCGTCAGGACATTTTTCATACAGCGAAATCTCAGAAACAACCAGAATACCCAAAAATGACTAACAAAATGATGATGGATACGGAAATGGGTTTTGAAAACTCAAGATTCTAAAGTACATTTAACATAGAAATGAGCTCAGGGTATGCTCATCGGTTCAGTTCAGTTGCTCAGTCGGGTCCGACTTTTTGCGACCCCATGAACTGCAGCACGCCAGGCCTCCCTGTCCATTACCAACTCCCGGTATGCTCGTAAGTTAAAAAAAAAAAAAAGAAAAGAAAAGCAGGTTCCAGAACTGTATTTATAAATCAACTTTTGAGATACACAGATGGACAGATTGCATCAAATGTCAACAAAGGGTGGTGTAATCATTCACAGGGAAAAATCAAGTTCTATCCCGAAAAGCCTTCACAAATAACTTGTATCAGAAGCATCAGCCACAGTGAAAACTTCTGGGACCCCCAATTTCAATGCCCCTGGAAGTCCAGCAAGCAGAAGATTTTCCCAGCCTCTGAGCCAAGCACATACTGCCGCTGAAAGCCAGGAAGCAAAGAATAATGCCGAGAGATGTAAATGTATTGGAAAAGGCCCGCATTTGCACTGAAAAAATCCTTCCCTGTTTGAATCTGCTGACTACAGACAGGAGACCAATAGCAATTTCCTCAATTATACATTAAGAGAGCACACCAAAAAACTTAGCATGAAAAAACGAGAACCATTCAGTTGGTCTAATGTTGTGATGAAGTGGATGGAAAATATAGATAAGAAAGCATTTCACACACACATACACACACTGGGTTACAGGGTCCCATACACACAGTGTTTTCACGGTGTATCAGGTTCAGACAATGATTTCCAACCAGCTAAAGACCTCCTGGCTCTTTCTCCTTCCTGCAGAGTGGCACGATTCCCACTGTCACAAGACGGAAAAAAGAAATACAGCCAACCCAACAACACCACGGGTCTGAACCGCACAGGTCCACTTTTCTGGACCTGTGTTGTTGTGTAGTCGTGTCCGGCTCTTTGTGTCCTCGTGGACTGTAGCCCGCCAGGCTCCTCTGTCCATGGGATTTCCCACTGAGTCATCTGTGAAGCCCCAGGTCCACTTACACAGGTACTAAATTCAGTTCATAAAGTATGTATTTTCATTTTACAGATCTTGAAATCAAGTAAGCGTGAGGGGAAAGTTTCTGTCCCATGAGACATCACAGTATATGGAAGCAAAACAGCTGGGGTTTGAGTCCAGAATGTCCAAACCGTTTCACCTTCCTGCCTTTGGGTGAGTCACTTATCAGTTCCTTTGTTTTTGAGGCAGAGATGGCGGATGCATGTGGATTTTTGACGGCACAGGGCATGGAGCCACTAAACCCACATTGTTCAAGGGTCAACGTACTACTCAGCATGGCCCTGAGCCGAAGGACAACCTTTTCAAAACACTTTCTCATTGATCTGGTTCCTTGAAGACAGAGCCCAAGGACATGTAATTCTCCTGGCCTCGGGACTCCTGCCCAGGCCCTGACATTGAGAAGGCATCAGGGAGGATCCATGCAGGTGAGCAAGGAGGTGGGAGGGGTTCGCTGTGCTCAGAGGTGCCTTCCTATATTTCTGGCCCCAGAACTATCTCTGTGCTGGATGCACGCATCTGAGCCCTCAACCCCTGGTGGAAACCCATCAAACACACGGTCCAGCAACTCCCCTTCTCAGCGGGCACCCACCATACCTCTCAGGAAGACAGCCTCTGGGCAGCCAGGCCACAGGCCGACCGGGGAAGCCACAAGCTCCCAGGAACTGCTTTCTAGTTTAAGGGGTTTTTCTCGGGGTTTCCTTTCACAAGAGCGAAGCCTCGTGCTCCACAGACGCACATAATCACATTCTCAGATTTCCGGTGTGGAGTGGAAATGATGACCCAGACCTAAAGTGAGATCTGAGGAGCCAGAGCTTGCAGCCTGGAGGACAGGGGGGGTTGGGGGAGAATGGATACACGTGTATGTACGGCCGAGTCCCTGCCTTGTTCACCTAAAACTATCACAGCATTGTTTGTTCACTGGCTATCAGTTCGGTTCAGTCGCTCAGTCGTGTCTGACTCGGCAACCCCATGGACTGCAGCACGCCAGGCCTCCCTGTCCATCACCAACTCCTGGAGCTTGCTCAAACTCATGTCCATCGAGTCAGTGATGCCATCCAACCATCTCATCCTCTGTCATCCCCTTCTCCTCCCACCTTCGGTCTTTCCCAGCATCCGGGTCTTTCCCAGTGCGTCAGTTCGCATCAGGTGGCCAAAGTATTGGAGTTTCAGCTCCAGTATCAGTCCTTCCAATGAATACTCAGGACTGATTTCTTTTAGGATTAACTGGTTGGATCTCCTTGCAGTCCAAGGGACTTGGCTATACTCTGATATATATAACCAGTGATACCACAATACAAAATAAAAAGCCAAAGCTTGAGACTTCCCTGGTGGTCCAGTGGTTAAGACCTCCAGCTTCCACTGCAGGGGTTACGGGTTCGATCCCTGGTCGAACCCCACATTGTTCAAGGGTCAACCATACTACTCAGCATGGTGCTGAGTTGTAGGACAAACTTTCCAAACCGCTTTCTCATTGATCCAGTTCCTTGAAAACAGAGCCCCAGGACATGTAGCTCTCCGGGGCCTCGGGACTCCTGCCCAGGCTCTGACACTGAGAAGCCTGTCAGTCTGAAGGCCTTGCGTTGGGCCAAAAAAATAATAGAAAAATAAAACTAAAAGCCAAAGCTTAAGGATACTGGATGGCAGGCCCAAAAAGGGATTTGTCAATCAAGGACAGTGTCTGAGGAAGGTAGTTGCAAATGTCATATGCATCTGTGAAATACTTGATGTTCTGGGGACATGAATATTGAAAAAGCATCAATCCAGTTAAGTATAATATAAAAGGCAAGCTCACCACCAGTCCTTATAAAGCTCTAGCCTGAAACACTCTGTCCTGAAAGAGCACCAGTTTCAGGGAGATGTTACTGAAACTTACACTTCAGAGTGGAAGCGAGTCTTTTCTCCTCTAACATGTTGCCCAAGTTTGTCTGAGTGAGGTCACTGGTCACTTCTCATCTCTGCTCCTGCCCGCTGCACCACTTCATTCTGCTCTAGCCCCTTCGGCCTCCTGGCTGTTCCAGAACATTTCAGGCCCTCCACCTCATAGCCTTTGATCCTGCTGCTCCGTCTGCCTGGATCACTCTTTCTCTAGATGCCCATGCCCAAAGATTTTCAGTTCCACAGTGTCTGCACCCAAAGGCTCTCTCCTAAGGATCCAAACGACGCTGTGTAACCCGTGACCTGCTAGTCTACCCCTGGTGGTGATGGTTTAGTCGCTAAGTCATGTCCAAGTCTTGCAACCCCATGGACTGTAGCTCTCTAGGCTCCTCTGTCCGTGGGGGTTCTCCAGGCAAGAAGACTGGAGTGGGTTGCCATTTCCTTCTCCGGGGATCTTCCCGACCCAGGAATTGAACCCGGGTCTCCTGCACTGCAGGCAGATTCTTCACCGACTGAGCCACAAGGGAAGCCCCCCTCTTCCTGCCCAAAAGCACGGGCGCGCCATCTGAATGGGAATTTCCCCCTTTACTTGGCGCTCAGTTCCCTAGAACAGTGCCCAGTGCTGGGCATACACTTTATCCTGATGTTGTTTTTTTTTTTTTCCATGGATCTGTGGTCTCTGGAAAAAAGAATTGGCGGGGGGGGGGGGGGGCGGGGCACTGTGACTGTGTTTTACTATTGATACTTGCCGTAAAAAAAGAAAATTCACCTGAGGGTCCAGGCCATAAACAAAAAGAATTCATGAAGACCACAGAAATAGATGGGAGAGTGAGGACAAGGGAACTGCATCCAGAAGATTTAGAATCTCATGAAATATTGAGGGAGAAAATCCAAGTATAAGAAGGAAGTGTGTTAAAAAAAGGGCTATTGGTGTGTAGCTGGGAGAGTCATCTAGGACAAGATGCTTCGCCAGAGAAACGTGTCCTGGGGTGTAAATATTTAGCGTTTTTTCTTTTTTTCCTGATGTTTCTTTTTAAAGGAGGAACTGCTGCCCAGCGTCTGCTTGTTTTCCTGGTAGAATGTGCCACACACTGTCCTCTAGGTATGAAATGGCCATCTCTGGCTCCTCATATGCTTCATAAGCAATTAAATCTCCACCGCCTCCAGGGTCCTCCTGGCTGGGGGATAAAGACGGAGTCCTCATCGTGAATGGCAGGCTCGGTGGATATGGAGTGGATGGGTCATGCCTCCCGGGGAGAACCTTCTCGTATTACATGTTTAAAAGCACAATTTGTCCAATTACAAGTGTTTTTAAAGAGGCAAATACAAGTCAAATGTCAAGATTCTAATAACAAACACTCCAAATAAGAAACTGAGAAGCGTTTACAAGCGCTGGGCATTCTACTCGGAGGTTTCTTTCTCATGGAATAGGAGCGCTCAGAAGAGCTGGTAAAACAAATCTCCTACTAAGTCACTTCAGTTCAGTTCAGTTCAGTCGCTCAGTCACGTCCGACTCTTTGCGACCCCATGGACTGCAGTACGCCAGGCCTCCCTGTCCATCACCAACTCCCAGAGTTTACTCAGACTCATGTTCATCAAGTCGGTGATGCCATCCAACCATCTCATCCTCTGTATCCCCTTCTCCTCCTGCCTTCAATCTTTCCCAGCATCAGGGTCTTTTCAAATGAGGCAGTTCTTCGCATCAGGTGACCAAAGTACCGGAGATTCAGCTTCAGCATCAGTCCTTCCAATGAATATTCAGGATTGATTTCCTTTAGGATGGACTGGTTGGATCTCCTTGCAGTGCAAGGGACTCTCAAGAGTCTTCTCCAACACCACTCTTCAAAAGCATAAATTCTTCAGCACTCAGCTCTCTTTATAGTCCAACTCTCAATCCATACATGACCACTGGAAAAACCAAAGCTTTGCCTAGATGGACCTTAATTGGCAAAGAAATGTCTCTGCTTTTTAACATGCTGTCTAGGTTGGTCATAATTTTTTTCCAAGGAGCAAGCGTGTTTTAATTTCATGGCTGCAGTCACCATATAAATTCTTTAACTTTAAAAAAAATACAAAAAAAAAAAAAAAGCCCTCCAAAAAACACCTGACAGGGAATCAGGAAATTCCCTGGTGGACCAGTGGTTAGGGTTCCAGACTTTTGTGGCCAAGGACCCAGGTTCAATCCCTGGTCAGGGAACTAAGATCCCACAAGCCGCATGGTGCGACTGGAAAAAAAGAAAAAATGTATACAGAATTAATTCTCTAGCTTACACATTTCATAAAATGAAAATTGGTAAGTGAAAAAAAATTTTTTAATTTAAAAAATAAACAGCATCTGACAAAACTTTTACTGAAAAGAGGGAGGAGAGAGCAATCAGGCTTGCCAAATACTCTAGATCTTTCTACAGCCTCAAGAATTTCCCCATATAAAAAGCACTCACGTCTACATGCAATTCAAAGAATTTTGGTGCATTTATTCTCTGTTTCAGTAACATTCAAGCAGGGAGTAGTTTTTCCCCCTGTCCCTATAGAGGGACATCTGGCAATGTCTGCGGACATTTTTGGTCGTCACCCTGGGGCAGGACAGGTCTGCTAGTGAGTGGAGGCCAGGGCAGCTGCTCACCAACCTGCAATGCACAGGTCAGCTCCCACAACAGAGAATCAGGCATCCCCAAACATCAGTACTGCCAAGGTTGAGAAGTCTCAATACAATAAAGGCCATGATAACAAGCCCATAGCTAACATCTTAATCAATGGGGTAAAACTGAAAGTCTTTCATCTAACTTCTGATACAAGGCAAGGATGACCACTCTCACCATATCTATTCAAGACACTACTGGAAGTACTCGCCAGAGGTATCAGACAAGACAAAGAAATAAAAAGCATCCAAATAAGAAAGGAACGAGTAAAATTATCTGTTTGCAAATGGTTTGATTCCTGGGTCAGGAAGTGCCCCTGGAGAAGGAAATGGCAACCCACTTTAGTATTCTTTCCTGAGAAATCTCATGGACAAAGGAGCCTGGTGGGCTACAGTCCATGGTGTCACCAAGAGTCGGACATGACTAAACAACAACAGCAACGTGATCCTATATAAAGAAAGCCCTAAAGACTCCAACAACAACAACAACAAAACCAATTGTTAGAATAAACAAGTCCAGTAAAGTTGCAGGATAAAAACAAATCTACCTGCAAAAATCAATTGCATTTCTTTATATCAACCAAGATCTATCCAAAAAAGGAAATCAAGAAAACAATCCTATTTACAATGGGATCAAAAAGAATAAAATACATAGGAATACATTTAATCAAGGAGGTGAAGATCTGTACCTTGAAAACTATAAAACTTTGGTGAAACAAACTGAAGGAGACACAATTAAATGGAAAGATATAGGAGCATCAATGTTGCTAAAATGTCCACGCTATCCAAAGTGACATCCAGATTCAACACAATCCCTATCAAAATTCTAATGGCATATTTTTATAGAAATAGAGTAAACAATCCTAAAATTTGTATGGAACCACAAAAGACCCCAACCAGCCAATGCAATCTTGATAAAGAAGACAAAGGTGAAAGCATTACACTTCCTGATTTCAAATTCTATTACAAAGCAATAGTAATCAAAACAGTATAATACTGGCACAAAAACAGACACACAGATCAATGGAACAGAATAGAGAGCCCCAAAATAAACCCAACCATGTGTGAAAGTGAAAGTCGCTCAGTCGTGTCCGACTCTTTGGGACCCCATGGACTATACAATCCATGGAATTCTCCAGGCCAGAATACTGGAGGGGGTAGCCATTCCCTCCTCCAGGGTATCTTCCCAAGCCAGGTATCGAACCCAGGTCTCCCACATTGCAGGCAGATTCTTTACCAGCTGAGCCACCAGGAAAGCCCAAGAACAGTGGAGTAGGTAGCCTATCCCTTCTCTAGCGGATCTTCCCAACCCAGGAATCGAACTGGGTCTCCTGCATTGCAGGCAGATTCTTTACCAGCTGAGCTACCAAGGAGGCCCAACCATGTATGGTCAACTAATTTTAGACAAAGACACCAATGGAGAATACACAATGGAGAAAGGTTAGTCTCTTTAATTAATGGTACTGGGAACCGTGTTCACTTGCAAAAGAATGAAATTGGACCCTTATCTTACACCAGCCACAAGAATCAACTCAAGATGGTTAATAACTTAAGTGTAAGGCCTGAAACTGTATTTTTCAAGTATTTTCAAATCAAGGTTCTATAACTGGCAGCAAGACACAGTAGCCAAACTTCATCCAACAGGCAGATACAAACCACCTACTATGTGCAACAAACTCTGCTTGACTCAGGAGAACACAAGCTGAATGAATGAGGCTAAGGACTTCCCCTCACAGCACTGATCAAGCTTAGAGAGAGACAGTATCAATCAGTCATCAAAAAACACAGCAGAAAGAAAGGAGTCTCAAACAAATTGCAAATAGTGATGAGATTCCAATGTCAGAGAGAAGCCATCCAGCGAGGGGGGTGAGAGTTCTCGGACAAGGGGACGCCTGAGACTGCCTTGCAATAGTGAGAGGAATGTGTCTGTCCTGGTCTCGTCTGACACCTCTGGCTAGTACTGCATGACTACATGCGGGGGTCATGTGTGGATGTGAGAGTCGGACTGTAACGAAGGCTGAGCACCAAAGAAGTGATGCTTTTGAGCTGTGGTGTTGGAGAAGACTCTTGAGAGTCCCTTGGACTGCAAGGAGATCCAACCAGTCCATCCTAAAGGAGGTCAGTCCTGGGTGTTCATTGGAAGGACTGATGTTGAAGCTGAAACTCCAATGCTTTGGTCACCTGATGCAAAGAGCTGACTCATTTGAAAAGACCCTGATGCTGGAAAGATTGAGGGCAGGAGGAGAAGGGGACGACAGAGGGTGAGATGGTTGGATGGCATCACCAAGTCAATGGACATGAGGCTGAGTAAACTTTGGGAGTTAGTGATGGACAGGGAGGCCCGGTGTTCTGCGGTTCATGGGGTCACAAAGAGTCGGACACGACTGAGCGACTGAACTGAACTGAGGGAGAATAAGGATTGGCCGTGATTCTGGGGACAGCAAGTCACCTGCTTCTGTGACACAAAAGGAAACAGTGGAAAATCAAGTATTGCTGGGACCTTCAAGGAAGGGCTGCTGCTGCTTTATTTTTTAACCTCTTTTTTTTTTTTTAATTGCACTGGGTCTCATTGCTACACACAGGCTTTCTCTAGTTACAGACAGTAATCTCCTGGTAACCTTCATTGCAGTGCATCGGCCTCTCACTGTGGGGGCTTCTCCTGCCGCAGAGCATGGGGCTCTAGGCACGGGGCTTCAGTAGCTGTGGCTCCCGGGCTTAGTTACCCCACGTCATGGGGACTCTTCCTGGACCAGGGATTGAACCCATGTCCCCTGCATTGGCAGGCGGATTCCCATCCACTGTGTCCCCTGAGAAGTCCAAGAAAGAGCTTCTGAAGATGATACTGTTGTAACACAAGCCACACAAATGAAAATAAATCCGGTGGTGGCAGAACAGACTGAAAAGTGGTGAGATGCGGTGGGGAGACCCACGGGGAAGCACCACACTTGTTAAGGTGAGCTGTCTCAAAGCCCCAGATTAGAGAGGCAGTAAGACCCCAGTGAAAAGTGGGACACCGTCACCAGAGACAGTGCAGGGCTTAGAACATGACTGTCCATGAGAGATGAGTGAAGTTGGGTCAACTGCTGGATTGCAAATACGAGCAGCCAGCAGCATGGGGCAACCAGAGTCAGCTACGTAATTTGCAGTCCTGACGCCAACGGAACATAAGGAGCCCCAGATTCAAAATCATTAAGAATTTCAGGACAGCAACAGTAGAGCAGCACCCCAAACATGGACCTTTTCAAGCACAGAACCCCGAGGCTACACCGCTTATATCCCCACAGAGGCTTGGCAACAGAAACAGTGCCCAAAAGTTGGGGCTGAGGGGTCATGATGAGTTCACGGAAAGTCCGAGATGCTGGGAGGTTGGCGGGAGAAACCCTGCAGCTGATCTTGACTGCAAGGCTGACTTTGGGAGAGCAGTCGTGGGCTGAGAGCTGGCATCAGCTAGACCAGCCTGGGGGCGGAGTGGGGGTGTTTCTGCCAGCAGGTGAGATTCTCAAAGAATGGCTTCTGCAGAGACAGAACCAAATGGGGATAGAGACACAAAGAGATGTATTTTAAGAAACTGATTCACATGATGGCGGGGGCCGCCAGGCTGGAAACTCAGGCAGGAGCCGATGCTGCAGTCTCAGGGCCGAAATTCTTCTTCCCCAGAAACCCGGGTTTTGCTCTTGAAGCTTTCAACTGATTGGACGAGACCCACCCAGATCGTCAGCGGTCATCCTGAGTTCAAGCCAGCGGATGGTGACTGCTAACCATGTGCACAAGATACTTGTAACAGCTCTAGTGTGCTTAAATAACTAGGTGCGATAGCCTAACCACGCTGACACTTAAAAAGAACCACAGCGGGGGAGTAAAGAGAGACAAGCTGCTTAAAAAGAGCCTCAGGGCAAAGAAGTGGAAACCAGAAGGTTCGGGGGAGACCGGAAGTGGGCGGTGTGCAGGGGACCCAGGAGTCTCTGGAGGTGGCACTGGGGGGCGTGATCCCAGCCTCAGGGACCGGATGCTGTCATCCCAGGTCAGGCCACAGACAAGATCATGCAGTGGGCTGCTCCCACATGAGCACTGCACCCCACCCCCCAGCTCCCCAGGGACGGGTGTCAGTTTCTGATTCCAAAATACTGGTGGTAGGAAGGGGGGTGTGAGGCACAGGCAGCCCTGTCCCAGGCCAAGCAGGGGTTGGGAGGGAAGAAATCAGAGCTTAAGAGCATGAAGCCAGAACCCAGGAAAGGATGCTTTCCGACGCCCAACAATGAAGCCGCAGACTGAGCGGCGGGGGCAACCAGAGAAGGTACAGGAACAGCCCCCCAGCCCCCGGGGCGAGGCTGGGCATCGGTCACCGGGGCAAGTACCCACCAGCTCCACATGCCCTTGGCTTTTGGAAGGAGAGGAATTTGGGGTGCCTGCGGGCAAGTCAGTCATGGGTTTCTTTGATTTGGAGTTTGTGCATGTGTGTGTTTTCATTTTTAGGACCAGAGAGATCCAAAGATGTTGCAAGAAGAAGGGAAAGAACTAGCAGAGGGAAAGGTCATGAGAGGCAGTGAGGGACAGCTGCCAAGCCAGGAGCAAGTGGGGACCAAGTCCACCCAAGAAGGGGTATCTCTCAGCGTGGCAGGGACGGCGGTGACAAGCCACCCACGGCCTTCACTGAGCACTTCCCAAGTCCTCGGCCCCGGAGACCCAGTCAAGGACAAAACCAGGCTGGCCTTGCTCTCAACACAACCATTATCCCCTGATGCAAGAGCAAAAAAGGTGGGGAATCCAGACAAGCCTGAGGACGCGGACCTCCAGCCTCTCTTCAGACCAGTGGGGCCATGCCCAAGCACAGACTCTTCCAAGAGAGATTGGCAGAGACATTAAAGGAGATGGAAATGCAGTCCACCAGGGTACCCAGGGCTTCCCTGGGGCTCAGACAGTAAAGAACCCACCTGCAATGCGGGAGACCTGGGTTCAATCCCTGGGTTGGGAAGACCCCTTGGAGGAGGGCATGGCAACCCACTCCAGTAATCTTACCTGGAGAATCCCCATATAAGTCCATATAGTCAAAACTATGGTTTTTTTCCAGTAGTCAGATATAGATCTGAGAGTTGGACCATAAAGAAGGCTGAGCCCTGAAGAACTGATGCTTTCAAACTGTGATGCTGGAGAAGACTCTTGAGAGTCCCTTGGACAGCAAGGAGACCGAGTCAGTCCTAAAGGAAATCAACCCTGAATAGTCATTGGATGGTAAAGCTGAAGCTCCAATACTTTGGCCACTTGATGCAAGGAGCCGACTCATTGGAAAAGACCCTGATGCTGGAAAGATTGAGGGCAGGAGGAGAAGGTGGCAAAAAAAGATGAGGTGGTTGGATGGCATCATCACCTCAATGGACATGAGTCTGAGCAAACTCCAGGAGATAGTGAAGGACAGGGAAGCCTGGTGTGCTATAGTTCATGGGGCCACAAAGAGTTGGACACGGCTGAGCGACTAAACAACAAGGGGTACCCAGAGTTCGCATCAGAACCCCCTGGAGGGCTGTGAACACAGTGTTGATCCCACTCCAGCATTCCCAATTCCCAGGTCCCCACGGACACTGCTGGATGGGGGCCACACTTTGAAGACCTCAGTGACAGATCAGCAAATGCAAGCAGAGGTGAATAAAAGGACAGCTCTGCCCAAGGCTCACTGTGACATGGCTAAAACTTAAGGCTTTGCATACTTTTTTTTTAAAGGTGACTTCTTACCATATACCGTAATTTACCAGAAATTTACAGTTAAGATCTTGAAAGGAGATACTAGTTGCTTAGGGTTGGAGGGGATGGAGAACACAAGGGGACAGCTGACGGGTACAAGGTTTCTTTCTGCGATGAATGTTCTAACGGGGACTGTGATGATGCCTGCACACATCGGTGAATATACTAAAAAGCACTGAATTGTAAACTTTTAAATGAGTGAATTGTATAGTGTGTGAATTATATATCAACACTGTTTAAAAAAAAAAACAATACATTTTCTTCACTTTCCTTTTCAGATTACTTCCTTTAGTTTTGCATTTTGGGGATTTCCCATCACGTAGAACATGAAAGGTTTAGTTTCCTTTGAGAATTTTTTTTTTCTACTTCTAGGCATCTTCTGACTACTTAATTTTCAACAGTTTCATTTTACGCATCTAAGCTTCTGTTTAAAATCCCAGAAAAGCAGGATTCTCTATTTTTAGAGAGGGAGATTCTCTATATGTAAACCCATCCCATGGTCCACATACAGACTCTGGAATTTTTTGAGTAAGAGACCTGCACATGTATTTCCACAAATATTAAAAAAAAACTATGTACCTTTTCTGCAAGTGGAAAGACACTTTAAAAGCATTAAATATACATATATATATCCTTTCAGCAATTGATGTGTTTTGCTATAGATTAAATGTCTGTGTCCCCCCAAAATTCATATGCTGAAATCCTAACCCTTAGGTGTGATGGTCCTAGGAGGTGGGGCCTTTGGGGGATTGCATCATGAAGGTGGATGAGCATTCTTATAAAGAGACCCCACAGGGCCCCTTCCCAGACTCCCTGACTCTGTCAAGTGAAGATTCAGAGAAGATGGCCCTCTGTGAACCAGGAATCGAGCCCTCACCAGACACTGAATCTGCAGGGCCCTGATCTTGAATTTCCAGCCTCCAGAGCTGTGAAAACTAAATATCTGATTTTTATAAGCCACTCAGCCTGGTGTTCTGTCACAGCAGTCCAAATGGATGAAAACACATTTTAATAGCTAACATTCAGTAATATCCACTTCTCTGGGGAGAGAAAAGGTCTCTTTTCTTCTTGCCTGGGTGCCTGCTAAATCTCTCACTCGTGTCCGACTCTGCAACCCCATGGACTATAGCCCTTCAGGCTCCTCTGTCCATGGGATTCTCCAGCAAGACTACTGGAGTGGTTTACCATGCCCTCCTCCAGGGGATCTTCCTGACTCAGGGATTGAACCCACATCTCTGATGTCTCCTGCAGTGGTGGGCAGATTCTCTAGCACCACCTGGGAAGTCCCTCTTCTCTTCTTACTTTGACTCTCTTCTAAAGTACTCACGTCATTAACAAGGAAGCACGGGCCTGCACATATTTGCCAAAACTTATGTCGAGGGACTTCCCTGGCGGTCCACTGGTTAAGAATCCACCGTGCAATGCAGGGGACGCAAGTTTGATCCCTGGTGGGGAACTAAGATCTCACACACCACAGGGCAACCAAGCCCTCCAGGCGAAACTATGGAGCCCATGCACCACAGCTAGAGAGCCCACCCACCCACTGCAACGAAAGATCCAGCATGTTGCAATGACCAGCCTGAGAGCCACAGCTAAGACCCAATGCAGCCAAATAAGTAATATATACAAAATAAATATTTTTTTAAGAAACATGTTGAAATCAAGCCATCTGCAGGTTGATAGACAGAACTTGCCAGATGCAAACAAAATGTTGATGAGTTTTCAGCTCTTTTCAAAGGCCCCTCAACCCAATTAACCTTATGTAACTTTAAGAAATAAGGTAACAGTACCTTAAGTACTTTTTGGGCCCAACGATATTATTAGTAGAATCACTGTGAGTCACTGCCTTTTGCAAATGAAGTAGGCTAACTCACTGCACTTGTGAGTGAGTGAGTGAAAGTCACTCAGTCGTGTCCGACTCTTTGCGACCCCTTGGACTGTATCCCCCCAGGCTCCTCTGTCCATGAAATTCTCCAGGCAAGAATCCTGGAGTGGGCAGCCATTCCTTTCCCCAGGGGATCTTCCCGACCCAGGGATTGAACCCGGGTCTCCTGCATTGCAGGCGGATTCTTTATCATCTGAGCCACCAGGGAAGGCCCCCATGTACTTGTACCTCATTCTAAGTAAATCAAAGGATTTAGATTTGTTTATGCCAGACATTTAAAAATCGTTGTTTCTGTTTGAAACAAATCCACCAGAGATTTCCTGGCGCATTTTATGACAAGTAGCTGAATTTTTTAAATTTTATTTTCTAATTGGAGGAAAAGGGCTTTACAATGCTGTGTTGGTTTCTGCCGTAGGACAGCGCAAATCAGCCAGAATTATCCATGTACCTCCTTCATCCTGTGCCTCCCTCTCTCCCCACCCCACCCTTCTAGGTCATCACAGGGCACCAGGCTGGGCTGCCTGGGTTACACAGCAACTTCTCACCGACTGTCTACTTTACACATGGTGGTATATATATGTCTATGCGATTAAGTAGCTGAATTTTTTAGAGAAATGCATTTATTCTACTTTCCAGGTATAGTAGTGGAGAGGAACCCCACTCCAGGCCCTCCTGCCATGGGTCCTCCCAGATCAAGGGCTCTCTGGTCTCCCAAAATCCTCCCAGGGAGATGCATCTATGCCGTGTCCCCCGTGGCTGACAGCTCTCTCGTGCAATCAAAGGACCCAGTCTAAGCGACTTCATTCAGGCAGATGCTTCCCTCTCAGCGGACGTGGCCCAGACACTGCTGTTGTTGTTCAGTCGCTCGGTTGTGTCTGACTCTTTGCGATCCCATGGACTGCAGCGCACCAGGCTTCCCTGTCCTTCACCACCTCCTGGAGTTTACTCAAACTCATGTTCATTGAGTCGACAATATCATCCAAACATCTCATCCTCTGTCGTCCCCTTCTCCTCCTGCCCTCAGTCTTTCCTGGCATCAGGATCTTTTCCAATGTGTCAGCTCTTCACATCAGGTGGCCAAAGTATTGGAGCTTCAGCTTCCGCATCAGTCCTTCCAATGAATATTCAGGGTCAATTTCTTTTAGAATTGACTGGTTTGATCTTGCTGTCCAAGGACTCTCAAGAATCTTCTCCAGTACCACACTCTGAAACCATCAATTCTTCGGCACTCAGCCTTCTTTGCGGTCCAACTAGAACTTAATGCAATAGCTTTCCTCCCAAGTAGCTTTTCCAAGTTCTGCTGAAGGAGGAATTCTGTGGTCAGTGGGCCTTTCAGCTTCTGTGAGGTGACACTTTGCGTGTGGCCCCAACACATACACACGTCCTAGGCAGGATGACTGGCCGTTCCAGTTGGCCAGGGGCACAGGGGTTTCCCAGGATGTGGGACTTTGATGCCAACACAAGGAAATTCTGGGCAGACTGGAGACACCCGATCCCCCTTCAGCACCAGTGGGTGCTTCCCACCCATCAGCCCACATGGAGGGCGAGCCTGGGGACCTCAGAGGTGGCCTGTCCCTGCACCCATCAACAGAGGTGGACCTGTGGGTGACAAGATGCATCAGAGTCACTCCCTGCCCTGTTCCACAGTGTCTTCTATGTCCCTTTTCACTGTGGAAGCACAGGCTCCCCTAAGCACTGGGTCCTCTGAAACAGGACGGTCAGCAGGCAAGAGCATCTCCAGGTGATATCAGGACTCCTCACCCCGGTCCAGCTGTCGGACCATCCCGGTGCTACCATACACAGAATCCATTTCCTAGAAACCCACCCATTTCCTATGACGAAGGAAAGAAGGCCTGACTCACAGATCCACAAAACCATCCAGGCAGCTATGTCACCGCTGCTATTTTTAGCACATGACCATTGTGTTTCCAAACACAAAGGCTGGAAGGTCTAGAAGGAAGCGATGCAGCCTGACCCTCCTGCTCACAGCAGGCAGGGCCAGGTCCTTGGGGACGCCTGGGAGGTGAAACAGAAGTGAAAGGGACTTCAGGAATCCACCGCAGCTGCTTGCTCACAGCAGAACGTCACGACTGGGTCAGGCCCTGAGAGTCCCAGGATGTACCAGGGCTCCCTCCCAGGGCGCTGCAAGACCATGAACTCACAGGAAACGAGCTTGGACTCTGCCCATTCTCCTCCAAGCCACCACCGCCACCACCCACAGCCAAAAGTGCTCCCGAGATGGGGTCCCAGCCCCCTGCCCTCCCCTCCCACCTTGCTTCTCCTGCACCCATGGCCCCAGCCACCACTGTCCTCAAGGTACGAACACATAACCTGAGATCTACGCTCTTAACCAATGTTTACATTTACAAAAGGGCCCTTACCAGGTGACAGACACACTATTGACTTGACTGCTCCTCTTTGGCTAAATGTTTAATTTGCTCCCACCTTTTCCCTTGGCTGAAATTGAAGCTGCAGGACTAAAAACCCATCTTGAGGTTAATTCACCCACAGAAATAACAGCCACCCTCACTGAGCACCCACTGTTATGCCTAAGTCACTGATTCATTCTGCCTAGAACTTCCATGAGGTTATTGTGAGTCTCATAAAAAGCACCCCCTTTTCTAGATGGGCATCCAGAGGAAACTGAGGCTGGGAAGACCCTGTGATTTGTCGAGGGTCCCGTGACCAACCTGAGGCTAACCTAACCATCTTTGGCCACCACACTTGCTTTCTCCTCTCAGAATAAAGTTTCATAGCTCTTCCCACAAGTGAACATGCCCATCACCAAGAGTGCAGACTCTGGTTCTGTACATCTAGGGAGGGCCTTGGATCCTGCATTTGGGAACAAACCCTAGACGATCACCTCACTGAACCATACTTGAGTAGCAATGTTCAAACACCCAATATTCCCATCAGTCCCGTCTCCCCATATTAACCACGTCTGATCTTGCTTCAGTTTCCAAAATCCAGTCTATTCATGTGGGAGGGCTGCAGGTAAAAGGTAATGCATGCCTTCCCTCATTTTTACTAAATTTTTTATTTTGAAATAGTGGTCAACTGACACGAAGCCACCCCTGCAGCCTTCCTCCCCAGTGTCAACATCTTGCATAATTACAGTGCAAGAGCATCATGAAAGGGGCATTGCTCCATTCCACAGAGCTTGTTCAGGTGTCCCCAGTGTGTGTGTGTGTGTGTGTGTGTGTGTGTCTGTGTCTGTGTCTGTGTGTCTGTGTCTGTGTGTGTGGTTCTCTGCCATTGTAACCCTCGTGTAGCTCCGGGTAACCACCACCACGATAGAGAAGCAGGCCTGTCCCAGCCAGAGTACTATCCACTCCTCCCCGCAGAGCCCTAACCCAGCAACCCCCACTCTGCTCTCCATCTCTGAGAGTGAAAGTCGCTCAGTCGTGTCCGACTCTTTGCGACTATACAGTCCATGGAATTCTCCAGGCCAGAATACTGGAGTGGGTAACCTTTCTCTTCCCCAGGGCATCTTCCCCACCCAGGGATCAAACCTACGTCTCCCACATTGCAGGCGGATTCTTTACCAGCTGAGCCGCAAGGGAAGCCCAAGAGAAGTTCTCTATCTCTACAACTGCATTACTTCGAGAAGATTACATAAGAAGAACCACATGGCATATAATCCTTAGAGATTTTTTTTTTTCACTTAGCCTAATTTCTCCATCTTCCTTCCTTCCTTCATTTATTTATTCATTTCTTTGGCTGTGCTGGGTCTTCACTGCTGCGTGGGCTTTTCCCTAGCTGCAGCAAGCAGGGGTTCCTCTCTAGCTGTGGGGCACAGGCTTCTTGCTGCCCTCTTGCTACAGAGCATGGGCTCCAGGACACAGGATCAGCCCTCGGGGCACACGGGCTTAGGTGCCCCGAGGCACGTGGGAGCTCCCCAGATCAGGGATGGAACCCGTGTCTCCTGAACTGGCAGGAGGATTCTTTACCACTGAGCCTCCAGGGAAGCCCTTTATTTTTCACGTGTCTTTCCCTGTCCCAGCAAACGTGCTGCTCTAAATGTGACACCCTTTACCGGCAGGCACCAGCCCTGAGCAGAGGTCCTGCCTCTCCCCTGGCCTCGCCTCCACACCTCTCTCCACTGGGATGTCCCTCACCAGATGTGACCTCTCGCCCACGAGCCAGCTACATCTCAGAAACAGATGCCAGAGGGAAATGCTTGATTCCTTGGTCTCCCCCTGCCCCATCACATGCCTGCCCTGGATCTGAACTCATTTAGAGCTGACATCGATATGCCCTTGGAAGCGTACACTGCTTTTCTGATACTTTGAAATTGCTCTCAAATCCCACCCCTCCAATCCAATTTTGCCACCTACCTAACTGTCACTTTGGATTTCGCGTCTCCCTTCATTTCCGTGTCCCTGACTTAGTAGAAATAAGTAATGCCACCTTCAACTGTCTTCAAAATTCAGAAATACCACTAAAAATTGCCTCTATTCTTTTTGTAAACACACACTGAGTGACATCAAGGATTTTTAATATCCTACTTCATCATAAAATCTGAACTCATAAAGACACACAGACACCATACATACACCATTATTCTACCAACTGTCTAAAAGAATTACTTTCCAACCATCTAGAATGAAACATATTTCCTTTGTTCACATAGTTTAACAACTTCTCTACATCCTTATTTCTTTTAATTAAAGGAAATTACATATAGTTTTACATATGGAATTATTTTGACTTAATTTGGAGAAATTATAAAATATCACATGGTTGTGATTTAGATAATTGGGGCTTCCCTGATAGCTCAGTTGGTAAAGAATCCGCCTGCAATGCAGGAGACCCCGGTTTGATTCCTGGGTCTGGAAGATCCGCTGGAGAAGGGAGAGGTTACCCACTCCAGTATTCTTGGGCTTCCCTTGTGGCTCAGCTGGTAAAGAATCTGCCTGCAATGTGGGAGACCTGGATTCAATCCCTGGGTTGGGAAGACCCCTGGAGAAGGGAAAGGGTACCTACTCCAGTGTTCTGGACTGGAAAATTCCATGGACTGCATCATCCATGAGGTAGCAAAGAGTCGGGCATGACTGAGTGACTTTCATTATGATTTAGAATTACTGGCTATAAAAGTCAGTCTCAAAAACTTTCAAAGTATCACACAGACCATAGTCTCTGAATCAGGCTTCAAAGTTATTTTATATAAAGCCTAACAATATATATTTTAAAAAATTAAATAACATTCTAAATAACTGCTAGGTCAAAAAAAGAGGAAATCATTAATGTAAATGAGAATGTAACAATAATAAAATGTTACATATCAAAACTTATGGGGAAAAATGAAAGTGATACTTTGAAAGTTATATGTAGAATAAACCTGAAGGAAGGAAATAATAAAAAGGAAAGCAGAAATTAATGAAATAGCGAAAAAGGAAACAGATCCAGAACAAAAGTTGATTCTCTGAAAAGACAATAAAATATTTTTGATGAGATAAAGTCAGACGCGACTGAAGGCCTAAGCAACAACACCACAAAAGAGAAACAGCTCAAATGCAAAAATGCAAAAACACAGGATATAATATGCTATAGCAGAGATTAAAAAGAGAATTCTGTAAAAAGCTCATACTACTAACCTTTAAAACTTACGAGAAAAAAATGGAACAGCTTCCTAGAAAAACAGAGATTACCATAATGGATTCAGGAAGAAAGAGAAAATCCGAATAATCCTATAACCATCAGTTACTGACCTAAAGGTCTGGTCAGAGGAATTGAATTTTAGTAACTTACAGTTAGTTAAATCACACTTAAAGCTTTCCCCATACTGTAAAGTTTTCCCGATACTGTAACCATATCTACTAGAAGTTGTCATTCAAAATAGTTTTAAATAATAGCTCACTTATCATATTGACATGAAGGTTGGGCAAATAAATGAGATTCCAAAAGAATTCCTAAACTCTCTTACTGCTTTAGATTTTTATAACACCTCTGTCTTAGTCTTCCTTTACAAACATAGGATAGAAAAGAAATCAACAGTATAAAATCACCCCACAGAATTTCTGGGTAGCCCCTTCCTCAAGTGCAGCCAGCAGGCAAAGGTGGGAGGCTCAGAAACCCCTTGGAGAGGCTCACGGGAGTCAAAAGGCAGACCATGGACAATTTCTGGGTCCCTCCAGAACCCAGCTCTCCTGACATATCTAGAGGCCCTCTTGCCTGAGCCCCACTTTCTTCTACTAAAAAATGATAGGGACCACCAACCTCTAAAATCCATCCCGGCTTCAAAACCCCCTGATGATGCTTCTCCTAGGTTTCTGAAACCTACACACACACACAAAAGTAGCATTAAATATAACTCTGTCCATCAAAATTACAACAGGCCTTCAGGAGCTGATACTCACTGAGGCTGGATGGTTAGGACATGGGAGGTTCTTGATACGTTCTACTTGGGCACCTATCTGAAATGTTCCTCAATAAAGAAAAATTTTAAATAAACAGAAATGCTGAGGGTTAGTGAACAGCATTCACTACAAGCAAAAGCAGATTCACACTTAGAGGGTAAATCCAGGCTTGGCTTTGTAACCTGCTTCAGCAGAACGGACTCTGAACCTTTCTCACTCTGCTTGCTCCCTGGCAACTCTGCCCTGCCTCAGAGGACAGGCCCAGGCCAGCCTGCAGCAGGAGGAGAGACCACACAGCGCAGGGTCCAGCCACCCCAGCCAAGACCGTCCCCCGTCCCGCCGGCTGCAGCCAACCCCCAGCTAAAAGCAAACCCGGCTGAGATGGGCTGGGCTGGGCCACCCTCAGCAACATGTGACTGGTGTGTACGCCCGTGAGGTTTCAGTTATTTGTTATGCAGCATTGCCGTGGCCATAGAAAACCGATATACTTACACGAAGAACACAAGAGACACTTTATGACACTACAGTGGTGAATACGAGTCATTACACATTTGTCCAAACCCACAGAATGGCAACCCACTCCAGTATTCTTGCCTGGGAAATCCCATGGACAGAGAGAAGCCTGGCGGGCTACATCCAGTTCACAGGGTCCCAAAAGAGTCGAACATGACACAGAAATGAAACAACACAATGTCTAACACCAAGGGTGAGCCCTAAGGTAAACTATGGAGTTTGGGTGATTATGATGTATCAGTGTGACTTCATCAGTCACAGCAAACGTACCACTCTGGTGGGGGATGTTGACAATAGGGACAGGAGGATGCGCCTCGGGAGAGTAGAGGATATATGGGAAATCTCTGTTCCTTCCCCTCAATTTTGCTGTGAACCGAAAATTACTCTTTAAAAAAATCGTGTCCTTTTTTGTGTGTGTGTTTTTGCCATGCCTCACAGTATGTGAAATCTTAGTTCCCCAACCAAGGATCAAACCCTTGCCCCCTACAGTAGAAGCATGAAGTCTTAAGCACTGGACTGTCAGGGAAGTCCTGTCCTTTTTTAACCAGAAAATGAAAGAAATGGGGGACTTCCTTGGCAGTCTAGTGGTTTAGACTCTGTGCTTCCACTGCAAGGAGCGCGGGTTGGATTCCTGGTCAGGGAACTAGATTCTACATGATTCTACATGCTGCAACTAAAACCTAGCCCAGCCAAATAAACATTAAAAAAAAAAAATCACTTCCTCAGTGATCAATGCAAAGGAATAGAAGAAAACAATAGAATGGGGAAAGACTAGAAATCTCTTCAAGAAAATTAGAGATATCGAGGGAACATTTCATACAAAGATGAGCACAATAAAGGACAGAAATGGTAGGGACCTAAAAGAAGCAGAAGAGATTAAGAAGAGGTGGCAAGAATACACAGAAGAACTGTACAAAAAATATCTTCACGACCCAGATAATCATGATGGGTGATCACTCACCTAGAGCCAGACATCCTGGAATGTCAAGTCAAGTGGGCCTTAGGAAGTATCACTATGAACAAAGCTAGTGGAGGTGATGGAATTCCAGTTGAGCTATTTCATATCCTGAAAGATGATGCTGTGAAAGTGTTGTACTCAATATGCCAGCAAATTTGGAAAACTCAGCAGTGGCCACAGGACTGGAAAAGGTCAATTTTCATTCCAATCCCAAAGAAAGGCAATGCCAAAGTATGTTCAAACTACCACACAATTGCACTCATCTCACATGCTAGCAAAGTAATGCTCAAAATTCTCCAAACCAGGCTTCAACCGTACATGAACAGAGAACTTCCAGATGTTCAAGCTGGATTTAGAAAAGGAAAAGGAACCAGAGATCAAATTGTCAACATCCATTGGATCATCAAAAAAGCAAGAGAGTTCCAGAAAAACATCTACTTCTGCTTTATTGACTATGCCAATAGTCAATATGCCAATATTTGACTGTGTGGATCACAACAAACTGGAAAATTCTTCAAGAGATGGGAATACCAGACCACCTAACCTGCTTCCTGAGAAATCTATATGCAAGTCAAGAAGTAACAGTTACAACCGGACAACAACAGACTGGTTCCAACTTGGGAAAGGAATACGTCAAAGCTGTATATTGTCACCCTGTTTATTTAACTTATATGCAGAGTACATCATGAAAAATGCCAGGCTGGAGGAAGCACAAGCTGGAATCAAGATTGCTGGGGAAATATCAATAACCTCAGATATGCAGAAGACACCGCTCTTATGGCAGAAAGTGAAGGGGAACTAAAGAGTCTCTTGATTAAGATGAGAGAGGAGAGTGAAAAAGCTGGCTTAAAACTCAACATTAAAAAAAACTAAGATCATGGCATCTGGTCCCATCACTTCATGGCAAATAGATGGGGAAACAACGGAAACAGTTAGAGACTTTATTTTCTTGGGCTCCAAAAATCACTGTAGATGGTGACTGCAGCCATTCCTGAGCCAATCGAGCAAATGGGTGGAGGGGTCTTTGAAATATTTCAGCAAGAGGCCCTGGAACTTAAACATGTAAGAGAAGAATCCCATCAAGAGAGGAGGGGGGACTTCCCTGGTGGTCCAGTGGTTAGGGCTTCTGCTTTCACTTCTGAGGACCTGGGTTTAATCTCTGGCCACAGAACTAAGTTCTGATAAGCCATGTGGCATGACCAGAATAAGTTTATTTAAAAAAAAAAAAAAGAAAGGAGTACAATATTTTCAAGGTTGCAAAATTGGGCCTAATTTGGTTCAAGAGTTGTCTGACATTCAAACCGCCCTTCTGTAACAGTGAACACAGCACAAACACTTCCTTTGGTTTCAGTCCTCTCTGCAGAGCTGTCAGGAGCTTACCTCGGGAGAGAAGTGAAGAATTAAGAAGGAGAATTGTCCCCGAGTCAGCGGGAACAAAACAAGCATAAATCTACAAGACAGCAGAGCACACTCTGAATATTTCTGAAGGATTGTTTGACAAATATTTACATGTTGCATATTCAATTATGCAATCCTTTTAGAACAATAAATATTTTAGAAGGAGACTCTGCTGAGCCATGTCCAAAATTCTACGGATCTCAGGAGCCAGGAAACGACAAACCTTTTTATTTTTCTTGGCCATGCAGCGCAGCACGGGGGATCTAGTTCTCTGACCAGGGATCGAAGCCTCACTCCTTGCATTGGAAACCTGGACTCTTAACCACTGGACCACCAGGGAAGTCCCCAGAACACATCTTCTTAAACAAAACAAGTCTGATCCTTAGTTAACTCCAGCAAAATGAAACCTCTCTCAGCTCAGCAAACTCTCTTCTTGACGGACCAGAGGCTGACAGCTCAATAAACACAACCCCTAAAAAGCCTTTAGAGACATTTTTCTTCCGGGAAGCTGCTATCTGCAGCCTGTGAGCAGTTCAGTTGTTGTTGTCTGGACACTCAGTCGTATCCGGACTCTTTGCGACCCCATGGACTATAGGCTGCCAGGCTCCTCTGTCTGGGGGATTTCCCAGGCAAGAATGCTGGAGTGGGTAGTCACTTCCTTCTCCAGGGGATCTTCCCAGCCCAGGGATGGAAACAGCGGCTCCTGCATCAGCAGGTGGATTCTTTACCACTGACTCACCCGGAAGGCCCAAGTGGTCTACTAGTTAAGGCAATCACCCTTCTCCTCCAGCAAAAACGCTCAGGCTTTCCATAAGCTTTTTACTGCTACTCATCACAGACCAGCACCCAAAGAGCTCCTGCCTCAGGGCCTTTGCACCTGCCGTGCCCTCTTCCTGAAGTGCCCTTCCCAAGTTTTCTTCTCTGCATCTTTTCATTTTAAATGTTGTGACTCGGGTTTTTTTGGCTGTGCTGCGTCTTCGTGGCTACGATCAGGCTTTCTCTACTTGCAGCACAGGCTTCTCACTGAGGCGGCTCCTCGTGTTACATAGCAAGGCTCTAGGGTGCTCGGGCTTCAGCGTTGTGGCACACGAGCTTCGCTGCTCCGGGACACACGGAATCTTCCCGGGCAGGATCCACCCATGTCCCCTGCGTCAGCAGGTGGATTCCTGACCACTGAGCCACCAAGGAAGCCCTCTTCTCTAAGTCTTTGCTAGAACATCACCTGTTCTCTCGAATGACCACCCTACCTACTGCTGCAGCCCTCCATCTCTGAACACCCGGACCGTCCTCCCTGGCTCCAGGAGCTGCTGACTTGGCTGGAGATGGGAGGAAAGACTTCCCTGAGGAGATGCCCTGAAGCTGAAGGCAGAGAGTGGCTGAGTTGTGTGGCCATGTGTGGAGGGACATCACAGCCCCAAGGCTGGACAAAGGCACGCTGAAACCAGACTTCCCAGCTTCCCATTTCTTAGCCAGCTGCTTCGGGCTGGGCCCTCAGCAGCTAGCCCCAGGGAGCCCCTCCGGCTTCAGCGACCACATTGTCCCGCACCGTGACCGACCACCACCTTGGTGCCATCTGCCTGCCTAGAAGGTCCTCCCACCACCGCCTCCAAAAGTCACCCTTCACTGGGCTTCCCTGATTGTCCTCAGCTCCTGGCTTCCAAGACATCTGCTCCGCACTTCCATAGAGCTCCTCACGCCCTGCCTCTGGCTGTAAGCACTGGGCACTGCCACCCTCTAAGCACTGGGTACTGTTACTCTCCAAGCACTGGGTGCTATCACCCTCTAAGCACTGGGTACTGTTACTCTCTAAGCACTGGGCACTACTACCCTCTAAGCACTGGGTACTATCACTCTCTAAGCACTGGGTGCTATCACTCTCTAAGCACTGGGTACTATTACTCTCTAAGCACTGGGTACTATTACTCTCTGAGTACTGGGCACTATTACTGTCTAAGCACTGAATGCTATTACTCTCTAAACACTGGGTACTATCCTGTCTAAGCACTGGGTACTATTGCTCTCTAAGCACTGGGTACTATCACTCTCTAAGCACTGGGTACTATCCTGTCTAAGCACTGGGTACTATTGCTCTCTAAGCACTGGGTACTATTACTCTCTGAGTACTGGGCACTATTACTGTCTAAGCACTGAATGCTATTACTCTCTAAGCACTGGGTACTATCCTGTCTAAGCACTGGGTACTATTGCTCTCTAAGCACTGGGTACTTTTACTCTCTAAGCACTGGGTACTATTATTGTCTAAGCACTGTGTACTATTACTCTCTGAGTACTGGGCACTATTACTGTCTAAGCACTAAATGCTATTACTCTCTAAACACTGGGTACTATCACTCTCTAAGCACTGGGTACTATTACTCTCTAAACACTGGGTACTGTTACTCTCTAAGCACTGGGTACTATTATTGTCTAAGCACTGGGTACTATTACTCTCTGAGTACTGGGCACTATTACTGTCTAAGCACTAAATGCTATTACTCTCTAAACACTGGGTACTATCACTCTCTAAGCACTGGGTACTATCCTGTCTAAGCACTGGGTACTATCCTGTCTAAGCACTGGGCACTATTACTGTCTAAGCACTGGGTACTGTTACTCTCTAAGTACTGAGTACTATTATTGTCTAAGCACTGGGTACTATTACTCTCTGAGTACTGGGCACTATTACTGTCTAAGCACTAAATGCTATTACTCTCTAAGCACTGAATGCTATTACTCTCTAAGCACTGGGTACTATCCTGTCTAAGCACTGGGTACTATTACTGTCTAAGCACTGGGTACTATTACTCTCTGAGTACTGGGCACTATTACTGTCTAAGCACTGAATGCTATTACTCTCTAAACACTGGGTACTATTACTGTCTAAGCACTGGGTACTATTGCTCTCTAAGCACTGGGTACTATCCTGTCTAAGCACTGGGTACTATTACTGTCTAAGCACTGGGTACTATCCTGTCTAAGCACTGGGTACTATTACTCTCTAAGCACTGGGTACTATTACTCTCTAAACACTGGGTGCTATCACTCTCTAAGCACTGGGTACTATTGCTCTGAGTTCTTCCTCAACTAAAAGGTGAAGACTCTCAAGGCAGAGACCGTTTGATTCAGGAGACTCTGCAGCGCCCACTCATGCCTTGCACACAGTAGGTCTGCAGTGAACGCTCATCAGTGACTCACTACCCCATCTGCTACAGGGTCGTGTGTTGGTCCTTGCAACACTTCATTCTTTCAAAGTGCTTCAGAAAGACAGAGGCTGTTTGATAACAGGATCAAGAAGCCACCGGGAAGAACAGAAGCTCTCGCCTCACCCCCTCAAAGCCCAGAACACAGGACCCGCTCCTTCTGATCAGAAGATAAAAGGGCTTGATGGGCTGTGGGCCTTTGTCATTGATGGGCTGTGGGCCATTTCTCCATCCTGATGTGGTGTGGAGCAGAGAGGAGGCTCAGAACAGAAAAATGAAGGGAGACTCTGTAATCAAGGGGAAAAGCACAAAGAAAAATAGCTTTGCCTGGCCTCAAGAAAAAAAAAAAAAAAACCCGGAGGATGTCTCTTCCGAGCATGGAGAAGGTAGGTGAGTAAAAAACAGGACAAGACAATAAACACGGCCTAGCGCTGTGCGCTAGGGATCCAGTGCTCAGTAGCCCAGCAGATTGAAGCTGCGGACTGCCCCGCATCACTGCGGAGAAACTGAGGCAGAGAGGCGCTGAGAGGCCGGAGCTGGCCACCCCTGACTCTGCACTGAGGGAGAGGCCTTCACAGTGAAAGTTGCTGAGTCGTGTCCAACTCTTTGTGACCCAATGGACTGCACAGTCCGTGGAATTGTCCAGGCCAGAATACTGGAGTGGGTAGCCTTTCCCTTCTCCAGGGGATCCTCCCAATCCCGGGATCGAACCCAGGTCTCCCGCATTGCAGGTGGATTCTTTACCAACTGAGCTATCAGGGAAGCCCTCCAGGCTGTCACAAGAGGCCCCAAAACTCAGCGCGACACACGCAGGCCCCTTGGGGATGGTTCACGCTGTCCTCAGCGGTCCCCAGCACAGCTGCTTTCCAACTTTTATCTTTTGCCCCCAAAGGAAACACAACCAAGCTCAGCCTAATGGAGCCCAGAGTGGGGGCTGGGCAACCCAGGCCCCAGGAGACCCCAAAGCTGCCCCCAACAGGGGAGAGATCCACCCCACTCCTGACCCTTCCTGACCCTTCTGGGGCTTCCTTCAAGGCAACCCCCAGTTACCTGCTTCAGGAAACTGAGGTCTGCCGTGAACATCTGTGAAAAGTCACCTTGGTAAAAGCGAAAGCAGAGCTGCACAGTCAGCCCGGGCCGCCTGACGGCCAGAGGGAGGGCTGGGGTGCAGGCATCCCGGGGGTGTCCCAGGGTCACCGGGGTGATGCTGCCCACGCGGGCCCCTCTCCAGCTCTAGGAGCCTTCGGGATCTAGGGGCCAGCACCACCTGACACATTACACCAAGCGGAGAGCCTTCCCAAAGTTCAACTTTGGTGTCAAGTTCAACCATACCTGCAGGGGCTCCAGTCTGCCTGAGCCCGGCCCAGATCACAGGCATGGGAGGAACACCAGCGCGCGCCCGAACCCGCCCGGGGATAAACCAAAGGCACCCGACTCCCCCGGTTTCCAAGGAGACGCACATCCTTCCCATCAGTGTGGGATCCCCCCCAGCAAAGGCACCTGCGCTCCGGCTGCGCGCCAGGCGGAGGCTGCCCATCCCGCGGGACCCAGGGACCGTGACAGCCAGGGAGACCGCGGCCACTGTCGGCTGGGCACCGGCCCCCCGGGCACCTGGCCGCCGCGCTCACACTGCGGTTTGTCTCCTCCCGCGACTTTGGTGGGCTGCGTTCCGAGAGCCAGTCCTTCTCGAGCCAACTTTTTCTTTCTTTTTTTTCTCGGTGTTTCTCATCGTCCCTGAGTCTTGTCATGACTCATGGATCCCTCGTGCTTCTCCCCACCCCCACGCCCGCCTGCCCTGCGGGTGTGCTCCTGCCGCCCGGCTGCGCTCCCCGCCGGGGACCTGCCCGGTGGAGGGGGGCGCGGGATGGCCCCCGGCTCTCCGCGGTGACCGTGCGGATAGCCCAATCGGAGATCGCTTCGGCCGGCCACCGCGTGGGTCACCGGGCGCGGCCGCGCATGGGCAGGGGGAGGGATGCGAGGAAGCAGGGGGTCCCAGAGCCAACTCCTAACCCGGGAGGCGAGCAGAAGCCGATCCGCGCTAGGCAGTGGAAGGCAAAGCGCAGGGGCAGCGAGAGGGCCGAACCCTGGGGACGCTGGGGGCGACTGGGGCGTTTTGCAGAAGGGGTTTCCCCTGCAGGCAAGGAGGGTTGACCGTCAGAGTGGACCCGGAGTGAAGGGACCCGCGAGACGCCCCAACTCAGATCCCAGGGCGGGCCCCAGGGGAGCATCGGAAGACTCCGCGGGCGGGAAACGAGAAGGGGCTGCGGTGAGCACGCGGGTCTGGCGACGGTCCCCGCGGCGCCGTGACCTCGGAGCAATCGTGCGGCTCCCTACGGCCCGAGATGGGCAGGCCGCCCAGGGCGCCGCGCACACCGCGCGCCCATGGGGCCGGGAAACGGCGCTCTCGGCCGCGGCAAAGTCACCGCCGGGCGGGGACTGAGGAGGGCGGAGGGGCCCCGAACCCCGCGCGGGCGCGCTCTTACCCGGCCGTTGCGATCGGTCTCCTGCACCTCCTCGGCGCTGGGCCCCCGCCGCACCAGCGCCCTCAGCAGCCCCACGTCGTTGGCGCAGGCGGCGCGCAGGAGGGTCGCCGCCTCCGGGACGCCCTCCGGAACGCCCTCCGGAGCGCTCTCCGCGCTCACCGAGCTGTACTCCTCCTCGTCTCCGTAAGGGTAGAAGGAGTCGTCCGAGGCGATGCTGCGGGTGTCGGGCAGACTTGAGAAGTCCTCGTACTCCTCGTAGTCAGCTGGGTCCTCCCCGGCCTGCGCGTCCCGGGGTGGGGACGGTGGCTCTGGGGACACGCGGCGCGCCCCGCCGCCCTCCGGCCCGGGCCCGGCCAGCAGCACCATGCCGGCGGCCGGGGCGCCGGCCGGGGGGCCGGGGAGCGGGCCGGGAGCCGGGGACGCCGGGCGCGCACCGAGGTCACCGCCCCTTGTCCCCGGCAGCCCCAGAAAAGCAGGAGGGCTCTGCGCGCTCCAGCTCGGCGGAAACGCGCGCCGGGCGGCCGCGCTGCAAGACTCGAGTCACCGGAGGCTGGAGAAAGCCCCTCGAGGGTAGGAGGAGCCGCGGGGGCTTTCCGAGCGCGGCGGGCGGGCGCGGGCGGGGACCGCGCGGGAAGCGGGCGGGGGTGGCCGAGCCCGAGGAGGCGCGCGCCCCGGGGTCCCGCGCCGCCCCCCCAACCCGGCGCGATCCTGGCAAAAGTTAAGAGTCAAGCAGGGGGCGCCTCGGCCCCGCGGGTTCGGTGCAGCCGGCTGCTGTGCCCGGGAGCTGAGAAGTGCGCACGCGGGAGAACCAGAAGCGACTACTAAAGAACCCGAACGCCCTCGTGGCTGGCGGCCCCGCCCCTGCTCTCGGGATGAGAGTGAAGGTGGGGGTCGGAGGACGCAGCGGGCTGAGCCGTCGGGAACACCAAATCCCTGGGCCCGGTGCCGCCCCGGGCGTCAGGCCTGCGGGCTGGGGTGGCGGGGTGAGGAGGGGGTTGGGGGGTAGTTTCTCAGTGTCTGAGACACCCAGCCTGTTTGTGCATTTTTTTCCGGGAGTCTGGGCTCCGGGGCCAACTTCGCTCCCTCGTTAAGACCGCCCTGGGCACCGAGGACGGGTGGAAGCGTGGGAGATGGTGTCCAGCTGGGGACCCTGCCCCTCTGAACCGGGAGCTCCGGGCTGCCCCGGGGACGTCCCAGGCCGAGACAGGGCGGGGGACCCGGCAGAGGACCCGGGCCAGCAGTCACTTTCAGATGGCTTCTCAAAGAGCGCCCCGGAGCCGCTGTCCTGGAGTCGATGGGGGGGAGGGGGGTGACATTTGGGTGGGAAGGAGCGGCTCCAGGCCCGAAGGGTTCCCCCCTCCCTCACCCTGGCCAGGGTCCCTTTATCTGCGGAGTCGAGACGGATTCACGGGCGGAAGCCACCACCCCGGCTCAGACTTCGCGGCTGCTTGCCAAACAGAGAGCCGGCCCGCAGAGGCGGCCCGGGTCCCACCCCCGAACCCCACCCCACCCCGGTCCCCCCAGGCTGGAGCCTGGCCTACCCACCCCCACCCCGCCCCGTCGGTCCCAGCGCAGGGGGTGAGGACCCGCCGCGGGGAGCCTCTGACCTCCTAGAGGAGGACGCACCGTGGGACCGAGGGGCAAATCCTAATGGAAAAAGAATGGGGGAGATGTGGGGTGAGGGTTGGGGCCGTCGAGGGGCGTCGCCTCTCGGACAGAAAGCACTTCAGATCCAGGGGCGGGTGCGGAGACCACGGATGAAACAGCGCCTCTGTCTCCTCACCCTCCTTTCCTTCTTTAATTTCCACCGCTCTTGACAGCGTGCCTACCAGCTGCCAGTGCCTGAGAGGCCCTCGGGGCGCAAAGGTGACCAAAACCAGGCGACCGCGGGCGCTGGGGACAAACTAGAAGATTCCAGGCCCGGGAGGGCAGGCTGAGGGCCACCGTGGGGAACGCGGTCAAAGACACCACCGGGATGGTTGGCGGGGCCTGAGTGAGGTTCCAACTGCCTAGGCCTCTGCATCTCGGGCCCCTGGCCTTCCAGTGTGACCCGCCCGTGCTGATCCCCGCGGCCTCCAGGGTCCGTCGAGCTGACCGGGAACCTGGCATCCCCGAGGTCGGGAGGACGGGGGCTGCGGGAGAGGTGGACGCCCAAGCGAGCCTTGAGCCAAAAAGTGAACCCGGGCGCACCGGCCTCCTGTAGTCCGGGGCTTTCTCTCTGAAGCCAAAAATACCCCGGGTCATAGTTTGCTTTTTCTTTTTAAGTAGCCATATTTACATAAATCCCCACTGGAAATTTCCACCTTTCAAGACTGACCACTGTTTTTGGTGTTTCCAGAGGCTAAATGAAGTCAGGGGATTTTTACAAGTTGAAGTGACCCTCCCCCTCTGCCCAGGCAGAGAGGTGATTTTGCTAACCCTCCTCTCCTCTCAGCCCAGGTCAGCTGCGTGATATCCGAGTATCCAGAGGGCTGGGATGGGGGTCCCCGGGGGTGGGGCAGGGGCCTTGCCCGGCTGTGGTCCTGGAGTGGGGAAGTGGACCCCCAGGAGTGGGCAACCCCTAAGTCCTCATCCCTGGGTATTTCAACACCCAAGTTAAGCTCTATCTTCAGAGTTCACCACTTCCTCCTTTCCTTCCTTGGAAATTTGGTTGCAAATATCACTACATGGTTTAACCTTTAAAGGTAAACTTCTGAAATGGCCAGCTCCAAATAAAAACTAGCCTTTTGTGAGGGATCCAACTCCAAACCAAACTGGCTTTCCCTTTTAGAAATGCTGCCCTTTTACCACAAAGACAAGAGATGCTCAGTGTTGTGAAAGAACACACAATTAGGCTTTGGGGATTTTAAGTCAACATTATATGTACAAAATCTACGCAAGAAGGAGAAAGCAGCTTATCAAAACTGCCAACACACTCAGGAGAACTCTTAAATAGGTAACATTTTCCAGGACTGTATTTGATCCAAGACAG
This sequence comes from Cervus canadensis, assembly GCF_019320065.1. Lineage (NCBI taxonomy): Eukaryota > Metazoa > Chordata > Mammalia > Artiodactyla > Cervidae > Cervus > Cervus canadensis. Next base: position 64,997,643 of record NC_057401.1, on the reverse strand, counting down.
TTAAGTTTCAATGGAATAGCTCAATTCAATTCTTTTGATTGATGATGTTTAAGTTTTTTAATATTAATATTCTATTTTTTTCCCTTGAGCTTTTTATTTTGTATTGGGGTATAGCCGATTGACAATGTTGTGATAGTTAAGTTTTATATATGTATGGCAATTAAACAGCTGGTTGATTCAGTTGAATAATTTGTCCTTGGGCTATTTAAAAAAAAAAAAAGATTCACTATTTTAGTTATATTTCTCAAAGTGGCCACCTAACTGTAATAGCTATAACAGGAAGGTCTTAAAAAATTACAAGCAGTGTATTTATAGACTGAAAACTGAATGCACCTGTGATGGCACACTCCCCACAAAATTTGTTTAGAAAGCAAAGTGAGATGACCTAGCGGCGGAGCCAACCTGAACCCTCCCCGTGTATGTGTGCATGCTAAGTGTTTCAGTCACTTCAGACTCCTTGCAACCCCACGGACTGCAGCCCACCAGGCTCCTCTGTCCATGGGATTCTCCAGGCAAGAATACTGGAGTGGGTTGCCATGCACTCCTCCAGGGGATCTTCCCAACCCAGGGATCAAACCCACATCTCTTATGTCTCCTACGTTGGCGGGTGGGTTCATTGCTCATCAAATAACCAAGGTCCCACCCTCTAGAATAGAACGAATAGCAGAATGATTTTAAGCATTTCATATGTCTGAAGTTTAGCACACAGTAACTGTTGACTTTCATTATTATGAAGGTTAGAGTATCCATTCGCCGTATGATATAAACTACTCTGCAGCACCGACTGCTCAAAATGTGTTGCCCTATTTGCCCAGAGAACTACCCACATGAGGTGAATGAGAAATGCTTTTCATTTTTTCCTTTGGAAGGCAGTGCACCTTGGGATAAAGTGCAGACTGTGCTGACAAACTGACTTCTGATGACATCTCTTCCACTGTTGAGTTGCAATCATAATAGTTCTAGATCTTGACTGAGTTACACCAGTATTTGACCAACTCCTAGTCTTGATATTAAGGATATTCCCGAATTTTCCTACTGTATCTGTAAAGAAAAAAAAAATGTTGCTGGCCATTCCAGCTCTACAAGGATCAAGTCATAAGGCATTGCAGTCACCGACTGACAGGGGAATTCAGAATGGAAAGAGGAAAAAAAAGGAAATATTTTGTGCTTTGAATGTCTGCCCCTAGATGGTTAAGATACACATCTAAAGAAAAATTTCCATGATCCTAGATTCTTGCATCTTTCCATACAGAGAAAAGCACTGAACTCTTTAATTTGAGATGTCTGTTCTTTGTGATTCACAGTGGTCTTTTGACGTTTGGTTCCATGTTTGTTTTTTTTTCCAGAAAATTATATATATAGGTCCCGCAGCAGCAGCAGACAGTAAATAATCTGCCTTCAGGGCAGGAAACTCAAGTTTGATCCCCGGGTCAGGAAGAGCCTCTGGAGAAGGGAGTGACTACCTACTCCAGTACTGTCTGGAGAATTCCATGGACAGAGGAGCCTGGCAGGCTACAGTCTATGAGGTCACAGAGTCAGACATGATTGAGTGACCAACACTTTCACTTTCCTATTCCACTCCGTACCTCTTTCAGAGCAGCTCCTCGGAGTTGTCTGAGAGGCTGTTTCCCAGACTATATCCTCAGTAAGGTCTCGATAAAACTTAACTCGCAGATTTTGCATTCTGTGCTTTTATTTCAGCACCTGAAACAGGAGAGAAGGAGGCTGGGCACAACCTTTGGAAGAAAGACACAGCCGTGAGGACACGACAAACACTGGGTTAGAACCAAGGAGGTCCAAGATGGCGGAAGATTCAACTGCCGGTGGACCGTGAGCCGCGTTACGTGCTCATTTTAATATGCACTCCTTATGCTCACTATGCGCTCATTATGTGCTCATGGCCAGGCTCCTCTGTTCATGGAATTTTCCTGGCAAAGATACTGGAGTGGGTGGCCATTTCCTTCTCCAGGGGATCTTCCTGACCTAGGGCTCGAACTTGGGTCTCTTGCATTGCAAGCAGATTCTTCACCATTTGAGCCAACAGAGAAGCCCCTATTATAATATATTAGCATCTAAATGACACCTCTACCAGCACCGTCAAGTGGAAAGTGAAAGTGAAGTTGTTCAGTCGTCCAACTCTTTGTGAGCCCATGGACTCTAGCCTACCAGAGTTGCCCTTTCCTTCTCCAGGGTATCTTCCTGACCCAGGGATCAAACCTGGATCTCCTGCATTCCTGGCAAATGCTTTGCCCTCTGAGCCACCAGGGAAGCCCAGCACCATGACAGTTCATCAGAGGCCAACCATAAAAGACCAAAATTGGGGGTATCCCACTTCTTGAAAACTGCCAACCCTTCACTGAAATAGTTAGAATAATTCTCCCACTCCTTCGCCTATGAAAGTATTCAGCCCATAAAAACTATAACCACCCAAAATGTCCAGGCCTCTCACCTTCTGAGATGGTCCACATTCTGTGGGATGTGTTTCTCTCAAGGCCCATCTTGCCTTTTGAGGTAAACTGCATTCTGTCTATGAAATGTGTATCTCTCTAAATAAATCCAGTTACCTATCACTTTGTGTCTCACTGAATTCTTTCTGCTACAAGACGTCAAGAACCTGAGCTTGGGGAATGCATTGGTGGTCCTGTGGTTAGGACTTTGTGCTTCCACTACTGGGGCCATAGGTTTGATTTCTGTTCTGGGAAGTGAAGGGTAACTAAGCCCACACATCACAACTAGAGAGTCCAAGGCCCACAATGAAAGATCCTGCATGATGCAATGAAGATCCCCTGTGCCAAAACAAGACCTGATGCAGACAAATAAATAAAACAGGCAAACAAAATATTTTAACAACAACAAACAGAAAGACTGCACCTTCAAGTCCCAATCTGGGTTTGGGCCAGGTTCCAGTCCCAGCCCTTGGTTCAAGTCCCATCTGATTTGCATGGTTTCAGCAATCAAATAGAAGTCACTTAGCATGTCCTGGAGTCCATCTACAGAATGACTGGGCCAGATTATCCATCTGACCTACTTAGAGATATAAGGAACAGTCTCTTGTGTATTTCTGGCTCTCCTCATTAAAGAGATTAACTGCCCTCTGGCCCTAACTCCATTCAGTGGACAGTGATGAGATCCCTCCTGTTCTAATCGGGATTGGTGTAGCCATTTAAGAACTTCATTTTCTTTCAGGGAGGATTTCTGCCCTTGTGGGTAAATATTTGGAAGAAGTATGTGCGTGTGTGCTCCTCACTGCCAACTCTTCTGCCTTGTTTCTGCTCTTGATGGGAATTAGAGATAAAAGGGTATAACTAGAGAAGCCATGTTTACTTCAAGGACAAAAGTCCTTGGCTCCTCATCTGAATAAAAGTGGTTGGATTTTTAAGGTTAATTTAGGGAGTCATGTGTGATATAAAAAGCTATGCAAGGAACTACTCAGCAGAAGACTACATGACCCACCCAGGCCTTCTATCCTAGGAACAGGGCAAACACCCTTTTTTTCCCCATCACCACCCCTTTGTTCATGCACCTATAATAGTTTCTATTACTGTTTTCCAACAATTTTTTGCAAAACTGTCTTCCTTCTTATAACCTGAGAATTCACAAAATTCAAGGACCAGGTCTTACTATTTTTTTTTTTTTTTTGAGGTGTAGTTGACTTACAGTGTTGTATTAATTTCTCCTGTACAACAAAGTGATTCTGCTATATAGACATTCTTTTTCATATTCTTTTCCATTATGGTTTATCACAGGATATTGAATATAGTTCCCTGTGCTATACCATAGGAACTTAATTTATTACTAGTTTTTTAATCTCTAGCATCTAAGAGGATGTCTCACCATCTTGATTGAAAGTGAAAGTGAAGTTGCTCAGTCGTGTCCTACTCCTTGTGACCCCATGGACTGTAACCCACCAGGCTCCTCTGTCCATGGGATTTTCCAGATGAGAATACTGGAGTGGGTTGCCATTTCCTTCACCAGGGGGTCTTCCCGACCCAGGGATTAAACCCATGTCTCCTGTATTGCAGGCTTTCTGTTCTGAGCCAGGAGGAGAAGACTTGGCTTCCTAAACCAGCCTCTGCCATCTCTTGGGACTTTCTGAATTTAGACAAGATCAAGTACAGAGTAGCAACCTGAACTTGCTGCTTCTAAGTCTTGAGACCTTCAAGAATTAAAAACTAACGTATCATCAAAGGTAGGAAGACACAGTGTTTCAGGAAAGAAAAATGAGATATAACAAGATGGTCACACCCCAGACCTTGGGTGAGTCCCTGCGGCAGGCTACCAAGTGAGCATCCTTGACTTCACGTAGGAAAGAATTCAAGAGCAAGCCATAGTAAAGTGAAAGCAAGTTTATTTAGAGAGATACACATTCCATCGACAGAAAGTGAGAGCAACCCCAGGGTGTGGGGTTGTTAGTTTTTATAAGCTGATAATTTCATAGGCTAAAAGTGAAGGTGTTATTCCAGTTAGTTGGGGCAAGTGGTGGGGATTTCCAGGAGCTGGACCACTGCCCACTTTCTGGCCTTTTATGGTCACCTCCAGAACTGTCATGGCACCTGTGGGTGCATCATTTACCTTGCTGATGTGTTACAGTGAGTCTGTGTTAAGGCTCAAAGGACTTTCCCTCTGGCTCAGAGCTAAAGAACCCTCTAGCAATGCAGGAGATGAGGGTTTGATCCCTGGGTTGGGAAGATCCTTGGAGAAGGAAATGGTAACCCACTCCAGTTCTTGCCTGGAAAATCCCATGGACAGAGGAACCTGGTGGGCTTCAGTCCTTGAGCTTGAAAAAGAGTCAGACAAGACTTAGTGACTGAACAACAGCAACAACATACTAAGGCCCAAGGTCTCTTGGAAGTCAAATTGACCACCATCTTGGACCAGTTCATGTCATATCCAATGGCTATGCCATTTTTTTTTTTAAAGGTTGTGCTCTGCTCCCTTCCTGTCTCAATAGGACCCTGGGGATATGTCTGGATTCTGTATCAACTTCTGACTATCAGTGGTTCTCTATAAAGCCAGATTAATGTCTTGCCATATGTAACCACCATACTCAGATGCTGGGGCCACACACCAAGGAGACTCAGGTCTCACCCAGTGCTGGTGGTCCTGCCTCTACAAGTGCATCTTGTCAATCAGGAGGAATGGGGTGATACACACGGCTCTGAGCCTGGACCCACGAGTCCTTAGGGCAGGGCCTGCAGGCCCCATCACTGTCCCAAACTAAGCATAAATCCCGTAATCAAAGCAAAGACTAAATCAGAATTTTAAAATTAGTACTGTCAATCATTCAGTATGGCTTATACGTATCACTTGGCCTAACTCTGGCTAGGTTTCCTGTCAAAACATGCCCAGGAGGTCAGAGCTAAGGGCAGAAAGAATTTAGGTTGAACATGCAGTGCATGATGGGAGAATCATATGGACAAATGTTTTTAAACTGAAGCAAAAATTAATTCCCTGCTATATTAGTTTATTTACGGTACTGCTGTAACAAAACACCAGGAAGCGGGTGGCTTAAACACTAGGAATGTGTTCCCTCCCAGTCCGGTAGGCTAGAGGTCTGAGATCAAGGTGTCAGAAGGTTAGTTTCTTCTGAGGCTGTGAGACAGGATCTGGTCCGCGCTCTCCCCAGGTTTCCGTGGATTTGCTGGCCCTCTGATTCTCTTGGCTTCTAGAAGCATCACCCCATCTCTGCTTCCATCTGTGTGCGTTTTGGGATCTAAATCTCCCCCCTTTTTAAAGGACACCAGTCATACTGGGTCAGGGCCCACCCTAATGACCCCTTCCTTCTTAACTAATTACATGTGTCAATGCCCAGTTTTCAAACCAGGGCACATTCTGAGAACAGGGAAGTTAAGACTTCAGCATTAGGGGGACGCATTTCAGTCCATAACTCCTGCCTTTGGAGTGCCTCCATTCTGCTGGGGAGACGTAGAATAGCAACATAAGTACACGAAATGCATAGCATGGGAAATAGTATTACGGGCCGAGAAAAAACTAAAACGGGAGAGGAAATGAGAAGGATCCAGGGGTCACAGTTCGAGTTGAGAGAGCTAGAGAAGGTCCCACTGAGGAAGGAGTTTCGGAACTAAGACAGAAAGGAAGTGGGAATGTGAGCTGTGCCAGCCGTGGGGTCCCCATCCGTTCACGCCTCCTGTTCCCGAATGAATAAAGAAAAGCGATGGCTGAGCAATCTGGATCCCAGCTTTCTCTAGCTCCTAAACCTAAGACAACCCTCCCACCCTGCCCGACCTAGATTATCCAACCCAAACCCGGAAGCAATCAGCTCATCAATTCCGAAGACCAAACACCCCGGGTACAAAGTTTCTGGGAACCACACGCCCCCTCTTACAACCCGAGGAGGAGTCGGCAGTTACAACTTTTTATCGGCTCATTTTAACTCTTTGGCTGTCAGGCTATAGGTTGTCTCAAGAATTCACCACAACATTTTGGCATTTTATTCTTGGACCAAAAGGAACCCCCCAGTTTACGATGCTAAAAATCCCACAGCTCTGTTCTTCCCTCTCTCATCGGCAGTTACTCAGTCACCTGGTTTTGCTGAGGAAGCAGCATCTCCACCTGCACGTTTTATCAGACTCCTCCGCGGGCCCCTCCCCCTGGCGACTCACTCCCACCGTCCCTGCGGCACCAGTCGGCTCCGAGACCCCCTCACCAGACTGCAAGGATGCTTACAAGGACCTGGTTTCTGGTTTCTTCTCTCTTAGCACGAATCTCTCTCCCCATCTCCCAGCCCTCACAAACATCCTCCCTGACAGAATTTCTTTTCTTTTTTTTTTTTTTAGGTACTTACTTGGCTGCGCTGCGTCTTAGTTGTGGCATACGGGATCTTTGACTGTCATTGAGGCATGCCGGGTCTTTCGTTGTCGCTGTTGGGGGGCATGTGGGATCTCGTTCCCCGACCAGGGATGGAGCTCGAGCCCTTTGTGTTGGGAACTCAGAGTTTTAGCCACTGGACCTCCAGGGAAGTCCATTGACAGAATTTCTTTTTTTTTTTAAATTGTTTGTCATTGGAGGATAATCACTTTACAATATTGTGTTGGTTTCTGCCATATACTAGCATAAATCAGCCATAGGTATACATATGTCCCATCCCTTTTGAACCTCCCTGCCATCTCCCACCCCATCCCACCCCCTAGGTTGTCACAGAGCACTGGGTTGAGCTCCCTGCATCAGACAGCAAATTCCCACTGGCTATCTAATTTTGCATCTGGTTACTTGTATGTTTCCATGTTACTCTCTCCATCCTCCCACCCTCTCCTCCCCTCCCTGTGTCCACACATCTGTTCTCCATGTCTGCAGAATTTCTTAAGAATATAAGTGTCAGTGGAATGGGAGCAATAGAGTAGCCTTGGAAAGCTTGCAACTGCTTTTGACAGTACGGTGCCTCTACCTGTTGATATGCCCACGACATATGAAGCGGATGTCCCAGAGCTACCAGCCCCTGGGGCTGTAGATGACCCAGACTGGAAGGGTTGAACAATATTACAAAGAGAGCAGGACCTCAAGAAAGTTCTCGAATTTATTTTGGGGGGCAGGGGAGCAAATTATTTATGAGGTAAATGAAGGAACTTAAGTAGATGTTTTTTTCCTACTTCTAGAAAAGGTAAAGGTAACCCCGACAACACATGCACTGCCTTGATGACCAGGTCACCCCATGTCTATGGGAAACCAGAGTAAGGCTTAGTTAGCTCTTGTCATCACTGTCTCCCAGGATGCACTTGTCCAAGTGACCCTCTGCTGTGCCAGAGCCAGGATGCTTGCACAAGTGGCTGAGGTGGTCACCCGGTTCTTTGATGGATTTCACCTGCTCATTCAGGTCATGCGTCTCAGTGAAGTTACCCAAATAGGAGTCATTTTGTCAGTGGCCAGTTTGTGCAGTTCTGGTAATGACTGGTTTACAGTTTTCTTTCCCAATGTAAAAAGCAGGCTCCAGTGGATTCTAGCTTCCCTGATGGCTCAGTTGGTAAAGAATCTGCCTGCAATGCAGGAGAATACCTGCAGCACAGGAGACCTGGGTTCAATCCCTGGGTCGGGAAGATCCCCTGGAGAAGGAAATGGCAACCCACTCCAGTATTCTTGCCTGGAAAATTCCATGGACAGAGGAACCCAGCAGGCTACAGTCCATGGGGTTGCAGGAGTCGGATGCGACTGAGCGACTAATCCACCAGTGGATTCAGCCTGTTCTCCCAGGCATCACGACCCAGTTTCTTGACCTCCTCGAGGGAGATCTGGCGACCTTGTTGGCTCTGTAGCTTCATCAGGTTCTCACTCTCCTCACGGGAGATCAGTGAAGAAGGTACTTGGCAAAGTTCTTCCAAGCTCCATCATCAGGTCGAAGTCGACAAGGCCCAGATGAAGGCAGGGAACTCCAGGTTGATCTGGAATCTTGTTGTCTTTGCTGGTGCACCTGGGGCGTGTGGATGTCCTGGTGGTGATGGCAGGGTCCCGGGAGTGGGGTAGTGGAGGTCTGGCTCTGAGAGACCGGCTAGGGTGGGGGATGGGGGCCCAATGCTCCAAGCACAATGGAAACAGGAAACCATGGCAACTCCCCCACAGAATCTGTCTCCGATTCAGACACTAGAGCCCAACGAATATTGTCTTATAGGGGAGCCGCCCAAACAGAGTCTTTATGACCCAAACCCGATGCAGGGGTACAGACAGTGGCTGCCTTGCCAGTTGACTGAATGGGTGGGCATTAGATCCGGAAGAATAGAAGAGAGTTGGTATTTCAACTCCTTTCAACCTCGGTGGAGCCTCAGCTTGTGTGTGTCTGCTGCTGAGTCACTAAGGAGGACCTGGGTCCTTGGCATCTTATAGGCTGATGGACTCTGGCTGTCCGCACCTCCCTTGCCCCAAACCCTCCAGTCTCGACCAGGAGAGCTTTGGTGCTGAACTGGGGAGGGGAGTCTCGGTCCCCTGAACACCCCACCCCCCGCAGCATGCGGCCAGAGAGCCCAGCAGCTCTGACCACGATTCTCTGCCCTTCACCATGTCAGTCTGCACTCACTCTCCGAGCCCCAGGCCTTGAACCCAGGTTGCCTTTCATGAGATCGTCAGGGGAATGGAATCAAATCGCTCTCCAGCCAGAGAGTCTCAGATAGTCTCTCCTTTTAAAGATATCTGAACTATATCCCTCTATTCTTTATTTTCATCTTTGGCCATTGCCACGTACCCTGTGGGATATCAGTTCCCCAGCCAGTAACTGAACACGTGTCCCCTACACTGGAAGTGCAAGTCCTAACCACTGGACCACCAGGAAGGTCCTCAGCTATTTTTCAAAATGTTTTCCCTAAATACCTCACACCGAGCTTTGTTTCTTTGTGCCCCACACCCGCCCCCTTCGGGCCCTTTGCCTTGGGCGTCCTCTCAGGGACCCCTCTCCACCTCTTGTCTTTATGGCTCTGACTCCCCAGACCTCAGGTGTATTCAGCGGGACACTGTGGAAGAGGCATCCACTGAATCCCACCACGTGAACTGGGATCTCTCTCTTATATATATGTATCAGTTCAGTTCAGTCACTCAGCTGTATCCAACTCTTTGCGACCCCATGGACTGCAGCACACCAGGCTTCCCTGTCCATCACCAACTCCTGGAGCTTGCTCAAACTCATGTCCATTGAGTTGGTGATGCCTTCCAACCATCTCATCCTCTGTTGTCCCCTTCTTTTCCTGCCTTCAACTTTCCTAGCATCAGGGTCTTTTCCAATGAGTCAGTTCTTCACATCAGGTGGCCAAAGGATTGGAGTTTCAGCTTCGGCATCAGTCCTTCCAATAAATATTCAGGACTGATCTCCTCTCGGATGGACTGGTTGGATCTCCTTGCAGTCCAAGGGACTCTCAAGAGTCTCCTCCAACAACACAGTTCAAAAGCATCAATTCTTCGGCTCTCAGCTTTCTTTATGGTCCAACTCTCACATCCATACATGACTACTGGAAAAGCCATAGCTTTGACTATATGGACCTTTTTCCGTATATATATTATATATATAATTTTATTTGTTACATATATTTAATCATATATATATAATGTTATGGTCTATTTTTGGTTGCACCGAGTCTTCACTGCTGCTCTTGGGTTTTTCTCTAGTTGTGGTGAGCCAGGGCCACTCTTTTTTGCACTGCAAGGGAGTCTCATTGAAGTGGCTTCTCTTGTGGAGAAGCACAGGCTGTAGGGTGCACGGGTTTCAGTATTTTCAGTATGTGGGCTCAGAAGTTGTTGCTCCCGGGATCTAGAGCACAGGCTCAATCGTCATGGCACACAGGCTTTGTTGCTCCATGGCATGTGGGATCTTCCTAGATCAGGGGTTGGACCCGTGTCTCCCGCACTGGCAGGCAGATTCTTTACGACTGAGCCACCAGAGATACCCCTGGGATGACTCTTGCCAGCGGGAAAATAGGACTGTATCCACACAACAGAAAATCGGAATGTGTCCCCCTGCCCCCAGGCAATGTATGCCCGAGCCTCAGAGCTCTCGAACGAAGCAGGATCGTCCCCTTGCAAATGCTTCTAGTGGCAATACTTCCCCTGTTTCTGCCACAGGGTTATGTGTGAACACTTGCCACTCAGCTGGAGCAGACACTAGAGAGTAAAGTTAAAATGCTGTGAAAACTTGACGTTGAGATTGTAGAGTTCTTCACATCGGGTGGAACTCACTTGCTGTAAATCTAAGGCTGCCTTTGTTTTGTCCTAGCTGTGGACACTCAGGCGGTCTCATTCCTACCCCATCTCTTACTGCCTCCCTTGATCTGGTTCCTAGGTCTTACCAGACCCCAGAACCCTCCAACCCCTTCTTGGATCACCCAGCACTGCACTATCATTCCTGCTCTTTCTTCTCTCCTGGTCTCAGGTCACTTTTATGAGGTCTCACCCAAACTCTTCTCGAACCGGACTCTGCCTCCAAATCCTACCCCTGACCTTCTGCCAGCCACAGCCATTTAATCTTTCCCTTGAGGTCATGCCTCCCGCTCCTCGCCCAGACCATCACCACGGCTGTTGAATACCACCCACCAGGGAGTCTTTCCAATGTGGGTGTGGCCTCCACCCTGAGTTGGGTATGGATCTTAGAGTCCTTCAACAATCCTCTGTCCATTCTGGGTTCTTGCCATTCTAGACACTCACCACTTTCTCGCCCTTGACCCCTACCTGGTCTCAGCAGGCACCCTGACCCTCCAGGGTCAGGGATGCCCAAGGCTCTTTGCTCTGTATCCATCCTCTCCAGGTAATCACATCTTCCCTCTGGCTTTCTCCCACACGGGGCTCCTGAGTTAAGCTTTATGAACACACACAGACTTCTGTGCTCTGAGTGGTACCTCCTGAGGTCCCTCGGCATCTCAGGACTTTTCCTGGGCCATCCTGAACTCATACCCCTCTCCCCAAAACTGGCTCCCCCTTCTGCCCTTCTTATGCTTAATGACACCATGGCCTGCCCAGAAACCCAAGTCAGAGACCCAATCCTCCTCCTCACCCTCAGCCTTCCCTAGCATTACTTGTGCTCCCCACCCCTCCCTCTTTGCCTCCCCCCCCCAACATCAGGATACCTGTTTGGGGTCTTACCTCTGTATCCCCAGCATGGTGCTGTCCATTCTGCACGGGGGGCTCATGGCAGGATGATTAAGTTTAGGGTTGGTACATCAGCGTTCAAAATGCTACTTAGAATCAACCCTGTGACTCAGAATTCGACTCCTGGGTATGTATCCCGCACAAATGTGTGCACAAATGTGTGCAGATGTCCAATAAGGCACAGACTGGGCTCTTCAGAGAAGCTTTCTTCTTCGTGGGAAAGAGAGGAAGGAGGAGAAGGAGGTGGGAAACAAGAAAGAAAGAAGAATGCAAATGTCCACCAGCAGGAGATGGGTACGCTTATTGTTGTGTGGTGGTTGTTCAGTCGCTAACTCGCTAACTCCTGTCTGACCTTAGGGACTGCAGCCTGCCAAGCTCCTCTGTCCTCCACTATCTCCCGGAGTTTGTTCAAAGTTGTGTCTATTGAGTCGGTGATGCTGTCTAACCATCTCATTCTTTACTGCCGCCTTCTTTTGCCTTCAATCTTTCCCAACATCAAGGTCTCTTCACTTCAGACAGCCAAAGTTATTGGAGTTTCAGTATCAGTCCTTCCAATGAATATTCAGGACTGATTTCCTTTAGGATGGACTGGTTTGATCTCCTTGCAGTCCAAGGGACTCTCAAGGGTCTTCTCCAACACCACACTTCGAAAGCATTGATTCTTTGGCACTCAGCCTTCCTTATGGTCCAACTCTCACATCCGTACATTACTACTGCTATTCTTATTATTAGCCCTAGGTAAAGGTTTATTATGAAAGGAAGGATAAACTCAGAGTCCCAGCTCTCTTCCCACCCCAGAAATTCCTTTAATCCTTGTAACTGGAGTCTGTGCCCCCCACCCAGAAGGCCTCCTGGGAACCTTAGGGGGTACAGCCCACCCCACCTCTTACCTCCCGCTGAGAATGGAATTCCTGTCTCCACCCCACTCAGTGGGGTGAGGTGCTGCCCTCACAGCTCCAGGTCTTCTGGGGATCTGGAATTCAGGACTGTTTCTAGTACTACTCATGGTTCAGGCATTTCTCTTTGGCTTGGAAGCTTAGTCATTTCTCATTCTACTCATATTGTTGTTTACCCCAAATTCCCCAAGGCCAGGTCACCTCTGACCTGTTACCACACATTTTAACCCAAAGAATGACATTGACGATGAAGACTGTGCCCAGCAGCTCCCCATCCTCAACAGGTCCACTGGAAATAAACACTGTTTGTCTTGTTGGGGGGATATTATGAACCCCCCCATCTAAGGAAACAATGAGCGTCCCTTGGCAAGTAGAATAGTCTTCCAGCTACTGTTTAACCTCTTTATGCTTCAGTTTCTCTGTCTGTAAAGATGAGAATAGCAATAGTGCCTTCTTTATAGTTTTCTTAATGAGGATTAAATGAGCTAATTTATGTAAAATGCTTAAAACAGCACCTGGCATATAATAATATATGTGTTAGTGTTGGCATTACTGTTGTTCTTCAGAACAGAAGCACATGGTTCCTCCAGTTTAACAATCCTAAAGGGTGAGCTGTGGGCTTCCTCTGCTCCAAATAGACTCCAGTGGTACTAGATTCTGGAAGAAGGGACTGGAGACTCGGAGTGGAACTCACCAAGAGTACCATCCACGTGAAACCCGGGTACAATCCGGGAAGACTGAAAACTGAAGTGGCAGAGGATGGTAAAGACTTTAGGCAGGAATGGTCTTCCCCGATGACTCAGCAGTAAAGAACCCACCTGCCAATGCAGGAGATGCAGGAGACTCAAGTTTGATCCCTGCATTGGGAAGATCCCCTGGAAAAGAAAATGTCAACCCATCCAGAATTGTTGCCTGAAAAATCCCTTGGACAGAGGAGCCTGGCAGGATGCAGTCCATGGGGTCTCAAGGAGTCAGACATGACTGAGCACACGCTCATGTCATCATCATACCCTCCAAACCTCCAGTGCCATCAGGTGCCACAAAATTGAGGTGGACCTGTCCTGGGTTATCTCTGTTACCAGGTCCAAGCTCGTAGTTCTCACTGCAGCACAGGCCAATAAATCAACAGATGAGTTTTGAGGGCAAGTAAGAGAGCTTCCAAGCAGTTGTTGGACTAGTGTCCCAAAGAATCATCTTGCCTGAGTTAGAATTCAGGCTTGTTTTATGCTAAAAGGGGTAGGGGTTGGAGTAAACTCAAACATTCCTGGTTCTGGTCAGCCTCCAGAGGGAATGTGTTAATTTCCTCCTCCCTGTAGTTATTCACAAGTGGGCTTAGTCAGAATGTTTCCTGTGAGCTAAACAAAGATATTTTAGGTTAATGCTCATTAGCAGGGAGGCAGGGCTCCCAGAGATGGGCCTGCTTATATTGTGTACAATATAAGCTTATAGGCAACATCCCTTTAGTGATTAACTTAGAGGATAAGACGGTTGGATGGCCTCACCAAAGTGATGGACATGAGTTTGAGTAAGCTCCAGGAGTTGGTGATGGGCAGGGAGGCCATCACCATCACTGCATGCTGCAGTCCATGGGGTCACAAAGAGTCGGACACGACTGAGCGACTGAACTGAACTGTGTAACAGAATACAAAGTTTCCTTCCTATACCTCGAGGGAGCTCATGGCTACCTCCCAGCAGCTGTGGCAAGTGGTGTCACCTTCCTTAAGTAGGTCCCTCTTTAACACAACCTTGCCCTTCCATACCTGGGCACAGCTGTGCAGTGGGACATGGTTACCTCAAACCTGCCTGCCTTCTCTCTGTGTGGCCCAGAATGGGAGCACAGAAATACATGGAAAAGCTTCCAGAACCTTCCACACTTTTGCAACCATGAGCCAGATCTGGAGTTGCCAGCTCCCTCCCGCCATTAAACCTGGAAGCCCCGGTGAGTTCCTACTCTCAGCTTTCAGTGGGGCAACTGGGTCTCCTAGCACCTTTCTCCACTCGCTGACAATCCCTTCCTGGGGTAGGCCTAGTCTTTCCTGCCAGGGGGACTGCTTGCCAACCCTGAAGATGGAAAAGCCACCCAAGGTGCAACCACGGATATTCCCTGGGCTCAAGGCAGTTTTACATCCTTGAAACCTTCCAGACGCCAAATCCACTTCTCTGACTCTAACCCTATATATGTGCTGTGCTTAGTCGCTCAGTCGTGTCTGACTCTTTGCAACCCCATGGACAGTAGCCCGGCTCCTCTGTCCACGGGATTCTCCCGGCGAGAATACTGGAGTGGGTTGCCATTTCCTTCTTCATATTGCATTACATTCAGCACTGTCTTTGATTTGTTCAATGTATTAGAATAATCATTTCAGATAATAGGGGGAAAATAATTTTTAAAAAATATAACACCATGAGTTTGCATACATATTAAGTTAAATGCTTATTAAAGTTATAACCCAACAAATGACCGAAACAGGCACACATGCCTATTTAAAAGAGGTACTGAAGAGCTGATCCTCTTATAGATCAAGATTATTGAAATGAATGTGCAAATGAAGGAAGCACTGGTTGTTCCAGGTGCAGGGAGAGAAGGCATTTGAACCTCTCTGAACAGGACAGACTTGCGTGTCTGTAAACACTAGCCGTTTGCATTGCTCTCAGTTACTGTACCTGGCTGAAGAGCATACACCAAAAATTCACCTCCACCCTGCCCCTGTGAACGGGCCCTTATTTGGAAAAAAAGATCTTTTCAATGTAATCGAGTTAAGATGAGGTCCTCATGGATGGGGGTGAGCCCTGAATCCAATTTGACTTCTGTCCTCAGAAGAAGTTTGGACACAGATGCCCAGGAAGAACTTCATGTGAAGTGGAGACTGTAGTGATGCGTCTAAGAACCAAGGAGCAGGAAGCGTGGCTGGTGGCTGGAGTGAGATGCGCAAGAGTCAGAGAGAGATCTCCCAGGGCCTTCAGAGTGAGTGTGGACCTGCTGACGCCTTGATTGCTGACTTCCAGCCTCCAGAGCTCTGAAACAATCCATTTCTGTTCTAAGCTACTTAGTTGGCAGCACTTTGTTACAGTAGTTCTGAGAAATTAACACGGGAACCTACAACTTACTGAGATGAAAAACAGCTCCAAGACTATGAGAGACTCGAATCAGACAACCTGGAAGGTTGTGCTGTTGGTAGACAGGGTTTTCCTATATTCCATTAAAGCTCCCTGCCCTTAGCATCCAAACTTGTGGACAGCCTGCTTTTAATCTACCTGAGTCCTTGGCTATTATAATTCAATTCCCATGTATACAGGACACTGGAGAGGCACCCTTTGTAACGTATTGTTTAATGGAAACATGATTCTCCACACACACACAAAAAAAATCTGACAAATTGCATTTTGATACACATCTCTCTTCCTAGCCAGAGGGTTGGCTACTTTAAAATTTGGTTTTAGGTCCATTTAAAAAAAATCAGAGTAGTCAAGATTCACCAGATAACTCTTGGTTCTCTGAGATTCCTGGCTGCGTCATTCCATGTTAAGGACTTTTTTTTGTCTTTTTTTTTTTCCCTACGCTGCATGGCTTCTGGAATCTTAGTGCCCCAGTAAGGGATTGAACCTGGCCCCCTGCACTGGAAGTGTGGAGTCCTAGCCACTGGATCACCAGGGAATTAATTCCCAAGGACTCTTTCTTCGGAAGTATTTAGTGGGAGTTGGAGAGAATGTCAGAATAAGGGCTGGCAGGTATGAGAAATTTGGTGAAACATATTAAGCAGTCTAATCTAATATTATATTTCGGAAATTAAAAACATATTTATTGCATAATACAAATTACAGAGAACAAAGAAGTCCCCCGAATGGTGCATATAGGCAGAAAATAAAGCAAGAAAGGCTTTAGAGGAAACTCATGTGTTAACACAGTGTACTCTGTTCACCTGGGTTATAAAATCTAATTTGTTCTGCTGCTTCCTACTTCACACTATGTGAGTTTGCTGTTTAAATATAAGTGTGCATACATTTTTTAAAACGTGTGTGTGCTCAGTCGCTCAGTCGTGCCCAACTCTTTGTGGCCCTGTGGACTGTAACCTGCCAGGCTCCTCCATCCATGGGATTTCCCAGGCAAGAATACTGGAGCGGGTTGCCATTTCCTTCTCCGGGGATCGTCCCCATCCAGGGAGGGAACCTGCTTCTCTTGCGTCTCTTGCGTTAGCAGGTGGATTCTTTACCACTAGTGCCCCCTGGGAAGTACCCCCCCTCCTCTTTTTTTTCCTTGACTAATTCCCTGGCAATCCAGTGGTTAGAACCCTGTGCTTCCACTGCAGGGGACATGAGTTCGATCCCTGGTCAGGGAACTAAGATTCTGTAAACCACATGGTGTGGCAAAAAAGAATAATAATGATAATAACATTGGATTTTATAGATACTGTAATAAAGTATGAAAGTAGACTCTAGAATAAAGAAAAAAAGGATGACCCACCTCCCAGAATATTGGAAATGAAAGCAAAAATAAACAAATGGGACCTAATTAAACTTAAAAGCTTTTACACAACAAAGGAAACTATAAGCACGGTGAAAAGACAGCCCTCAGATTGGGAGAAAATAATAGCAAATGAAGAAACAGACAAAGGATTAATCTCAAAAATATACAAGCAACTCCTGCAGCTCAATTCCAGAAAAATAAATGACCCAATCAAAAAATGGGCCAAGAACTAAACAGACATTTCTCCAAAGAAGACATACAGATGGCTAACAAACACATGAAAAGATGCTCAACATCACTCATTATCAGAGAAATGCAAATCAAAACCACAATGAGGTACCATTTCATGCCAGTCAGAATGGCTGCTATCCAAAAGTCTGCAAGCAATAAATGCTGGAGAGGGTGTGGAGAAAAGGGAACCCTCTTACACTGTCGGTGGGAATGCAAACTAGTACAGCCGCTATGGAGAACAGTGTGGAGATTTCTTAAAAAACTGGAATTAGAACTGCCATATGACCCAGCAATCCCACTTCTGGGCATACACACCGAGGAAACCAAATCTGAAAGAGACACGTGCACCCAAATGTTTCATCGCAGCACTGTTTATAATAGCCAGGACATGGAAGCAACCTAGATGCCCATCAGCAGATGAATGGATAAGGAAGCTGTGGTACATATACACCATGGAATATTACTCAGCCATTAAAAAGAATTCATTTGAATCAGTTCTAATGAGATGGATGAAACTGGAGCCCATTATACAGAGTGAAGTAAGCCAGAAAGATAAAGACCAATACAGTATACTAACACATATATATGGAATTTAGAAAGATGGTAACGATAACCCTATATGCAAAACAGAAAAAAAGACACAGATGTACAGAACAGACTTTTGGACTCTGTGGGAGAAGGCGAGGGTGGGATGTTCTGAGAGAACAGCATTGAAACAAGTATACTATCAAGTGAACAGATCACCAGCCAGGTTGGATGCATGAACAAGTGCTCAGGCTGGTGCGCTGGGAAGAACCCAGAGGGATGGGATGGGAGGGAGGCGGGAGGGGGGATCGGGATGGGGAACACATGTAAATCCATGGCTGATTCATGTCAATGTATGGCAAAAACCACTACAATATTGTAAAGAAATTAGCCTCCAACTAATAAAAATAAATGGAAAAAAAAGAAAAAAAGGAGACTCTGGGACTGTCTTCTGTTTAAGTTTGTGCTTGTCCTTGAACTTGAGTGGGCAACATTAGACTACTATCCAGAAAGATTATTTAAATCTTGCCATGGTGACATTCAATGTGGTGGACTTAGGCCAAGGACACAATGGACATGAATTTGAGCAAACTCTGGGAGATAGTGGAGGACGGAGGAGCCTGGCGTGCTGCAGTCCACGGGGTCAAAAAGAGTCGGACACAACTTAGCGAGTGAACGACAGCAATGCAGACGTCTAATGTGGTGGACTTAGGCCAAGGGCACAGTGCTCGGAAATTGAAGGTGATCTCAGCATTCTAAACTTCAGACCTCCCTGTGGGTCTGGACCCACCACCACACCCCTCGTCACTCTACAAGTGCGGAACCAGGTATTTCCATCAACACCTTTCATTTTTGCTTACTCTCCTTTTTAACTTTGGGTGACTGACAATGGCATCAAAACTTTTTGCCAATGTTTATTGTCATCTATGGATTCATGCAAAGGGGTGGAGTATTTTTTTTCCAGTACATTGGAGTTCCAGAAATACTATGTAATTATGACAGAAATTCTTGATTTAGATGATATTTTAATCAAAATATTTTCAGAGGATATTTATGTTTATCCATTTACTTTTCCTGCAAAGGAGAACTTTCAGCTGCACATAAGATTGGACAGAACTAGAATATAATATCAGGAATCGACAAAGCACAGAAGGTTTTGCATGATTCAGCTTTTTCCATCACTAAGATTAAAACAACAATAACAACCAGAGCCACCTTTCATGGTGAAGAAACTCATGTGAAAATTTGCATTCTGACTGCCGCCCACGTTTCCTTTGGAGAAGAATCTAAGAAAAAAATTCAGATTGCTGTTCGTACCAGTCCAATTTTTCAACCAAATAATCATTAGCGAATGAGCTTAGGACATCAAACTTCACGTTTTGCAAAATGTTGATTTAGTGACCCTCTTTTCCTTATTGCTTAAATCAATTGAGGAAATTGAGCTTAATAATTTGGTTAGGCATAATGTCTTGAGATACTGTTGGAAAAGAGCTTAATAATTCGATTAGGCACAACAGTTCAAGATACTGTTGGAAAATAAATGTGGTTTTAGAGATCATCAAGAAAGCTGATGACAGTTTTGAAGCTGTGTAAAAATTCTCCAAAGTAAATGATTCAAACAGCAAAAAAGCATCAGTGAGGTTCTGCCCTGGTGGTGCTCCCGAAATACTGGGCTTTGCAGATACAGAGCAAAAATCAAAGGAAATCACTCATTTCTGGAATGCTCTGTATCACACATTACCAGGGTTACATTTCAAAATTCTGCCCTGGAATTGATAAGCAAAACTCGACTAACGGTAATCAATTACATGAAAGGCTATGCATCTGAGGGTTGCCCCTGATGATTTGCTTTGCTCTATATGAAGATCTGAATACCAGTCACAAAGTTCTCCACTGAGGTTTGATGACTGGCAAAGGGAAATAGACATTTTTACCTGATGGAGAGGCGGGTGACTTATGTGTGGAATACAAGGGTAAAAACATACGACTGTGAACTTCTTAAAATGATATCTTCCAGCAAATCTTGTCCTATGTGACAACTACGCCTGCAAGTTTGAATATAAATTTCCCCTTTTTAAAACACTTAGCACCCCAACCAAGTCATGGATGTTGAGAAATCATGGCTAAAACTGTCTTTTTACATTTTTTCAACCTAAAATTTTCAAAGACAAATTTCTTGAAAAGTATTTCTTAGAGGGCTTCCCTGGTCGCTCAGTGGTAAAGAATCTGCCTGCCAATGCAGGAGACGCAGGTTTAATCCCTGATCTGGGAAGATCCCGCATACCGTGGAGCAATTAACCCAGCGCACCACAACTATTAAACCTGTGCTCTAGAGCCTGGGAGCCGCAACTGCTGAGTCCATGAGCCACAAGTGCTGAAGCCTGAGGGCCTGGACGTGCGCTCTGCAACGAGAGCGGCCTGCGCTCGCCGCAAATAGAGAAGAGCCGCTCAGCAACAAGGACACAGCACAGCCAAAAATAAATAAATTTTTAAAAAGTATTTCACAGAAAAAATGATCATGCATCTAGTGTGTCTAGATCTATCATCTAGTGGACTTTCCTGGTGGCTCAGACGGTAAAGCATCTGCCTACAATGTGGGAGACCTGGGTTCAATCCCTGGGTCAGGAAGATCTCCTGGAGAAGGAAATGGCAACCTACGCCAGTATTCTTGCCTGGAAAATCCCATGGACGGAGGAGCCTGGTAGGCTACAGTTCATGGGGTCGCAAAGGGTCAAACACGACTGAGCGACCTCTCTTTCTTTCTTTCTAGTGTATATCTAGGCTGAATTCAGGAACTGTTTTCTAGGTGACATGGTTGAACAATCTCATTTCAGAGTTTACCAAGAAATTCCCTTTTCCCCTAATAGTCCATATCTGCCAGAAAACATCTCCAAGGAGAAATGCTGAAGTTCAGGCTTCTGCCAAAGGGAACTTCCAAAAACCACAGTGGAGGTCCTGGCAGCGGATGACCTTTCCTTCTTTCTAGGGGCAACAGATTTCACTGGGGTGCACGCTCCCTGTCCTGGGGAAGCCCAGTGTTGGGGTGGGCTGGGGATACCATATCTAGTCCCAGCGGCTGGGCTTCGGCTAACCAGCACAGCATCCTGGTCACACCGTGGGTCCAGCGACGAGACTATGATGGAAACTGTCCAATCACGTGACCCTCCACCTTCTTAGGGATTTGCAGACAGACCCGCCCTGCCTCCTACTGGCTGTGAAGGAGGAAGAAGATGGCTTTGACTTCTACAAGTCCACAAGGGGACCAGAACTCAGGACAAAATGGTCTCTCCAAGAGGAAGACAGCTGGAGTTCCCACATCAACCCTCAGGAAAATCTGCGCACCTCTGGACTTCCATTATGGAAGCCACAGAATCCCCTTTGTCCTCTCAGTTGGATTTCTAATTACTTGCCACCTAACGAATCTGCTAAATCTGAATTTCATGCCTGGAGGTGAGTGTGGCAAATTCAGAAACTGTAAGACACCAAACTGCCTGGAGAGAAGGGCGCCAGTGGTCTTTAGCTCAGTTTTGAAACAGACAGTTCTTGCTACATGTTTGCAAAATGGTCAAACTGTCTTTAATTACATCTTGGGAAACTGGTCATGTGTCCACTGAGATAGTATCTGGGAACTTAGTAAGGAATGTTCTGAAATGTGTTGGCCAATTTTCATAGCCTCTTGTAAGGTTCTAAAAGGAAAAACAAAAATAAGA
The DNA here is from genome assembly GCF_019320065.1 of Cervus canadensis. NCBI lineage: Eukaryota > Metazoa > Chordata > Mammalia > Artiodactyla > Cervidae > Cervus > Cervus canadensis. The sequence continues at coordinate 64,976,245 of NC_057401.1, read as the reverse complement.
AATACAGTTTGGGTTAAAGGTGGACCCAGAGGAATGAGAGCCAATAATCCCTGTTAATCATGACAGAGTCTTCACTGACATGATGACTTTGAACATTTGGAGGTAAAATATCTCTCCTTTAAAAAGCATGAAAACATTCCTATTGTGACCTCATTTCTCACCCACACGTATTTCATTATTTTTTTCCTTACTACAGACTTTGAAAACAAAACAGCACCTGGTGTCCAAGGGTCATGATGAGCTCCGGTCTGTGTCTCCTGTAGGAGAGATCAAAACTGCAGTGTTCATATGAGCTGACAATTTTTAAAATGTGTCTTTGGAGACAAAAGCATCACTTTCTTCTACTATTACCATATGTATTGGTTGGATCTTTTTTAATCATGTTATTTGTTTTGAAATTTCCAATAACATTAAAGGAAAGCATATGATTTTTTTTTCCCCCTCAAAAATGAGGTTAGATTTTGAAGTTTGAGAATATTCTGCTGGAGAATCTGGAAGCAGGAAAACTCAAGCTGCTTAGGTATATTGTCAGAGGGAGCCCAGCCCCAAAATAATTGAGAGATCATAGAACAGACAGCAATGTTTGACTGAAGAAGTAAGGAGGAATTCAATTTACCAAGAAAAAAAAAATCACTTATCTTTAACTTTTATAGAACCTGTCTATTTTAAAAGAAGAAGTAATTGAACTGATTTCCACTTTTAGCCACCTCCCTGCCAAAGTTCTCAAAGCTTGTTTTTTTCTCATCATGATAATACCTGTACCTTGCCTTTTAGTAGCTCCAGGGAGTTTTGCAGATATGATCTCATTAGTCCTGATTCTACCCCTAGATATTTTATGCACATTATCTTGCCTTTGTAAAATGACTGTGCTTCAAAATGGAAAATGACACCAAATCTCCTGCAGCTCTTTTCTTAAATGCGTAAGTATGTAAATGTGTGCATTCATCTAGGTTGTTGATTGCAAACAACCGAACTCCCAGGGCAGCTAGCTTAAACAGAAAAGGGCTTTATTAAAAGATATTGAGTAACTCACAGAAATGCGCAGAGAGCAGAGGTCTGGTTCACAGACTGGCCATCCCAAACCTCATTCCTGCAGGGTTCTTGTTAATAGGTTTTACTTTTTAGAACAGTTTTAGATTTACAGAAATGTCGAGCAGAAAGTACAGAGTTCCTATAAGACCTGTACCATTTTCCCTATTAATAAAATCTAATATTAGAATCCTAAAGGAAATCAACCCTGAATTGGATGGACTGCTGCTGAAGCTGACGCTCCAATACTTTGGCCACCTGATGCGAAGAACTGACTCATCAGAAAAGACCCTGATGCTGGGAAAGATTGAGGGCAGGAGGAGAAGGGGACGACAGAGGATCAGAAGAGTAGATGGCATCACCGACTCAATGTACATGAATCTGAGCAAACTCCGGGAGGCAATGGAGGACAGAGGAATCCAGGAGTGGTACAGTCTGTGGTACAGTCTGTGGGGCTGCAAAAAGTCAGACACGACTGAGATACTGAACACCAACGGCATTTATTAAAAATAATGAACCAATATTGACACCTATTGTTAACTGATGCTTGTAGATCATTCAGATTTCTAAAGATTCTACCTCATATTCAGTTTCTGCTGAAAAATCCCATCAGGGATCCCACACTACATTCAGTTGTCATGTCTCCTCAGACTCCTCTCAGCCGTGACAGTTTCTCAGACTCTCCTTGATGGTGATGACCTTGACAGTTTTGAGGAACTCCTCGGGCTAACTGTAGAATGCTCACCTATCAGAATTTGCCTGATGTTTTTCTCATGATTAGACATGGAGGTTGGGCTGGGGGAGGACGGTCATGGAGGTAAATTCCGTTTTCATCACCTCCAAAGGTCTACTCTGTCAGCATGACTTATCACTGTTGATGTCAACCTTGGTTGCTCGGCCAAGGAAGCATCTGTCAAGTTTTTCTCCTGTCCTATTACTCTTCCCCTGTCCCCCTGTCCACTGTGTACTATTCTTATTTAGTCTGTTTCCAGAGATCAGAGAACTGTAGGTGATAAAGTGCTGTGACCACTAACACCAGCTTCAGGGCCCCCCGGCCACCTGCCTCTCCTGATGCCTCCTGCCCTGGTAAAACGTTGGCACCGCAGCTCAATCATCCCTGCGTCTCCCACAGGCCCTATCCAGTGCCCTGCACACAGTAGGCGCTTGATGAATCTTTGAAGACTTGGAGTAGAACTGGGTTTTAGCTGAGAGTTAACAAAACCACTCGGGATGCTGGTAGGCGCATAAGGATAAGAGCTGCAGGAGCCGGCCGAGATGGGCTTGGCTGGTGAGTATCCACCCACAGGAGTGGCCAGAGGCCAGGGCTCTGATCTTTTTTCTTTTTTACATCTAAGAGACACAAAGAAATCTGCTGGGCTCTGATCTTGACTGACCTCGTCCCATTCTGCATTTAAAAATCCAACTTGGCAGAAGTTGACTTAGGTACCTGGGTTTTCCTTACTCCCTCCCTGCCCCCACCCCAACCCCAACCAAGAAGCAGAAATTCTTCCAGATCCCTCAGGTCAGGGTGGTGGAGTTTATTGTCACAAGGGCAATGAATCTTTTTTGCAACCCATAGACCGCAGTCCGCCAGGCTCCTCTGTCCTTGGGATTTCCCAGGCAAGAATATTGGAGTGGGTTGCCATTTCCTTCTCCAGGGGATCTTCCCGACCCAGGGATCCAACTTGCATCGCCTGCATTGGCAGGTGGATTCTTTACCACTGAGCCACCAGGGAAGCCATAAAGAAAGAAAGTGAAGTCATTCAGTCGTGTCTGACTCTTTGCGACCCCATGGGTTATAGCCAACCAGGCTCCCCCTCCATGGGATTTTCCAGGCAAGAGTAGTGGGGTGGGTTGCCATTTCCTTCTCCAGGGGATCTCCCCAACCCAGGATCAAACCTGGATCTCCCGCATTGCAAGCGGATGCTTTACCCTCTGCGCCATCAGGGAAGCCATAAGATATCCTAAAAGTCCAAGGCCAGGGCACATGCTGGGCTGGGCCTTGACCACACTGGAACTGGCCTTGGGGACACCTGTGGCAGGTTGGCCATCTCTCTCTTATCTCCCCGTAGCCGCCCGCATCACTGGATTCTTTACCTTGCACCCCACATCCTTCTCTGGTCCTCCCACCTCCCCCGTCACAGCACTCCAATGGGCCTGGGGCCCCCGTGGCCCTGGCTCCACCAGCTGATGACGTCTTTACCTTGACCTTTAGCTCTGCTGGATGAATTCCAGAAATCAGGAGGCTGATCAACCTGGGGCTTTCTTTGCATCAAGGCCCTCTGTGCTGATCCTTTAGCAGACTACCAGAGGCACTCCTGTTGGGTCAGCAGCCCGCTCACCCTTGGCCAACTCGGCTGAGGCCCAGAAGGTGGTCAGCAAGAGCCTGGAAGGGGGGCAAGTTCCCCGAGACAGCAAGTGGGCTTACATGTTACCTGAACACCTAGAAACAGCCTGGCCTAATTCGCAGCTGAAATTCAGTCACAAAGGTTTCGGAATTATCTAGAGAAGTCAGAGGGGTGTGTGTGTGTGTAGGGAGGTGGGGGAGCAACCAGCAAGGTGGTCCACTGTGAGGTTCTGCCTGCAAACGCCTCAACTCCATCACCTCTCCATTCAACTTCCTCCAGGCAAAGTTAGCCTCTGTTCAACCTATTTGCGGGAATCTGCTTTGATAAAACCTGGGGAAGCTAACTGTCTACCATGTGCTCCTCCAGACAGGATTTTATCAGTCTGTTCTTAAAGGCGTCTTTTTGCATGTCTGTGCCTGTGAAGTGGGGGGTGAAAGTGAAAAGTGAAACAGCTAAGTCGCTCAGTCGTGTCCAGTCTGCGACCCCAGGGGCTGTAGCCCACCAGGCTCCTCGGTCCCTGGGATTCTCCGGGCAAGCACACTGGAGTGGGTTAGCATCTCCGTCTCCAGGGGATCTTCCCGACCCAGGGACTGAAGCCGGGTCTCCTGGCATTGCAGGCGGAGTCGTTCCCGTCTGAGCCACCAGGGAAGTGGGGGTGAAGGGACACCGGGCGCGTTTACAGAGACTCCTTGGAGTCAGCGCACCGTCCCCAGTAATAAGGATCAACACCAACCAAGTGCAGGCAGGACCGCGGTGGGGGGCGGCTCCTCCAGCCCGGCTCTTGCCTCCGCCGCGGCGGCAACGGCCCTTCGGCTGCCAGCATCGCGGGCGCGGGCGGCCGCGTGGGAGCGGCTGTTTGTTCCTTTCCACTCGCACGGCGCACAGCGTGTTCTTCCAGCAGGAACTTTATTCCCTTCTTAGAACCAGCGCTTCCTGGCGGGCGGGGCTCGGGGTCCATCCCCGTCCGCCCTGCTCTCCCTGCTATCCTCCCCCATCCTGAATCCTCCCTTGGTCCTTGGGCGGGAGGAGGGAACACCCCCCTGCTCCGCAGCTGGACCTCCCAGCTCCCAGCCCGGCCTTGCCTCTTCTCCGCACCCCTGCCTCCCCGACCCCGCCCCCCGGTGATGCTCTCCCTACGGCCTTTCACCCTCCCCTCCCCGCTGCTTCCCTGCTCTCTCCCCTTCTCCCCCTCCCCGCCCTTCTCTCCAGGCTGTTGAAGCCAAATTTCCTGAGTCACCAGCATCTGAACGCCTCGCGTTCTTTCTTCCTCCCCGCCCCCCTCCCCAGTGGGTGCCATCCCCCCCTTCCTTGAATTTTCTCCTTTCTAGGCCTGGCTGCCCCCAATCCCACCCTCCTCTGAGCCTCACACAGCCCAGAGCAGGCTTGGCCAGGGCAGAGGAGACTGAGCCCAACTTTCAGGAGGGTCTTTATTGCAGAAGGACAGGGGGACCTCTAGGGGGGATGGGGGGCGGTACCTCAGGAACTGCCAGGGAAGATTCCCCCTGGGATGTGAGTGTCCTCACCTAGAGCAGCAGCAAAGAGCCAGAGACCCCCAGGACCCCTGGTAACATAGCCCAGTTCGTAAAGACTCTGCCTGCAATGCAGGAGACCTGGGTTTGGTCCCCCGGTCAGGAAGATCCCCTGGAGAAGGAAATGGCAACCCACTCCTGTATTCTTGCCTGGAGAATCCCATGGACAGAGGAGCCTGGTGGGCTACAATCCATGGGGTTGCAAGAGTCGGACAGGACTTAGCAACTAAAGATAGAGAGAGGGACCGCCTTTAAGGGAAGGCTTTGTGTGCCAAGTCAGGTCAGCCCTGCGGGACTTTGCGACCCCATCCATCAACTGTAACCTTGCCCAGCTCCTCTATCCATGGGGGTTCCCCAGGCAAGACTACTGGAGCAAGTTGCCACGTCCTCCTCCAGGGGATCTTCCGGACTCAGGGACTGAATCCACATCTCTTATGTCTCCTGAATTGATGGGTGGGTTCTTTACCACTAGCCCACCATGGGAAGCCCCAGGGGAGGTGCTTCGATTCATCCTGAAACCATTCGATGCCCCAGGGGGCAGAGGGAAGGGGGCACCCAAGAGGAGCCTTCCACTGGCCTAAGAGCAGACCTTCCAGCTGGGACCATTGCAGGAGATCGCAGTAGCTGGGTGGCCGGGTCTCCTTCCCGAGATGTCCGCCTCCCTCTGTCACCTGTGGAGGCCCAGGGGGCTGTCACCTGGCCCCGCTGACGGGGGCTGGGAATGAGCAGGGCCTGCATGGAGCCAGCGCTGCCTTATGTAAGCGTTTGCTTAAAACAGTCAAGGATAGGAACATCAGCAAGGATGGGTGTGCAGTCTTTCCGGGTACATTTCGGTGGAACATGTGATGTGAAATCTTTAATTAGCAGTAATGAGAGATTCATTCCTTTCAGACAGGGAGCATCTACCAGGTAGCTGAGGGGCCCGTCTTCTGGGGTGAGGGGGTGGGGCGGTGGCCTTCATGAACGGCAGTGGCTCTGGTCAGGTGTAGGATGAACAGACAATGGACACTACAGGAACTTTGCTCAGGGTTGGTGGTTTCAGTCGCTAAGTCATGTCTGACTCTTGTGATCCCACGTTCCGTAGCCCTCCAGGCTCCTCTGTCCAAGAGATTCTCCAGGCAAGAATCCTGGATGCCATTCCCTTCTCCAGGGGATCTTCCCAACCCAGGAATCGAGCCCTGGTCTCCTGCACTGTAGGCAGATTCTTCACCGACCGAGCTACAAGGAAAACCCTTGCTTTGGGTGGTTGCTGTTCAGTTGCTCACTCGTGTCCAATTCTTTGTGACCCCATGGACGGCAGCCCACCAGGCTCCTCTGTCTTCCACCATCTCCCGGAGTTTGCTCAAATTCATGTCCTTTGAATCAGTGATGCCATCCAACCATCTCATCCTAACCATGCTCAGGGTGATCTGATCTAAATTTAGAATTGGACTTTGATGTTTTGGTGGGGGTTGTTGGCTTTATGTTGTTTTTGTTTATTTATTTATTGTTTTTGTTTTGTTTTTAATCATACCAGGGCCCTGCAAATCATATTTCAGAAAGATGAAGTGAATTAAAGAGGATTCAAGATCGTCACCAGGTCTTGACTGGCCGTCAACGCAGCAGTTCTCACAGCTGAAAACAAGATAAGCTAAGAAGTATATTTTCAAATACTATGACTGTGTTTGCTTCCCTTAAAGCCTGGAAAGCAAAATTAAAATTAAGTCTGGTTTGGGTGTAAATAATATATTTAAGCTTAAAAAAAACATAACAACAGCGCTAGAGGAGGGATAGGATTCAGAGAAAGCTGCACACGGAGATGCAGGGACTCAGTGCTGTGACCACGGCTCCGGCTCCAAGAGTAGCCAGGCTCGGGAGGACCTCAGGACGGGGCAGAAAGCAGAGGGGGACGGTGAGGGCCTGCGGGGCAGCGACGACCACCCCCAAAGGGGCATCATTGTGCAGGAAGTGATGGGTTCAGTCTGTATCTTGATTATGACATCATTACATAATTGTCCACATTTGTAGAAAGTCGTATACCAGTATATGGTATAAGTTACATAATATTATAAATTACACTGTAGTATGTAAAATCAGGACTTCCCTGATAGCTCAGTTGGTAAAGAATCCACTTGCAATGTATGAGACCCCAGTTCAATTCCTGGGTTGGGAAGATCCACTGGAGAAGAGATAGGCTACCCACTCCAGTATTCTTAGGCTTCCCTTGTGACTCAGCTGGTAAAGAATCTACCTGCAATGCGGGAGACCTGGGTTAGATCCCTGGGTTGGGAAGATCCCCTGGAGAAGGGAAAGGCTACCCACACCAGTGTTCTGACCTGGAGAATACAGGCTATATAGTCCATGGAGTCGCAAATAGTCGGACACAACTGAGCGACTTGCACTTTCACTTTATGTAAAATATTATATATAAATAAGTTATCTATGTATATATTATACTAGATAATTATTACTGTATATACAAAAAGTATACTATCATATAAGTCTATAAATTATATTCTGTAATGTGTAAATGGTTTGACACTTCAATGAGCTGATTTAGAAAAAGAAAACATCAGAGGCAGGGGAGGGTCATTCATGGCGAAGTTGCCGCCCATCCACCCCATCTACAGGAAGTTGTTAGCACAGGACTTTGACCCTCTGGGCAACTCACCCCTCCCCGGTTGGAACAAAAGAACATTGGAATAAATAAGGATGCCCTCAAGGGTCTCCCTGGCCAAGGTGTCCATCCGGTTCTGTCTCCTCCAGCACCCGCACACCCCCCAGCTGTGTCTGAGAGGACCGAGCGGCATCCAGTCCCCATGGACCAGAGGCAGGGCCGCCCTGAAGTGCCTGTTCCACAAGGAGGTCTTCAGGCAAAGACACCTCCAGCCCAGGGGTCCCAGCTCCTAATTATGATGTGACGCTGATCGTGGCCGGACCTGTGGGCACTTCTAGACCTCTGCTTTCCTCCTTGTGTCACGGGTCTTCCTGCCTTTCATCATTTCACTCGGTAGCTACACAGCAGACACTGGTACCCCTAAACACACATCCTGGAATTTACCACTGAGAAAGTGGAAGCCTCCTCGTGGTGTGTGAGCTTTGCCAGGTGGAATAGCTTGGCTGATGCAGGAAAAACATGTGGGACAGACAAACAAGTTGAGGGTGAATCTCAACAAAAAGCCTGGCGTCCCTAGTGGTCCAGTGGTTAAGACTCCAGGCTTCCGCTGCAGGGGGTGTGGGGTCAGTCTCTGGCTGGCGAGCTAAGAGCTCACATGTGCATGCCACGGCCAAAAAAAAAAAAAGACTACATATTTCCTTCCCCCAGAGTGGAGCTGAAATTGGTTCACTCAAGGCTCCCAGATCCTACTTAATTTTGCTCACTCTGGAACTGAGAAAACCAGAAATTTTCTCTTCAGGGTGTGGGTGTGTGTGTGTGTTCACATAGCTGCTTTGCAGAGTAACTTGCAAAAAATTGCTTGCCCAATTGCTCTCTAATGTGTAGAGATGAGAAAGGAAGTCAAATTCCTTTTCCTGGGCAGGCTCAACATTCTTCATTTTTGCACCACGAATCTGCCTCCTCTTTAGATTTGGGGTCCAGGTAGAGTAACGCTGGACTGGGAAAAGAAGAACGCACCAGCTGGAATCAAGATTGCCGGGAGAAATATCAATAACCTCAGATATGCAGATGACACCACCCTTATGGCAGAAAGTGGAGGACCAAAAAGCCTCCTGATGAAAGTGAAAGAGGGGAGTGAAAAAGTTGGCTTAAAGCTCAACATTCAGAAAACTAAGATCATGGTCCCATCACTTCATGGCAAATAGATGGGGAAACAGTGGCTGACTTTATTTTGGGGGGGTTCCAAAATCACTGCAGACGGTGATTGCAGCCATGAAATTAAAAGACACTTACGCCTTGGAAGGAAAATTAGGACCAATCTAGACAGCATATTAAAAAGCAGAGATGTTACTTTGTCAACAAAGTTCCATCTAGTCAAGGCTATGGTTTTTCCAGTAGTCATGTATGGATGTGAGTGCTGAAGAATTGATGCTTTTGAACTGCGGTGTTGGAGAAGACTCTTGAGAGTCCCTTGGACTGCAAGGAGATCCAACCAAGTCCATCCTAAAGGAGATCAGTCCTGGGTGTTCATTAGAAGGACTGATGTTGAAGCTGAAACTCCAATACTTTGGCCACCTGATGCGAAGAGCTGACTCATTTGAAAAGACCCTGATGCTGGGAAAGATTGAAGGCAGGAGGAGAAGGGGACAACAGAGGATAAGATGGCAGGATGGCATCACTGACTCAATGGACATGGGTTTGGGTGGACTCTGGGAGTTGGTGATGGACAGGAATGCCTGGCGTGCTCTGGTTCATGGGGTCGCAAAGAGTCGGACACGACTGAGCGACTGAACTGGAGAGTGTGAAGATGCTGTGTGTCTCCCTGGCCTCGCTCGGCCCCAGGCCCCAGCCTGGAGAAGGGCCTGACTCCGTGCCCGGCCCTGAGCACATGCTGGGGGTGACTTCCCAGGGGTTAGGAAGGCCTCCCGGGTCCTCGTGGTTCACCTGGGCTTGGTGCTTCCCGCGGGCTCCTCCCATTCCCCAGGGCTCCTCCCCCTGCAGCGCTTTTCTGAAAGGCAGCCACTCTGGGCAGGGCCTTCTGGGGTCAGTCACCCCCTCCCTGCGCCCACTGTGGCCCCGTGCACTGCTGGCCCTGGGCCCACACCCCAGACAGTCATGGGTGCCCCCCGCCCGTCCTGTCCTCTGTGATCTGAGACTCCTACGAGGATGGGGCACATCTCTTTAAAGGCACTGACCCGACCGGAATGAGCCTGCATGTGTGGCCACTGTGCCCTCAGCACCCCGAGCCTGGGGCAGGGGCAGATGGGGGGGATGCTGGAAAAAGAGGGGGTGCACAGAAGCAGAAGCGGGCGTGGAAAGGGACAAATTGCACTGACTTCATCGTTTTTCATGTAGGAAGAGTTTCTAAAATGGCTTACTTTTTAAAAAGCCAAACAGATCCCAAAGCCTCCGCTTTTTATAGAACATCAGTCCTGGTTCCAAATTAGCAAGCCTTAATCTTCCGCCTGGTCTAGTTCTGAAGTGACTGTTAAGCTGCTGGGTTAGGACGATCATCCTTGACGAGGTGGGGGAGGCAGGGAAGGGGCGGGGTGTGGGCCAGCGCTCAGGAGACGTCACCCAGCCTCTGAGGCGCCCCTGGGAGCCGGAGAGGCACAGCCACTCGGTGCCCCCGGCATCCCCAACAGCCCCGGAGAAAGGCCTGCTGAGCCAGCATCAGGGGCGCCACCCTGAAGCATCTTTTTTTCCTCTTTCTCTTTTGAGCATCACTGGGGGATCGTTCACCTAGGATCACACCGGCAGTGCATCGTGTTGGTCGGGAAGAATTCATTTTCCGTGCAAATCAAAAGAAGGTTTCTGAAGAAAGGGAAGATGTTTTCAGAAAGCTGTGTTCGGCCCCTGCCCGGAGCTCAGGCGCCAAGCTGCTTCTCCTGCTTGGTTCGGGGCAGCCTTGAGCTGGGGCCCCTGCTCCCCAGTGCCGCCCTGGGGGCCGGGCCAGGAACAACACTCACATGGGCACTTTCTCCACTTGGACCCCATGTATTCGTTTCCTCCAGTGCTGTAACAAAGGGCCACAAGCTGGATGATTTCAGTTCAGTTCAGTCACTCAGTCGTGTCCAACTCTTTGCAACCCCATGGACAGCAGCACGCCAGGCCTCCCTGTCCATCCCCAACTCCCGGAGCTTGCCCAAACTCGTGTCCATTGAGTCGGTGATGCCATCCAACCATCTCATCCTCTGTCGTCCCCTTCTCCTCCTGTGCTCAATCTTTCCCAGCATCAGGGTCTTTTCAAATGAGTCAGCTCTTCGCATCAGGGGCCAAAGTATTGGAGTTTCAGCTTCAATATCAGTCCTTCCAATGAACACCCAGGACTGATCTCCTTTAGGATGGACTGGTTGGATCTCCTTGCAGTCCAAGGGACTCTCAAGAGTCTTCTTCAACACCATAGTTCAAAAACATCAGTTCTTCTGTGCTCAGCTTTCTTTATGGGGAAGGCTCCACCCTCCAATGCAGGAAGTGTGGTTTCAGTCCCTGATGGGGAACAAAGATCCCACCTGCCACAGGGTGCGGTCAAAAATGAAACTAAATGAATAAATAGAGCAAAGTCAAGGAAGGAAGTCATCCATTTATTTACAAGATTATTATTATTATTATTATTTTGGTACGACACAAACAAATCTGTCTACAAACCAGAAACTGACTCACAGACGCAGAAATCAGACTTTTGGTTGCCAAGGGGGAGGGGCTGGGGGAGGGAAGGCGTGGGAGTTTGGGAATAGCAGATGCAGACAAGTATATATAGGATGGATAAACAATAAGGTCCCAGTGTGGAGCACAGGGATCTATATCCAATATCCTGGAATAAACAGTAATGGAAAAGAATATGAAAAAGAACATATTAATATATATGTATAGCTGAATCACTTTGCTGTACTGCAGATATTAACAGAATGCCGTAAATCAACCACACTTCAATAAAAGATAAAAATGAAAACTATTTTTTGGACCTGGGATTTACAGAATCCGGTCCATCATCACCCTTGGTTCAGCACACATCATCGTGGTCGTGGTCGTCGCTCAGTCGTGTCCATCTCTTTGTGACCCCATGGACTGTAGCCCTCCAGGCTCCTCTGTCCACAGGATTCTCCGGGCCAGAATAATGGAGTGGGTTGCCATTTCCTGCTCCAGGAGATCTTCCTGATCCAGGGATCAAACCCGTGTCTCCTGCACTGCAGGCAGATTCTTTACCATCTGGGCCACCAGGGAAGCCAGCACATCATCGCAGTGCCTTGCTTTTTCTGCCTCACTTCCGTCGTGTGTCTCAGAATATAACAGCACAGCGGTGATGTCTGATGCTTGTCTGTTGTGTTGGGCGCTGCTCCTGGTGTTTCGTGCGCATGTTCACGGTACCCCCGGCCATGGTGTGCTCCACCAGCACCTCATCTCCCCGACGAACTTGTGAGGAGAGTAATTGTCACATTCTCGGGAATTTTGTGAGTCGGTTCTTAAACCACTGGGAGCTTGAAATGATCACTATGGAAATATTTACCTCCACGGAAACCAGCAGACGCCACAGGTCAAGGTCCTTGAATTGAGAGCCCCTTTAGCTTCATGCCATTGCCCGTGGGGTTGGCACTCTGATGCTCCCACTTTACAGATGAAGAAACTGAGGTGCCTTCCAAGGGCACACAGCCAGCATAGGGTGAGCCTGAATTTGACCCCAGGAAGGCACCCAGCCTCACGACCCCATAGCCACTGTCTACCCCCTGGTGTCTCCCGCCCACCACAGGCAGCCTCCCTACGTGTTAAAAACTCCTCAAGATGGAAATTCCAGTGACTGTGTAATATTCCATTATATTATCCCTCAGGAGACTGGAGGCCCTTCAGTGGATTTCCTTTTCTCCAATGGTGAATGCAGCCTCACTTCTAGAGTGACAGGAACAAAATCTGGGACAGACTTACTGTGAGAGCTGCCGCTCGGCTCGCTCACACACACACTCACACACCCACATCCACACATTCACACGAATGTGCACACACAAACACATGCAAATAGAGACAGGTTCATACACCTACATATACGCATTTGCTCCCCCATACATACACGGGCTTCCGAAGTGGTGTTAGTGGTAAAGAACCCGCCTGCAATGCAGGAGACCTAAGAGATGCGGGTTCAATCCCTGGGCAGGGAAGATCCCCTGGAGGAGGAAATGGCAACCCACTCTGGTATTCTTGCCTGGAGAATCCCTTGGACAGAGGAGCCTGGCAGGTTACAGTCCATAGAGTCAAACACACACGACTGAAGTGACTTAGCACGCACACACACACACACACGCTTCTACAATCACCCAGCACTCAGTGTGGAGACAGCCTTCATGACACATCAGGTTTGGGGGTTCTTTCTCTTCCCAAGAATTAGGACTCCTGGGGGGCAGGGAAGCCAGGATCAGTTTCCTAAAGTGCTCAGCAAGGCGCCCAGCCTGTATAAAGGGCCCCACGGCTGTTCTCAGATGAAGGTGGAAATCGTGAAGAAATGAGCAAACGTAGCTCCGACTTGGAAAACTCCTTGGGACATCTTCGTTATCAACATCTCTTTCCTCGTGGGGTGTATTAGTTTACTCAGGCTGCCGTAACAAAACCCTGCAGACTGGATGACTTAAACAACAGGAATGTATCACCTCCCAGGTCTGGAGAAAGAAGTCCAAGGTCCAGCAGTGGGCATGGCTGATTCCTTCTGAAGCTGTGGGGGAGACCCTGGTCCCTGTCTCTCTCCTGGCTTCTGGCCAGCTTGGTTTGCTGGCCATCTTGGCATTCCTTGGCTTGCGGACACTGCACCCCAGTGTCTGTCCTCAAGTTCCTGTGATGTTCTCCCTGCATGTGTGTCTGTGTGCAGATTTCCCCTTTTTGTAGCAGTCCCATTGGATCAGGGACCGCCCCCTCCCCCACTCTAGAATCATCTCATCTTAGCTAATCACATCTCTGACAGTCCATCTGTGAATAAGTCACATCCTCGGGGGGCCGGAGGTTAGGGCTTCAGCTCTGAATTTGGAGCAGAGCTTTCTTGATGGCTCAGTGGGAAAAGAATCTGTCTTCAACACAGGAGGCACAGGAGATGCGAGTTTGATCCCTGGGTCAGGAAGATCCACTGGAGGAGGAAATGGCAACCCACTCTAGTACTCTGGCCTAAAAAATCCCCTGGACAGAGGAACCTGGTGGGCTGCAGTTCATGGGGTCACAAAGAGTCGGACCTGACTGAGCAATAAAGGAGGCTTGACAAAATTCAACTTTAGACCTATGGTGCTGGAGAAGACTGTTGAGAACCCCTTGGACTGCAAGGAGATCAAACCAGTGAATCCTAAAAGAAATCAACCCTGAATATTCATTGGAAGGACTGATGCTGAAGCTGAAGCTCCAGTACTTTGGCCACCCATGCGAAGAGCTGACTCATTGGAAAAATCCCTGATGCTGGGAAAGACTGAAGGCAGAAGAAGAGGTCGACAGAGAATGAGATGGTTGGATGGCATCAAGATGACTGGGTGGTATCATCGACTCCGTGGACATGAGTTTGAGCCAACTCTAGGAGATAGTGAAGGACAGGGAAGCCTGGTGTGCTGCAGTCCGTGGGGTCACAAAGAGTCAGACACAACTTGGCGACTCAACAACAACATGGGCATCTCACCTTCTCTCTCCCCTGCAGCTCCGCACGCCAGTGGGCCATTTGAGACAATAACATGGAAGACAACTGTGTACTCTCTCATCTCTTAACTGCGCACTAAACTTTCCTCCAAATACCCTACACCCATTCACTGGGTCACGATACAGCTTTCAGGATGCGTTTGGTAGAAATGAAGCTAACTGAAAAGACCTTAAGGTAATGGATATTTCTACACCGTATCTGAGGCTCCGACCTTGAGCTATCTTTCCACGCTTCTGACATGAGAAAGACTATGGTGTAACGCTCTTCAGGGTTACTTAATCATAAATCTGCTAAATCCTCTCAAGAAGAGAGGAGGATTAAACAGATGGCCCCTTCAGTCTGTTCCTTGTGAGCACAGCATTAGTTTAATCACGATAGAAATCTCACATCTATTAATGTCTCTTTCAACAGTTCCTAATTCACATTCTCCATAAATATTCCAGAGAGCAATGCAGCAATTTTCTTAAGCTAATACACAAGAGGAGAAATTAGAGAGCCTCTAAGAAGTTATCAAATTTGCCCTCCGGCTCCCCTCCCCCGCCCCTAAAATTGTAAGCTTCTAAGGTTGGGCTCTTCTCCGATAGATTTCCATCAAAAACTTGTGACTCAAATCTTTTTAGACACGAGACAAGAGGTAAGGGCTGTGGGAGGGATCTGTTCCACCAGCTGTGTGACTTTGGGCAAATTACTCAATCTCTCTGAGAGTTATGGCCAACATGCATAAGTATAAGAAGCACCTAGAATAGTCAAATTCATGGAGTCAGAAAGTACATTCATTGGCAGAGGCTGGGAATGAGGCGGATTGGGGAGTTCGTGTTCAGTGGGGTCAGAGTTTCAGTTTAGGCAGGTGAAAAGTCCAGGAGATGGGTGATAGTGAGAGATGACAATGTGAACGTAGTTAGTGCCGCTGAACTGAGCAGTTAAATACGGTTAACATTGTATGTTTTTATATTATGTGACTTTATCACAATAAAAAAAAATTTTTTAATAAAAGAAAAGAGAGAGGGAGCACAAAACCTCCTTGCCGTGGTGGGCGTGGGGATTAAATCAAGTGATACAGGTGGAATCTCTGACACAGAGCAGGCCCACGCTAAACACCAGATCCCTTTCTCCCCTCCTCTGAGCAGGGGTCTTAACCAGCCTCCCTGCTACCCACAAGGAAATTACAGCCTCCCAAGCACATGAGTCACTTGCAAATATAAAATGTTAGTATACAACTGCTCTAATGCATTTTTAAATAAGAAACTCGTAATTATGTTAGAACTTTGGATTCTAGAATTGTGTCAAGACAAGAATTACCGGCCTTGACATTCTGTGGTTCTCCCCACCCTTCCTCTAGTCTCAGCTCAGGCTTGGAAACGCTTCCAGTGCCTATGCTTGCCCGCCTGCCCACCTGCCTGCCTGACGACTGGACCTGCCACGTGTTCATTAGGTAAAGGAGTGGCCGGTGGGTGAGGTCCGGCAGTGCTGGGTGCAGAGAGCCTCACCACCGGCGCAGACGGCCGTGTGGTTCCTGGGTGCTCAGAAGCCCAGGAGTCTAAGACTGCTGGACAAGGCCCTCAGGGACCCAGGCTTATCCGACTCTTGTCCAGTGGGCTTTTCTTGTTGCCTCTTGGTTTCAAAAGGGCTGCTGCAGCTCTAGACACCATATCTTCTTTCAAGACAGCAAGAAGGGGAAAAGTGAAGGCTCTGACCATGTCTGTGTCTTTTATCAGGAAACTAAAAGTGTTCCTTGCAACGCCATGGACTGGAGCCTGCCAGGCTCCTCTGTCCATGGGATTCTCCCGGCAAGAACCCTGGAGTGGGTAGTCACTCCCTTCTCCAGGGGAATCTTCCTGACTCAGGGGTCCAACCTGAAGCTCTCATGTTGCGGGCGGATTTCTTACTGTCGGAGCCACCAAAGATTTTGCAAAAGCCAGGGGACTTCTGCTTCCTTCGAGGGCACGTATTTTGCTAACAAGGCAGAGGTGAGGGAGGGCTTTGGATGGATTGCTAAAGAGTCTGCCATAGAAACTCAGAATGTTCTGAAGACAGCCATTTAGGAGAGGGGCTGGTAAATAACTTAAGCTGACACCTTTCTGAGATGACAGGAACTGAGGCTAGTCCTGTCCTAGAAGCCTTGTTATTCAGGGGCCTGTATTATTTTTGTGAAGACAAAAAAGAAAGTGGAAAATGGTGAGCCCACATAAATCTGCTATTTGTTTGTTTTGTTTTGTTTTTTCTTTTTTTGGAGTGCCATGCCGCATATGGGCGCTTAGTTCCCAACTAGGGATTGAACCCCTGCCCCCTGCAATGGAAGTGTGGAGTCTTAACTACTGTGTCACCAGCAAAGTCCAATCTATTGCGCTTTAAAAGCAAAGACACTTTTACAGTTTGGTCTAATGTTTTGGAGAGAGCAAAACAATGATCATTCTGGTACATTCACATTAGTTTTGGAAACAATGCTTGTGACAATAAATGAAAGTGACTAGCTTTTGAAAAACATGCCTAGACTTACCCATCTAAAAGGAGGTTGTCATGGGGTGTCTGGGTACACTCTACTTTTCAATAATATAGCTTGTCTTTGCCGAGACATCTACGTGGTCCTTACAACATCCAAGTGAAGAGGCACGTAAGAAAACCAGTTTGATTGCTTTCAAAAGCAGTCCTCAGTTTTCACCTAAAAATGCCTTATTTATCCAAATTTGATCACTCCCCTTGCTCCCCAGACTCTGCTCTGAATGACTCAGCTTTTGCTAGAATTCAAATCAACCCTCAGCATTTGAAGTTGTGCGGTTGTTTTTTTTTTTTTTTTTAAAGAATATATCTTAGGCAATTTACCACAAGGTTTGAAAGCAGTCCAAGTGTTAGGGACGCTGAAATATGCATGTCACTTCTCAAGGTGACTCTCTTTGGGGTCCTTGCTTCTGCAACGGCTGAAGTATCTGCTGTGTAACCGTGACGCATCCTCCCCGACTCCGGAGAAGGCTCGTGAGCCTGCCAGGGGCTGGCCACCCTGGGAAGCCTGAGCTCCCAGGGGAAAAACACCTAGAGGGTGAACACGTACCTTGAGGCTCAAGGCGAAAAGTGAAAGCGTTACTCCCTCAGTCCTGTCCGACTCTTTGTGACCCCATGGACTGTAGTCCGCCAGGCTCCTCTGTCCATGGAAATGTCCCAGGCAAGAATCCTGGAGTGGGTTGCCATTCATTTCCTCCTCCAGGAGAGCTTCCCAACCCAGGGATCGAATCCAGATCTCCTGTGTCACAGGAAGATTCTCTACCATCTGAGCCACCAGGGAGACCCTTTGGAGGCTTCATTGAGTTCCCAAATACAAATCAAAATAGGTGAGTAGTAGGCTGGATCCTGGAACATGTTGACATGGAGAAAGATGAACTAACCTGCTGAGCTGGCCAAGCCACCCTGGGCTGGGCGCTGGGGCCTCTGGGGTCAGGAGCTCCCAGGACAGGAAGCCAACACTGGGTAAGGCCAACCGTGGACCTGTCCCCAGCAGGCCAACTCAGCCACTCCTGTGCTGTTTCCAGGGGAACGAGTTATTCCATTGTCACATTTGAGACCCGGGAGCCCCCTGGGGAACCTGGTGGAAGGATGCTGAGTGGGGCCCAGGTGGCAGATGCCCCCAGGACAGGCTGGCGCAGTGGCTGAGAGGGCAGGTGGCATTCCTCTGTCCCTTGCTCTGGGTTTTTTCCTCCTGTTTGCAAAATCCAGGCACTGAGCAAGCCTGCTCCTCGCACGGGTGGCATTCAAAGTCACAGCTGCTCTGGGCTGAGATCGTTAAATTAGCAAGATTTAATTAGGTCATCATCCCTGCCAGTGCCTTTTATTCAATTACTCATTCACTCTCATCCCACAAGCATTTATTAAGTACCCACTATGTGCCAACTACTGGCATGACGGCGCTTAACCGTTTGGGAGCCCAGAGTGATTATAACATAAATCTCCTTCTTTGGTGAGCCTGAGAGTGGTGGCTGCAATCCTTTATGGAAAAACCATCAAATCATCATCTTTAATAAAGGCAGATGGTACACACAGATTTGCGGGCATGATAGGAGTTCATTATAAGTTTATTATAAGTACTTTCATCAGAGTAATTTCAAGGTCTTTGAAACTATTGTAACAGCCCCCCCAGGGATGGCATTTCACAAGCCTGAATAACATTGGCTTGGCATCCAATGCAGTCAGCCCCCTGGCAGGTGATTAGGGAGACCTGGCTGCAAGGAAATTGTTATTATTTGGTGACCAGGAAAAGTGAAGCCAGCTCCCTCACCCAAGAAGAGAAAGGCCAAGAGAAAAATTAACCTGGGAGCCGGTCCCATGTCGGTGTATATTCATGTGCTGAGAAACGGATTCAATCCCTCTATCTTGGAGGACACGAGGGAGGGTTCTCCTGGCAAGGGCAGAAGACCGCCACCCCATCCCTGGGGAAGGTACCACACTCGTGGGGACAGGCTTGGGGGCCCTGCCTCTGTGTGGTTCTAGGGCCTCGCTGGTCTCGGTACCCTGGCGCCAAAGACCCTGCAGAGAGAGACTTTCCATCATGATTCCCGCGAAGGCTTCGCTTAAAACCCTTTTACTCATCAACTCTGGGGTGCACCCCTGACATGGTGTGTGCCCCTACACGGCCCTGCACTGTCTAAACTTGGCTCACATCCCAGGGGCTTCTCCCAGTGTTCCCTGGGTCACCCCCCAGCCCCCCGCACACACACACACATCACTAAGACACTGCCATCCCCAGCCCAGGCCTGGCTCTCTTTCTCTGCAGTTTCTCCACCTGCCTGACTCTATTCCCAATTCCTACTGCGTGCTTTTCCCTGGGACCCGGCCAGTTCCTCTTCCTCCTCCTCCGAACACAGGATCTTCAGGCCTCATGCCCCCAGCACACAGACAGTGAGAGCCAGGTAACCTGTCTTTCCTCCCCCAGCAGGCTCTGCAGCGAAGAAATAGAACTGCTTTCCGAGCCTAAGCACCATCTAGATCAGAACTAAATCCTCCTGTGATCGGTTTGGGGCTGATTTCCGTGCTAATCGGAAATATCTGCCAACATTTACAGAGCGTCCCCACGAGCCAGGATGTTCACACATCGGCACGTCTCATCCTCATAGCAACCTGCTCACGTGGGAACAATTACTCTCTCCACTCCCCAGCGAGGTTAAGTATATTTCTCGGGGTCACAGAGCTGGTGACAGGCAGAGGCTGGATTCAACCCCAGACAGCCCAAGAGCCCACTCTCTCAGCCAGAGTCTGGAGGGCCTTGTCTCATCGAGGGTCCCCATCCCCAGGCCTCCATCACCCAGTCATCCCCTGCTGCTGGATTTGCCCCGATGTTCGGTAATCCTTGCCGTGTCGCGAGCATCCCACACGTAACGGCATCAAACAAGAACCATCGTATCATGTTCAGGGATTCTGCAGCTCAAGAGTTTTGACAGGCGGACGGGGGCATGGTTTGAAGGCCCAGCGGGGAAGACCTGAATGGTGAGGGGCTGGGGTTACCTGGATGCTTCTTCACTCTTAGCACCTGCGGTGGACTGACTTGGGAGTGGGTTCAGCTGAGAATGCATATGGAGCGCCTGCAAGTGACTTCTGTGGGTGCCGTGGGCTTCCTGCCAGGGGCGGCTGGGATCTGAGCGGGACTCTCCTGGGAAGGAACTTGCCAAGAGAACTGAGAAGGAACTATCCAAGAGAACTGGGCAGAAGCTTGGACCTGTTGGGACGCAGCCTAGGAATCACACAGCATCCCTGCTGTCGCAGGTAACCGAGGTCCCCGGTGATGGAGGAGGAGACCCCCCCCACTTCTTGATGGGAGACTGGCGAGGTCACACCGCAGAAGAATGCCAGAGATGGGAGAGGACCTGGGGCCATCTTTGGAAAACACAGTCTGTACTCACCGGCCTAGCCCCGGCCTCCCTCCTCCAAAAACATTTTTGTCTCAGTTACAGTTCTCCCTCTGGCCCCAGGGTACTAACTTCCTATTCTGTGTTCTGGTTTCCCTGGGAATGGGAAGCCAGCCCTGATGGGTGGCATACAAGCATCTGTTGGGTGTACTAGGTTTTCTAGGGATGATACCGGGAACAAAATGAGCCCTGATCAGAGAGGCCCAGCTGCTCCCCACGGTGGCCTCCTGTTCATGGTATCCTGGAGTGTTTCCTGGTACTTAGGTGATAGAAGACAACAACACTGCTTCACTTCATCATCTCTGGGCATTTCGGATCCAAATCCATCCTCCAGTTTCTGTTGATGGAGGAGCTTGTTGAGAACATGGGTCCCAGGAACCCACCCCCAGGGTCTGGTTGAAATGGTCTGGGATCAGGCAGCATTGGTGGGGTGTTTTTTTGGTTTTGTTGTTGTTGTTTGATTTTGTTTTTGTAGTTGTTTTTTGACTGCACTGGCTCTTAGTTGTAGCATAAGCGTTCTAGTTTCATGATGAGGGATCAAACTCTGACCCCCTGCCTTGGGAGAGTGAAGCCTTAACCACTGGACCGCTAGGGAAGTCCCAGCACTGGTGGTTTTCTTGCAGGGTTCCTGAGCCTGAGAACACCTGTGTTAGATCATGTGCCTTTGTGATCACTGGGCTAGACCACCTTCCCTCTCCAGAAGCCAAGTGGGTACATGATACCTTCACTGGCTACTAGACAGAACACACTCTTTTTAAAGAGCTTGAAAAGTGTTGTCACCTGCCCACTGACCAAGGACAAGTAGCTATTTGTGCTGAAAAAGAAAATGGTGCAGATTCAACCTGTTTAGCTACTGTGCTCCTTTACAGTGGCCTATCAACAAAGAACTGAGATGCAGGCTCCTTGTGTGGTTAAAACTCTTAATTATAACTCAAGAGCAGGGGCTAAGACCATTTCCCAAAGGACTACTGGCCTTTAAAAATGACTCTCCAGGAGAAGACAGGAGGAGGCTCCCTTTAAACTTGCTTTTCCTTGGTCTGGGGCAGTGCACACAGGGCAACTTCACAAATGATGCTCAAAATATGTTTAAAAGCAACTTTTTAAGAAATTTTGTGTTTATGTGCTCCGTCGATCAGTTGTGTCTGACTATTTGTGGCCCCATGGACAGTATCTTGACAGACTCCTCTGTTCATGGAATTTTCCAGGCAAGACTACTGGAGTGGGTTGCCATTTCCTCCTCCAGGGAATCTTCCCAACCAGGGATTGACCCTGTGTCTCTTGCATCTCTTGCATTGGCAGTCAGGTCCTTTACCACTAGTGCCACCTGGGAATGCCCGAAAGCTGGAGCTAGTACATCGGAATATTTTACATACTCCTAAAATGCCAAGTGGCTGATCCCATCTCTTTTTTTTCTAGTTTGGTGTGAAACTCACAAGGATCAATGTAAGCAGTTTATTCATAACCGAGCAATAAAACCATGACAAGAACAAGCCCGCTGCCCAAGTGGGGATGGGCCATGTCTCCTTCTGTGTACAAACTCACCAGACTGCAAAACTGTTGGCTTGTCTCCCGAGGTGAGAAGCATGTCCTCGGTGTTTGCTCAGAGCTGCTTCCTGCAGGCAACTCAACTCATGTCCCAGGACGGGATCAAAAAGGGGCGAGATGCGTCTTCCCGCGCTAGGGAGGCCACCTTGGTTTTGACCAAGAGCCTCAGGTCTTGGTAGCAGCTGCCCTCAGTGGAGCGGCCTTGGTCGGATTACTCAAACTCCCATCTGGAAATAGGAGACAGTGGTGGACCTTGCCCCCTGGGGTTGTTAGGAGTTAACACACGTGAAATACTTCAAACGCTGCCTGACTCAGAGGAGACATTGTGAAGCTTCACCGGCCTCCCTCGTGCTGAAACGGTCATGGACGGGGAGGTGGTTTCCTCCAGGGGATGAGGTTGCCTGCCCACCCCACCCCCCAAATTTATAATAACCCACACACAGCACTGCTGCAAAGCTCTGCTGGGTGTCCATATCCACCTCGCACACACACACACCTCACACACACACCTCATATCCACACATGCATGCACACCCACCTCACACACACACACATCACACACACACACACCTCACACACACACCTCATATACACACATGCATGCACACCCACCTCACACACATGCATACACGCACAGCTCACATACACACACGTACACACACGTACCTCACACACACACCCCTCACACACACACCTCATATACACACACACACGCCCACCTCACACACACACACAACTCACACACACATACCTCACACACACCCCTCACACACACATCTCATATACACACATGCATGCACACCCACCTCACACACACACACAACTCACACACATGCATACACACACATACCTCACACACACCCCACACACACACCTCATATACACACATGCACACACACCCACCTCACACACACGCATACACACACACCTCACATACACACACATGCACACACACATACACACACCGCTCACACACACACATGCACACACACACATCTCATACACATGTGTACACATACCTCACACATGCATACACACACACCTCACATACACACAGACACACACACACCTCACACACACCCCTCACACACACATACACACACATCTCACACACACATGCATACACACACCATGTGCACACACATGCACACACACACACGTCTCTCACACACACACCTCACACACACATACACACACATCTCACACACACATATACACACATCTCACACACACATACACATGTCCCTTACACACACAGCTTGTGCTCACACACAGACACACACAGACACACACACACCTCTCACACACACATACACACACATCTCACTCACACATGCATACACACACACTATGTGCACACACACCACATACACACACACACATCCCTTACACACACAGCTTGTGCTCACACACATACACACACGTGTGCACACACTCCTCCCCTGATGACCTCCTCACTCTCAGTGGCTCCTGCACACAGTAGGTGCTCAACCCATGCACCTTGGCTAGAATTAATGTAACTCTGATCACCTGGGCAGGAAGGAGCAGGCTTGGAAAGTCATCCCTGGCCTCTAAGGCTAAGGACAATGCGAAGCCTCTGAACTCTTGGATTCTTCTAGAAGATCCCATGGGCTCAGAAGCGATTTCTCCTCCTTCTCACCTTCTTCCAGGAAGTGGTGCTTCTCTCTCCCCGGCAAACCCCAGGTCTCAGGCACTCTCCACTAACGTCAGGGCCAGTTTGAAGTTTGCTCTGTTTTCAGCCCTCCCGGCTGGGAAGGTTTATACTTATTTTTTTAATAACATATTAACTTATTTTAACTTTTTCTCTTTAAATAAATGCACACTTACAGAAGAGTGGCCAAAACAGTACCAAAATTCCCACATACCTTCACCCAGGTGCAGACCTGTTATTAACATTTTGCCCAATTTTGCCACATCATCCCTCTTTTTCTAGCTAAATATATAATCTTTCCCTGATCTATTTAAAAGTAGGTTTCAGATATCATGCTCCTAGATCCTCTGTCCCTGGAATCCTCCAGGCAAGAATACTGCAGTGGGTAGCCGTTCCCTTCTCCAGGATGGAACCCGGGTCTCCTGCATGGCAGGTGGATTCTTTACCATCTGAGCCCCCAGGGAAGCCAAATATTCCCACATATATCTCCTAAGAACAAGGACATTCTCTTAGGTAACCGCAGTGCAGTTATCTGAGTCAGGAAATTTGTCACTGATAGAATATTATTCCTGATCACCAAGTGCCCCAATGAGGTCTTTATAGCATTTTTCTCCCAGTCCAGGATCCACACCAGGATTGCATGTTATATTTAGTTGCCAAGGTCTGTTTGGTCTTCTTTCTTCTGAAATCTTTTGTTAGCCTTCTCTTCATCTTGAATGACAATGATATTTTTGAAGGGCATAGAAGAACATGACAGTTATTGCCAGAGAGTTGTAAGAGACTAGTATAAAAAGCTCTACATAACCTTCACCGAGATGACCTGCAATTTGGGTTTATCTGAGGTTTCAGATTTTGAGGGGAGAATGGACACCTAAGTTACCTCCTCACTGCCTTCCATCTGGAGGCACATGATATTCATTTTGTCCTTTTTTTAATTATGTTGCCTTTCAGTTTAAGCTTCATCTTTTAATATGCCTGTGGGCCATTTTTATATAATCTTTGAGAAAACATCTATGCAAGTCCTCTGCTCGTTTTTAAATTGGGTTGTTTGTCTTGTTATTGAGTTGCTAGAGTTCTTCATGTATTCTGGAGACGGGACTCTTCTCAGATACGTTGCTTTGTCAATATCTTCTCTGACTCCGTGGGTTGTCTTTTCACTTTTCTTCTGATGCTGTCACGTTCATCATGATCAAGTGCAGCTTATCGATGTTTTTTCCTTTGTTGCTTGTACTTTTGGTGTCATATCTGAGAAACTATTGCCAAATTCAACATCAAAAAGGTTTTCTTATATGTTTCCTTTTGTAGTTTTTGCTCTTACATATAAATCTTTGGTCCATTTTAAGTTAATTTTCGAATAGGTCTAAGGTAAAGATCAGGCTTCCCTGGTAGCTCAGCTGGTAAAGAATCCTCCTGCAATGCAGGAGACCCCAGTTCGATTCCTGGGTTGGGAAGATCCGCTGGAGAAGGGACAGGCTACCCACTCTAGTATTCTTGGGCTTCCCTGATGGTTCAGCTGGTAAAGAATCTGCCTGCAATAAGGGAGACCTGGGTTCGATCCCTGGGTTGGGAAGATCCCCTGGAGAAGGGAAAGGCTACGCACTCCAGTATTTGAGCCTGGAGAATGCCATGGACTGTATAGTCCATGGGATCACAAAGAGTCGGACACGGCTGAGTCACTTTCACTTTCACAAGGTAAAGATCACAGTTCATTCTTTTGCATGTGGCTCTTCCAGTTATTGAAAAGACATTCTCCTTTTTAATATTTATTTATTTGGCTGCATCTGATCTTAGTCATGACAGTTGGAATCTTTGACCTTCGTTGTGGCATGTGGGATCTTTAGTTGCAGCAAGTGAACTCTTAGCTGAAGCATGTGGGATCCAGTTCCCTGACCAAGGAATGGAACCCGGGCCCCCTGCATTGGCAGCGCAGAATCTCAGCAGAGTCTTAGCCACTGGACTACCAGGTAAGTCCCGAAAAGACATTCTTTCTCCCACTGAATGCTCTTGGCACCCTTGTTGAAAATCAGCTGACCACAGACACATGGGTCTAATTCTGGAACTCCATATTTCTCTTTTATTGGTCTCTGTTTTTAGTACATGAGTACCACACTGTCTTGACTATTGTTTTGTAGTATGTTTTGTAATCAAGAAGCAGGAGTCCTACCTTTTTCTTTTTTACAATAATTTTTTCACTATTCTGGATTAGGACTCACTGGGTTGGGAAGATCTCCCAGAGAAGGGAATAGCTACACACACCAGTATTCTGGCCTGGAGAATTCACTCCATGGGGTTGCAAAGAGTCGAACATGACTGAGCAACTTTCTCTTTTTCACTTGGATTTAAAATAAATGCTGGGATGTTTTGACTAGCAAGCATATTTATAGTTGTTCAGTTATCTTACTCTTTAAAAATTTAATTGGTACTTGTGTCTATGTTTGGGCTTCCTCGGTGGTGCTGGTGGTAAAGAACACACCTAGCAATGAAGGAGGCATAAGAGTCATGGGTTCGATCCCTGGGTCGGGAAGATCCCCTGGAGGAGGGCATGGCAATCCACTCCAGGATTCTTGCCTGGAAAATCCCATGAACAAAGGAGCCTGGTGGGCTACAGTCCATAGGGGTGCAAAGAGTCGGGCGTGACTGAAGCAACTTAGCAACAGCAGCAGTCTATGATTGTGCTCATCAGTTTTTACATGTAAAAAGATAATAGGTAAACAACCAGATAAATATAGATAGATGAATAGATTAAAAGAGAAAATGTATTGAACTGTGCCTATTCAGTTTATGCATACAGAAAAAGACAGATGAAAGATAGACAGGTAGATAGACAGAAGGAGAAAATGGGTCTGCAATGTGCCTCTGGACTGTGAAACAGAGGTTTGCACACACGGAGGGGGATTTGCAGGGCCAGAGGGTACTTTGACTCAAAGTGCTTGCCTGGCTGAACCAGTAATAAGTAACAGAGGTCCAGGGCAGTCCTTGTGGCTTTGACTCCAGTTTGGTAAATTAACTGGAGTTCAGAAATCCCAGAGATTCCAAAAGGCAATGAACCTTGAAATCTGCCCCCCAAGGACCTTCAGCCACCCCACCCCTTCTGCTCCGGCATCACGCTTCCCACAGTGTTTCCCAGGTGGGCGGACTCCGGGGCTCTGAGCCCAAGAGGAACCCACCCAAAGAGGATTATGGTTGGAGCTCCTGCTTTGCCCGCAACTATTCTGCCCATTGTTCCTCACCACCTGCGTTCAAACCTGGAAGGTGCTGGGCTGAGTGAGAGTGTGCATGGCCTGGACCTTGGTTGGGCAGCGTCCAGTAGAATAAAGGGGAACTGGCCTCTGTTCTTTCCTGTTCTGGGCTGGAGGGCCCACACCTCCTTACGTTTGGTGATTCACTGGGAAGACTGACAAGACTCCATGATGAGACTTATCCTAAGATTTATTTCAGCAAAGGATCCAGAACAGAAATAAGAAGGAAAGATACATGTTGGCAGAATCCCCAATTGTCCGGCACAGGGCCCCCTGCCATGCCTCTTCATCTGAGCTCACTCAGGACAGACTTTTTCTCCAACGGAGAACTGCAGAGTCACTCGTGGAAAAACCCCACACCCATCTGAGGGTCCAGGTGTTAACAGGAGGTGGGTCACATAGACCCATCCAGCTATCAATCAGCCACAGCAACTGAAATTCCAGGCTCCAGCAATGAAACCAGGTGCACATCATCAGTCTTGGTGTTTGTGCAAAGCTTCCTGACAGGCCAGCAGGGCATGGTCCACTGCTCCAGGCGAACACAACACCATCCATCACTGACATCACAGGCTTCCTAAGAACCACGCTCCCAAGGGTGGGCCGAGGATTGGTCAGGACTCCAGGTTTCCTTGGAGACATGCAGGGAACAAGCAACCAGACTTGTTGTGTAGGTTCTGCCCAGCATTTTAACATCATTATACGGTCATCAGCCACAGTTACAGGTGCATCTAGTGGCTTCCCTGGTGGCTCAGACGGTAAAGCATCTACCTGCAATGCAGGAGACCTGGGTTCGATCCCTGGGTTGGGAAGATCCCCTGGAGAAGGAAATGGCAACCCACTCTAGTAATCTTGCCTGGAAAATCCCATGGACAGAGGAGCCTATGTAGGCTACAGTCCATGGGGTCGCAGAGTTGGACACGACTGAGCAACTTCTCTAGAGGCTTGGGGCTTGGAAACCACTGGGCCACTGGCTCCATCACTGTGTCCCCAGTTAAGAGGAAGTGGAAGAACGTGCTCGAAAAGCAACCAGATGACCTCCTTTCAAATCATGTCATCTCTCCAAGCCCATGATCGCATGTGTCTCATCCAAGGGAATGTTTGTGAAGTTGCTCTATTAGGTGACCTGCCATGTAACAAGTTCCTACTCTCCCTAATCATTGCATTTCTTCAACATCTGTCTTTCTGCTTTGGCCCCTCATTTCTGAGAAGATCCAGAAATCCATAATCCCCACTTAAGACTGATTCAAGACGTCAAGTCTTGGAGGTCATTTGTTGATCTGTTTTTAGAGGATTTAGCTCAGCTAAACTTACCCTTCCCCCCACAACCCAGCACTCTTTACTTGCACAAAAATCTTTGTTCCTTTTTAAAGAAGTTTGTAAATCCAGTGTGTTCCATGTATTAGCAATATATTACAATACTGAAAAGAGTTCATTTACTGGCAAGAGGGCATTCATTTAGCAAATATTTGCAGAGCATTTCCAGTAATAGTCATCCTTTTTGTTTGGTGACTATTTACTGGATGCACATTCTGTGCAGGGCACCATGTCCAGGTGGGGATTCAGGAGATGCTGTGGATTACAGACCTGAGGGTCCTGCTCATGGAGATTTCCATCTGTCTGCTAAGTAGGATGACCAGCTGTCCCGGTTTGCAAAGGACTGAGGGGTTCCTGGGATGCAGCGTTTTCAGTGCTATCATTGAGGAAATCCTAGACAAACTAGACAGGTTGGTCACCCTACTGCTAAAACAGATAACTACACAATGAACCTCATGGTTAATTACTCCTTTGAACTGTTGCCAGCGCTGTGAGGCTTCCAACAGAAGGCCTACACTCCATGAAACAACCCTACCAAAGACACTGCGTCCAATGTCCCCAGAGAACAACCCACCCCAGCCCCCACACCAGGACAGACCCAGCCTTTCATGGCCACCACAGTCTGCATCTACAGAAGCTCAATGTATCAAACCGGGGGGATAATCTAGAGAACCCCCAACCCCACCAAATTTCCCTGCTGAGGCCACCGCCACCATGAGAGCTCCCCTGACTCCCCCCAAGGTGAAGTAGGGCCCAGGAGACCACTCTCCACTCCCCAGAGCAGGAAGCCCTTCCCATGAAGGGTGACTTTCAGCCCTCTGCTGTGCAGACACGGTGAGTCTCCTGCTGCTCCAATGGCAGAGAAACTAAGGACCAGGCTTTTGTATGAGGCTCTCTTCCCTGGGGTGTGTTCCTTCCCAGGAGCCTCCCCAACCACCCTGCCAGGCCCCCTGGACTGGCCCTCTCAGGGGTGGGTGCCAAGCAAGTCTGACCCTTCTCTCAAGCCCCAGCCCTGGGCACCTGATATTCTTCTGTAAACAGATTTGTATGCTTTATAATCAGGAAGAAAAAGGTTTATTTTAAATAAGCAAAAAAAGCACGACTTCTCTGGTGGTCCAGTGGTTAAGACTTTGCACTCCCAATTCAGGGGGCATGGGTTCAATCCCTGGGCAGGGAGCTGGCTCCTACAGGCTGTGACTAAAAGATCCCACAAGTCTTGACTAAGACCCGTGCCAACAATAAACACAAAATAAATATAATTTTTAAAAGAGATTCTTATTTTCCTAAAATATACACAAGTTTCCTGTTTCCACCCCCACTGTAGCCATAGCCACAGAAGAGAAGTAACATTACTGTCTAACCAGATCACTCTGTCTTGAATTATTTATCAATTTTAAGGTGAGCTAGGAAATAAGATGAGTTTGGGAAATAAAATCTGGACTTCCTTTTTTCCTTCTTTCTTTGCCCTGTGGGGTTGCAGCCTGGCTGGCTTCCCCAGTTGTGGGCTAAGCTGTGCGCCCAGCTCTGGACGCCTTCACAGCTGTGCTGACCCCGGTGCTCTGCTTACAACGGCTTTGCCTCTTAATCCCCAAGTTTAGGATGGAAAACACTGGCTGTTCTAATTTCAGGAGGCCCGCAGACTGTTTTTGCAAATCACCTGGACAATCTCCTGAAGATGCCTGTGAAGTAAATGCCATTCAACATGTTTGAAGTGACCCAAACCCTCTGGGGAAGGGAAAGGCAACCCACTCCAGTATTCTTGCAGGGGAAATCCCACGGACTGAGGAGTTCGGCAGGCTACAGTCCATGTGGTCACAAAGAGCTGGATGCGACAAAGCCACTAACACACACACACACACACACACACACACACACACACACACACACACACACACACACACACACACACACACACACACACACACACACACACACACACACACACACACACACACACACACACACACACACACACACACACACACACACACACACACACACACACACACACACACACACGGGAGAGGCTGTGACGGGTTCTGGTCTATCAGGTTCCGTGTACCGACCGGAACAGTAAGGTAGGCCTGGCCCCAAGGAGCACTGTGAAACTGCCACATGGCCCCTGGAGCGCATCGATTTTATTCACTCAGTAATCATGTGAGATGTAGTGCATGCCTGGCCTTTTGCCACCAGTTGGAGATGCAGAAAGAATGAAATATAGACTTTATATTAGTGAACGCTTTTGGCTGAAGAACCGGGGAGGGGGGGGGAAGGCTCACAGCATCCAGGAAGGACTCCAGGCCTAGCTGGGCCTCAGCGTCTGGGACAAAGCCGACTCTCTCCAGGGCTTATCTCAGCCTCTGAGTTCACCTTCTCTTTCCCCAGCCCAGGCTCCTCCTCCAGCAAGGACGCTGGATGCTCACCAGCGGAGGGTAACTGCATCAGCGGATCTCTCCCAAATTCAGGAATCTCAGGGAAGGGCTCTGATTGGCCCAGCTGGGGTCAGGTGCCCATATCCAACCAATCAGTGGTGGTCACGTGGGTGGAGTCTGTAACAGCTCCCATTGGCACCTTCTAGTGGAAAGCGCCGGAGAAGGCAATGTCAAGCCACTTCAGTAGTCTTGCCTGGAGAATCCCATGGACGGAGGAGCCTGGTAGGCTGCCCACGAGGTCGACACGACTGAGCGACTTCACTTTTCACTTTTCACTTTCATCGCATTGTGAGAAGGAAATGGCAACCCACTCCAGTGTTCTTGCCTGGAGAATCCACAGGACTATGGCGGTCGCACGAGTTGGACACGATGAATGCCGACTTAGCAGCAAGCAGCAGTGGAAAGCGCACGTCCCCAGGAGAGGCCGTTCTCCCACTCTCAGCAGAAAAAAAGCAATGCCCAATCAGCGCTTCTCCAGGACATCCAGCTACCCGGGGAGAGAGACGGAGGCCCCGTGAGGACATTTCCCGTGACAGCCCGCAAGCACGAGGCATTCTGTTAGTGCGAAGTTTGAGTGCGTCTCCTTTCCCACGTGGCTACCTGGAAGGCTTCATCCAGAAATTTGCCCAATGCGTTGGTGAAGAGGGGTGAATCAGCTGGCCTCCGCAGGAGGGGCCTGTGCGACAATAAAACTGGCTGATGTTTAAGTTCCCAGTCTGCGGTGTTCCGTTAGGGACCGAGCAAACGGATACGCCCCTGAAATGAACGCAAAGATGGCTCCCAGCCAACCGGCCCGTGGCCTCACGGTCTCATTCTTTGTTCGCGTCCTGCTCCCTGAGGATCTGAGGGCTGGCTTCACAGCAATGCTGTCCAGAGGACGTGAGAAGCCGTCATCCTCCAGGCCTTCCTGTCCTACAGGGAAGCAGTTTCTCAACAAGGAGGGAGGTTGTGGGATGAGCTCTTTCCGCTCAGGCTCTGCTCCTAGACGAGGGTGAGGCTGGGGGCAGTCACAGCGGGGACGCGGGTATCACCCCCAGTGAGCATCAGGCAGGGTCGTTTTCCTACAACCCCAGGCCAGCCTGGTCCCCTCTCACCTGCCCCCTCCCCTCGGAGCCAAGTGTGTCCAATGCCACCCCATGTTCTGGGGACCCTGGAACCCCAAACCCACCCACGAGCTCTGGAGCTCACTCAGTCCTGCTGCCGCTGAGTCCATCTGAACACTCGGCTGGAGCAAACCTGCTCGGCTTGAGGTGGGGAGACGACAAGGCACCCAGGGTCCAGCATCTCGGAGCATCCTTTCTCTGGGATGCAGGCTTGGGGCTCAGGCAGGAGGCTCCTTGATTTCTCCTCCCCCCACCCAGCCTCGGCCTCTACCTGTCCTGAAATTCAGAGTGTAATCTTCCCAGTGATACCATTTCCAGGTCACCTGGGGAGACAGCCCTCTTGAAACAGTTGTACCTACTGGGGTTGTGGGGTTTCCACAAGCATGACAGGAGAAAGTTCCCTAGCAAGTTCACTCTGATCTTGTTATTTTTATGATTGTATAATTATGTATGTTATTAAAGTTACCTCTTTATTCCACCTTCATTTCATGCCCAGTATGTACGGTGTCTGAAAGCATGTGTGTTAGATGCTCAGTCATGTCCAACTCTTGCGATCCCATGAACTATAGCCTGCCAGGCTCTTCTGTCCATGGAATTCTCCAGGCAACAATACTTGAGTGGGTAGCCATTCCCTTCTCCAGGGGATCTTCCCGACCCAGGGATTGAACCTGGGTCGCCTGCATTGCAGGCAGATTCTTTCCCTTCCGAACCATCTGTGCTAAGCACTGTGCAAAGGGTGAGTGATTGCGTTTTGTTGATGAAGGCAAATCAAGTCATGGCATCTATAAAAACTGTGCTATTAAATAAAATACAATATGGAGTACCTTTTGTCATTAAGCTGATGCTGAAAGGCTGGAACCAGGCCGGGTCGGAGCACTGCCAGGAGGGGCCACTCTGAGTAGCGTTCCCTGGGCGAGGTGTCTTCCTGCCGCACCAGACACTTCAGATGAAACATTCCCACTTCTTAATATGACTGACCCTGCTTTGGTTTTCAGAGCAAGTATCTCAGGGCCCTGGGGATGGTGTGATGCAACCCTCTGCTTGCTCTCTGTTTACAGTTTCTGACAAACAAAGATGTAATTGCCTCTTGTAGTTTGGTCTGATTGCTTTTCTGACACCCTTGGGGGGACTCAACCCTCCTGTGCCCTGGGGGCGCTGGGGGTGACCACATGGGTGGGGAGGCGGGGCTTCCTGAAGCTGCATTTGTATTTCAAGTTTTTTTTCTCAGAAGGCAGCATGGGTTTCAGGTAAAGGGTATGGAGAAGGCCAGGGGTTCCTGGGTCTCTAATCTTTGAAACCTGTAGTAAACCATTTATTGGCAGCTAATCCCATGGACGGAGGAGCCTGGTAGGCTACAGTCCATGGGGTCGGAAGAGTCAGACATGACTGAGCCACTTCACTTTCACTTTTCACTTTTATGCATCGGAGAAGGAAATGGCAACCCACTCCAGTGTTCTAGCCTGGAGAATCCCAGGGATGGGGTCTCACAGAGTCAGACACGACTGAAGTGACTTAGCAGTAGCAGCATGCCCATCATCGTCTTTCCTTCTGGGAGCCGCTGCTGATCTTCCCCTAAGGGTCAGGGGGAGGCCCCCTCCTCTCAATTCTCCAGCCGTCTCCTCTGAGGCCTCCCAACAAGGCTGCAGGGACTACCCCCCTGCCCCTTTGCCCCAGTAGTCATGGTTTCCAATGAGGAGGCGGTGGGGAGGGGGCAGGGTCTAACCTAACATCTGCAGGGCCCTCTTAGAGTGGCTTTCCAGGAGTTTCTAGCCAGCATCGCACACCACCTTCTACCAGCTCATCCATCTGCCTGTACTTAAGGATCTTTTAAAACATTTAAAACAATATTAACAGCAAGGAAATTAACATTTGTTTGTTACTATGTGCCAAGCACCCAGGTAGCACTAGTGGTAAAGAATCCGCCTGCCAATGCAGGAGACGTGAGAGATGCGGGTTCAGTCCCTGGGACAGGAAGATCCCCTGAAGGAGGGCATGGCAACCCACTCCAGTATTCTTGCCTGGAGAATCCCATGGACAGAGGAGCCTGGCCGGCTACAGTCCATGGGGTTGCAAAGAGTCAGCCACGACTGAAGGGACTTTGCTTCAGTGGATGCAAGCACTGTATCAGGCATTTTCATATACAGCTCGCTCAGGCAGCGTCCTTGGCCTGTCTGTGCCTCAGTGTCCTTGTCTGTCCAAATGGACCTCATAGTAGTCATACCCGATCAGAGGACTGTTGTGATGACTGAAGTTACACACACAAGATGCTCAGGACAAAGGCCTGGGACAAAAAGGACTCAATAGACATTAGGAGTTACATCTTTCACCTCCTTCTCCTCATCAGGGTGGCTATTTTATAGATAAGAAAACAGAGGCTCGAGGAAATGAAGTAACCCTTACATGCACTTCTGGGGGGCGGGGGGCGGTGCACGGTGTGTGGTCCTGCAGGAATTCAAGCCAGACCAGGCTCCTTCTCCATGCACGCCACCCCTCCTGCCCAGCCGCTCAAAGCATTTCTGAAATCTAGAAAATGACTATTATCTCTCTGGTGTGTTGTCATCATCGACTTTCAAATTCTTCTGTGCAGAGCCGGGGCTTCCAAATGGCTTTGAAATATTTGACATCCAGACCTGGAACAGATAGGTATAGAAGTTTCCTGAAGCAACGCTTCCCTGGTGGCTCAGACGGTAAAGAATCCGCCTGCAATGCAGGAGACCCGGGTTCGATCCCAGATGGGAAAGATCCCCTGGAGAAGGGAATGGCTACCCACTCCAGTATTCTTGCCTGGAGAATTCCATGGACAGAGGAGCCTGGCGGGCTACAGTCCAATGGGTTGCAAAGAGTCAGACATGACTGAGTGACTTCACACTTTCACTGTTTTATGCACCCTGGTATTTTTCTATTCGGTTCTATTTTGTTCCATTTTTAAGAGCTGGTTTCGACTTGACCTTCAGTGGTAGTTTGAAAACCAGCAACCAGGCAAGTGAGTTTACTCTGAGCAGGCCTGGCCAGGTGTGGTCAGAGTGCTCCCTCTGGGTTACCTGGGCCTCGGCTCCCTGAATACCAGCTTCTCCCCGAAAGACCCCAGTCCTGAGACGCAGGGTCCTGGAGCTCCTGGTGGGCACCAGAGACAGAGGGAACGTGAAACACAGGAAGCCCATCGCTAGGCTCACAGGCTGGTCTGGGCCATCCAGCGTCACTCAGCCACGTCCGAGAACGTATTCCTTAGAGTTTCATCCATTTAGTCACGCTTAGTTGCTCTGTTGTGTCTGACTCTTTGTGACCCCGTGGACTGTAGCCCATCAGACTCCTTTGTCCATAGGGTTTTTTCAGGTAAGAATACTGGAGTGGACTGTCATATATTTCCCCAGGGGGGCTCTTCCCAACCCAGAGATCAAACCGGCATCTCATGT
This sequence comes from Cervus canadensis, assembly GCF_019320065.1. NCBI lineage: Eukaryota > Metazoa > Chordata > Mammalia > Artiodactyla > Cervidae > Cervus > Cervus canadensis. The sequence continues at coordinate 64,941,482 of NC_057401.1, read as the reverse complement.
GTCTCCTGCATTAGCTGGGGGGAGGGGGGTGTTCTTTACCTACTGAGCCGTCGGGAAAGCCCCAACACACCCCTGGCCTAGTCCAGTTTAACCGCCCCGTGTCCCCCACGCCCTCCCTTCTGTGGCTGGAAGTAGCCGAGGACAGGGACCTCGGAGCCCACGTGGAAACGGAAGGGCCTTGAGCCCCCAAATGGAGCTCAGGCGGACACCACCTGCTCATCAGCGTCATTCATTCTGATCTTCAGACGAGTGAGAAATAGACTCCCATGACGTCTCACTCACATCGCAAAACTCACTCACACCACAAGGCCACTAGAGACAGCAATCACTCCACTACACAAAAGTTCTCTGAATCTCTGGCTGATTTCAAGGCAGTGGAGCTAGATGTTCTTAAACGTAGCCAATTTCACTGAACAAAAAATTTTCCATAGAAACTGAAGATAAATGTACAGAGTTGGATGGTGTCTCCCCACACTCATGTCGACCTGGAGCCTCAGAATGGGAACTTATTTGGAAATAGGATCCTTGCCGACGCCGTCAGCTTAAGTTGATGTCACCCTAGGAGAGGGTGGTGTCCTTATGGCAAGACAAAAGTTCAGGCACAGAGAGACACACACAGAGGAGAAGGCTTTGTGGAAGCAAAAGCAGGACTGGAGTGATGCAGCTTAAATCAAAACACCCCACGGCTTGCTGGCAGCCCCCAGGATTAGAACAGGGATGGAAGCACCCTCCCAGAGACTTGGGACAGAGTGTGTCTGTCAGGTCAGGACTCCTTACTATCCAGAGCTGCACCAAAAAAAAAAAAATCCTGCTGTTTTAAGTCTCCCAGCTCATGGTACTGTGTTACGGCAACCACTCTGTAATCAAAGCATCATGTAATGTTAAGAAGCTGCATTATTTTTAGCCCAGTTCTGTTGCTCTGAGGAAGAGAACACCCTGATTCTGTGCTTCCAGCTGGAGGATGGGAGTCCAGACCCCAGGGAAGAGACCCCTCCTCCTCCCCACCTTCTGGAGAGACCCCCCTGGGATGGGGATGCCTGGGCAAGTCAGGGCAGACAAGGTCTTTGTTGTTCATTGTTCAGGTCACTAAGTCATGTCCAGCGCTCTGTGACCCCATGGACTGAAGCACGCCCAGCTTCCCTGTCCTTCATTATCTTTCACTATGCTTCCCTGGTGGCTCAGCTGGTAAAGAATCCACCTGCAAAAAAAAAAAAAAAAGAATCCACCTGCAATGTGGGAGACCTGGGTTCAATCCCTGGGTTGGGAAGATTCCCCTAGAGAAGGGAACAGCTACCCGCTCCAGTATTCTTGCCTGGAGAATCCCATGGACAGAGGAGTCTGGCCAACTACATATAGCCCATGGGGTCACAAGAGTCAGACACAGCTTGGCGACTAAACCACCACCACCACCATACAGTTCGTGGGGTTGCAAAAAGTTGGACATGACTGAGCAACGTTTGCTTTCATCTCCCGGAGCTTGCTCAAACTCATGTCCGTTGCATCACTGATGTCATCCAACCACCTCATCCTCTTTCACCCCCTTTCTCCTCTTGCCTTCAGTCTTTCTGAGCATCAGGGTCTTTTCCAATAAGTCAGTTCTTCGCATCAGGTGGCCAAAGGCCATCAAGTTCTTGGCCAAGGGCAGATATGAGCTCTTCCAGTCAAGGTTTCCAGCCGAGGCCTATTTGCCCTAGAAGATGGTCTGGCTCATCCTCCACAGGGGTCTGGGCCACCGGGTAAGAAGGAGAAGCAGCCTGGGAGATGAACACCCTGAAAGGCCAGACACGCTCGTCTGTTGTTCCCAGATGGTGGGGACCCATTCACCACGTGTGCTGAGTTGCTGACCAGAATCAGCTCGCTTTTGATTATCATCGGAGTCGTGTCTCACCTTCATTTCAAGCATTCAGAATATAACCGATGATGCAAGACATGGCTTCCTGGATCACATTAAAAGGCAAAACATACTGTGCACACAATAGCTAATCAGCTACCTCAAGGATGCTGTGATGAACATTCTTTACTGAACGGGCATCTCTCTAAAGGGGACTAATCACTCCGGGTGCTGGTTTGCTAGGGCTGCAGCGATAAAGTTCCGTAAACCGGGTAGCTGAAACAACAGAAGTTTAGTGTCCCGGTTCTCACAGCTACAAGGTCAAGATCAAGGTGCTAGCAGGGTCGACTCTCCGGAGAATCTGTTCCAATCTGTTCCTGTGTTATGTCCTGTATAATATCTGAGATATATTAAGTATAACGTTGTTTATCTAGAATTCAGATTTGCCTGGATGTCCTGCATTTTATCCGGCTGCCCTCCGTGGGGGTGTCTCCGAGACAGGGTGTCAGTGAAGGACAACGACCTTCACCTACCTGCTTAGACTAGAGGGGAGAAGGCCGGCTCGGGGAGGGTGTAGGACCATCTCTTGGCCTGCAAGGCTGGACGAGAGGCCGAGGCTGTCATTGAGGAGGCTGTGTTCTCTCTCCCTGTCTCTGTCACATACATTCTCTGAGTGCAGATTTACCACCATTTCCTGTCCACCCCATGCCTCCTCCACCTCTGGCATCACCTGCCATCCATGTCCAGGGCATCCTCGGAGGGACACGCTCTGTGGTCCCCCCCATATGCCTCACTCAACCACAGGCCTGCAAGCCCAAATCCACACCTTAATTTCTCCACCAGTGACATGCCCTGGAGTTCCTCCAAGTCGGTCCACTTGGAGTAGCTTCCTTCTTTTGAACACTTGGGGGACAAGTGTTGGGAAGGAGATGGTGGGCGAGCCTAGAGCTTGTTTGAACCCTGATCGAGGAAAGTTCTCTTATTTTCCTTCTAGCCCATGACTGTCGCCCTGCCTCGAGGGTGCACATCCCCTCTGAAGCCCGCCGCCTGAGAGCTGAGCTGTGGGTCACCCAGGGCATCGCTGGGGCTCCAACATCCCGCATCTCTGTTAGGCTTCTGGGGCGTCTCAGAGACCCATCCTGACTGAACAGTCGTCCACGCTGCCGATGTCCTGGCTGACTATCTACATGAGCAGAAGTAACAAGTCTGCTCGCCTTGCCCCGGGTCTAAAGCAGGTTTCTCGGGACTAGCGGCCTTCGGGACTGGGTACTTTGTGGTGGGGGCTGTCCCACATACTGTGGGATGTTCCACAGCGTCCCTGGGCTCCACCCACCAGATTCCAGTGCTGCCTCCCCTCCCAGCGTCACACCAGAAACGTCTCCAGGCAAAACCCAAATATCGCTAGTTGAGAACCACTGCTCTCAAAGCCTCCAAACTCACCTCATTCCACGGGTCTATGACAAGCTGAGGAACGCGTTCACTGTGGGCCAACCATGGCTTTGCTTGGAAACAGTGGCTGTAACACCAGGAGTAAAACTCTTTTTTTTAAAAAAAGGATGCTCTTGGTTGATGCTATCTTCCAAATTAAGATGTTCCCATCCTCAAAGTTCATTCCCCTAATTGATGTGTTTGCTGCTAGGAATTAACCGATCCCTTGTTTCTCCCTCCGAAAAAATGGTTTCAGCCAACCTCATTTCCTGCCAGGACCCCTGCTTCAGGTGCTTTGAAGCCAGAATGAGTCTAAAGCAGTGATGGGAACTGAAGGAAGACGACATTCCTGAGGGCCTGCTATCAGCTCTGTCCCTCCTCCCCAAAACCATGTGGTTGGCATTATTTGTAAGGACGATGATGCTCCCTGGGTTGATGCGAGGTGCTCAGAGCCACTTGTCTCATCATTAGCCATCCTGGGAACCCCACCTGGATTCCTCAGCACGCTCACCCCCACTCTGCCCTCCTTCATTCTGCAATTAGAGGTAATAAAATGCAGATGCCCTGGAGGAAAGGAAACCATTGACTTCCTTTCACTTGTTACATCTGCTCTTGTAGATGGTCAGCCAGGACATCAGAAGCTTGGATGACTGTTCAGTCAGGACGGATCTCTGAGACCCCACAGAAGCCTAACAGAGACGAGGGCTGTGGGTGCCCAGATGTGAATAAGTAAATAGTGAAAATAAATATTAATAGGAGGCATGAGACCCGTTCCTGCTGGGAGGGTTTCATGAGGTCAGGCTAGAGCACAAGGCAAGGGTCACTGGACCCCTGAAGGGAACCAGAGACAGAGGAAATGGGGGACGCAGAGTGTGTGTGTATTTCACGATGCTGCCAACGGGTTGGGCCTTTATTGGCTATGAGCCGGGTCCTGTCTTGAGGGAGCCAGGGCGACTCGGGAGGAGTGTCCCATACACATTTGCACAGTTCAGTTGCCTTTCCTGGCCCCACGCATCCAGGCAGCACCACCTGAATGAAGTCAGTGGCATCACGGTTGGAACCTAAGCACTTTCCAATCCAGCAGTTCTCAAGCGCTGCTGTCCATCAGAGTTACCTGGGAGCTGGGACAGGTCCCGAGTCCCCCGCCACTTCCGCCATCAGGACCCCAAGATTTTCAAGCTCTCCAGCGATGCCTATGTGCAGCCGGCTCCCCCTCTCTGTGACATCATAGCACCCCACATTCTAATGCGCATCCAGGCGGTGGTGATCCCGGGATCTGAGGAAGCTGAGTCAGGAGGCTGGGGTGGGCCTGAGATCCAGCCTGTCAGGCCAGTTCCAGGGCGTGGAGCCAAGTGGGGTCCATCCTTGGGCGGTTGTCACCTGGAGCTGGTTGTTCGTGTTAGTTGCTCAGTCGTGTCTGACTCTTTGCGACCCCTTGGACTTTAGCCCGCCAGGCTCCTCTGTCCATGGGATTTCCCAGGCAAGAATACTGGAGTGGGTTGACATTTCCTTCTCCAGGGGATCTTCCCAGGGACCAAACCCGGGTCTCCTGCATTGCAGGCAGATTCTTTACCGTATGGGCCACCAGGAGCTGGTTAGAACCTTCAGAATCTCAGCCCTGCGCTCTTCCCCACCCCCTGCACCAAGACCTACAAGTCAGAATCTGCACTTTAACCAGGTCCAGAGGAGGCAAGTATGTGTTCAAGTTTGAGATTCTTTGCTCCACCTAATGCCTTTGTTTGCTGATGGGGCAGTGAGGCCAGCAGAGGACAAGGGCCCAGGACCCCACAGCAGAAAGTTCTAGGAACTTGTGCTAGGCTGCATCCAAATGTCTTCTTTCCACCATTTGATGATCTCGGTAAAGGTCATTTATTTTTCTTCATTTACTATGATTTCAGGCAATGTATAGAATGTCCCTCTCCTATTACATTTAATTCAGGCACAAAACCAGACAAAACCTAACCTAGGAAGAAGAAGTAGGGATTAGTAAAAATAAAAATAAGAGAGAAACAAGGTGCTTTCACCAGTTCTCTGATGTAAAAGATCTAATAACTGGGCACCTGTCAGGATGGTGACGAGAAACCCAGAGGAGGGGAAGATCAGTCGGAAACCGCATCATTCCTGCTAGAAGAGTGATCAGGAGTTTAGCCTGTACTCAGGAATACAACTTCCTTTCCTCTCTCAGGATGGGCTACTTTCAGCCTTGTGGTGAGACCGTAATATAAGAAAGGCGTTAACCAAAAGGAAATGGCTGTTTCCTCTATTTCTAAGCCACAAACTCCTGCAGGACAGAGCTGATGAGTCAGCAGCGGTGGCCCCGATACGAGCAGCCAGAAGAATGTGACCATTCTCTAAATGTCTTCTTAAAGGTCAGCCTCCACCTCCGCAGTCTGGAGTTGATTTTTGGAAACAGCCAAAGTTAATCAGAACCCAGTCAGGTGATTGAGGTGGTGACCAAACTCAGCTCCATTTAGGAGGTAGATCCAAACTGTGGCCACAGCGTGCCCTGCCTGGCTTCGTGTGCATTGGCTCATGGTTCTAAGACGGCTCCTTACGACAGCCCCAACGTGGGTTTTAGCAAGGACAGCAGTACTGGGGAAGCTCGGCGCTGCTCAAAAGTGCTTCTGACAAACCTACTGAATGGAGAACATGCTTGCAAATGATACGACTGATAAGGGGGTAAATTCTAAAATATACAAACAGCTCTTAAAACTTGACATAAAAAAAAAAAAATACCCAAACTGATTTAAAAATGGGCAGAAGTAAATATATATTTTTCTAAAGAAGACAGACAGATGGCCAACAGGCACATGAAAAGATGTTCAACATCGCTAATCCTTCAGTTCAGTTCAGTTCAGTTCAGTCTCTCAGTCGTGTTCGACTCTTTGTGACCCCATGAATCGCAGCATGCCAGGCCTCCCTGTCCATCACCAGCTCCCAGAGTTTACTCAAACTCATGCCCATCAAGTCGGTGATGCCATCCAGCCATCTCATCCTCTGTCGTCCCCTTCTCCTCCTGCCCCCAATCCCTCCCAGCATCAGGGTTTTTTCCAATGAGTCACCTCTTCGCATGAGGTGGCCAAAGTATTGGAGTTTCAGCTTCAGCATCAGTCCTTGCAATGAACACCCAGAACTGATCTCCTTCAGGATGGACTGGTTGGATCTCCTTGCAGTCCAAGGGACTCTCAAGAGTCTTCTTCAACACCACAGTTCAAAAGCATCAATTTTTCGGCACTCAGCTTTCTTCACAGTCCAACTCTCACATCCATACATGACCACTGGAAAAACCATATAGGCTTGACCAGATGGACCTTTGTTGGTAAAGTAATGTCTCTGCTTTTTGATATGCTGTCTAGGTTGGTCATAACTTTCCTTCCAAGGTGTAAGTGTCTTTTAATTTCATGGCTGCAGTCACCATCTACAGTGATTTTGGAGCCCAAAAAAATAAAGTCTGACACTGTTTCCACTGTCTCCCCATCTATTTCCCATGAAGTGATGGGCCCAGATGCCATGATCTTAGGTTTCTGAATGTTAAGCTTTAAGCCAACTTTTTCACTCTCATCTTTCACTTTCATCAAGAGGCTTTTTAGTTCCTCTTCACTTTCTGCCATAAGGGTGGTGTCATCTGCATATCTGAGGTTATTGATATTTCTCCTGGCAATCTCGATTCCAGTTTGTGCTTCATCCAGCCCAGCATCTCTCATGATGTACTCTGCATATAAGTTAAATAAGCAGGGTGACAATATACAGCCTTGACATACTCCTTTTCCTATTTGGAACCAGTTCTTAGGGAAATGCAAATCAAACCCACAAGGAGACATCACCTCGCACCTGTCAGAATGGCTACCATAAAAAAGACCACAAATAACAAATGTTGGTGAGGATGTAGTGGAAGGAAACACTCCAGCATTTCCACTCCTGGATATTTATCTGAAGAAAACAAAACACTAATTGGAAAAGATACATGCACCCCAATATCCCCAGAAACATTAATTACAGCTTCTAAGATATGGAAGCAACTGCTGTGTCCATCAACAGATGAATGGATAAAGAAGATGTGGTATATAGATATACAATGGAATATTATATGGCCATTAAAAATGAAAGTTCACCATTTGCAACAACATGGATGGATGTGGGTGGGGTATGATGCTGAGTGAAATAAATAAGACAGAGAAACACAAATACTATATAGTATTCCTTATATGTGGAATCTAAAAAATACAACAAAGTAAAGAATATAACAAAAAAGAAGCAGATGCATAGATATAGAGAACAAACTAGTGGTTACTGCTGGGGAGGTGGGAGAAGGCAAATAGGGAAAGGGGATTGAGAGGTAGAAACTGCTGTGTGTAAAATAATCAAGCTTTAAGGATATATTGTGCGGCACAGGGAATACAGCCAATATTTTATGACTATAAGTGGAGTTGTTGTTTAGTTGCTCAGTCATGTCTGACTCTTTTGCAGCCCCATGGACTGCAGCCTGCCAGGCTCCTCTGTCCATGGAATTTTCCAGGCAAGAATACTGGAGTGGGTTTTCATGCCCTTCCCCAGGGGATCTTCTGACCCAGGGATCATGGAACACACATCTCCTGCCCTGCAGGCAGATTCTTTACCACTGAGCCATCCGGGAAGACCCTATAAATGGACTATAACCCTTAAAAAATGTGAATCACTATGTTGTATACCTGAAACATACAATATTATAAATCAACTCTACCTCAATAAAAGAAAATGATAAAATCAAATCAGAAAGCATCACAAAAAATAATGGTTCTGCCGAACAAGCAGGTTCCTAGTCATCACATTCACCCACCCTCACCTCATTTCCAGTAGTGGTTATGCATTTTTAGATACAAGACAGCAAGCACATTGTGGGTGTCAAGGACAAAAAGCAGGTCACCACCTGGGGGTCTGGCCATGGCAGACGGAGGTGACAGAGGGCTGGGCAGACGGCAAGGTGGGCAGCCACTTGAAACTGGAGGAGGCTAGAACAGGCTCTCACAGAACCTCCAGAAAGAGACCAGCCCTCTGACACTTATTTCAGGTTTCTGGCCTCCAGAACGCTGAGGGAAGGTATTTCTGTTGTTGTAAGCCACCCCGTTTGCAGTACTTGTTGCAGCTGCTGCAGGAAATGAATATACCCTCTCTGGGCTAGTAAAGCCCTCCCATCCTCTCCACCGCCATCTCTTCTGAGCCCCAGATCACCTTCATGCCATGGGGAAGGGGCTTTGATGTGTCCTGACCTGTGGCTGGCCCAGGGTCTCCCCTGAGGCTCTAATCCTGCTTCCCCACTAGCTCTCCCAAGTTCCCCATCAGTCCAGGAGGGCGTCTGAGTGACCCGGGAAGCTCACACTGGTGCAGACAGAGAAGGCCCATCCACCCGCCTGCTCCAGCACCGCAGCTCTGCCTGTCTGAGATGAACCCCAAGCTGGCCATCGTGGTGGTTTCCATGACAGCTGGCTGGCTTCATCCAACTGTCACCCTGTCCCAAAGATTCTACACTGTAAGTCCTCACGGCTCAAAGTGGGGGGTGGGGACCAGAGCATCACCATCACCTGGGAGCTCACTGGAGAAGCAGGGTTGGGGGCCTGGCCTAGACCTCCTGGATCGGAATCTGCATTTTCATGTGACCCACAAGGGGCTGCTGGGCCCGTTACCGTGAGAGATGCGTGGGTCTAAACCCCTCTGGGATGGTCCCTTCTCACCAACACACAAGCTCTCTCATTCAACTTCCGGTCTTTTCTCTCCTACGTGGAGACTGTGCCTGCCTGGCCCCCTAGGGAAGGAGCGTGGTTTAGAAGCAAAAGCAATTGTGCATTTGGTTTAACTTCCTGAAACTTAATGTATTTTGAATTTCAAGCAACAATTCTCAAGCCTGGCTTGCGTTGTTATTCAGTGGGGCAGGTGCCCAGTGTTTAACTCAGTTGAAAGACACTTCTCCTGACCATGTCCAGGCTCTCAGGGCAGCAGGCCCCCGTCTCCCCGTGGCTGCCTGCCCTGTAATCTCTAAAACCAATCCGACTCAGGCCCTCCCTGCCGAGAACATCTGTTGTTTGTCCACCAGCATCTCCTCCCTTTCCTTCAGCAAAGTCTCTTCCCCTGGGAGATGGAAGCCAATCACAGCAGGGTCACCTCCCTCCCATCACCTGTCACGTGACCTGGGTCTCGTGACGATCACGTGACTCATACTTGCCTCTGTAGCTACTCTGTGCCCCTGGCCACAGTCATTGGTCCAGCATTGATCATGTGACTGAAATTAGACCAGTCAGAGTTGTCTGCAGGGGCTTTTTGTACTGAAGCTGGGAATCAGTGTCTCTCTGTCCTTTAGGCATCTCTAAACTGGAATGATGTCAGTGGGTCTGACCACACTAAGGTACTCCCCTCAAGGCTGCCTGCCACACGGAGGTATACTCAGGCCTCAGTGTCCACAGGGGATTGGTTCCAGGGCCCACTGCAGATACCAATATTGCTGCAGCAAAACCAGAAATGAGCGAACGGCCTTTTGGCACCTACCAGCCAAGCAGGCCTGCAAGAGTTACGCAATCTTGGTTACTCCTGAGCTGTGACTACGAACAAACACTTGTGGCTGGACTTGCCCTTCACAAAGCTAGTTACTCTCTGACTTCATATGAGTTGTCCTCTGCACCTGGTGTTCTTCTCGCCTACACTGTCTTGTAGCATTCTGCATTTCAGAAGGAAGGTCACGGGCCGAAAACTTCAGGGTCACCAGACCTGGTTGCTGAGTTGCCTGATGCCAGCTGTGGCCGTTTTGAAACTTTGCAGAAGGAAAAAAAAAAAAGCAAAACCTCCATAAGGATATGAACACCTCTCCCTACTCCTGAGAAGTGGGGCACAGTTCTTGGGGCGCTAGCTGCTGTGTTTCCCCTTTGCCTGGCAAAAATAATAAAGCCACTCTTTTCTGTTTCCTCCAAACTCTGTATCTCTATTTGGCATCGATGGACAGGGAGCCAAGATTTCTGGCAACAAAATCAGGGGATGTTCAAGTCCCTCATATAAAACGATGCAGGGCTTGCCTATAACCTACACCTATCCTCCTTTATACTTTAAATCACCTCTAGGCTACTTAGAATACTCAATTCAATGTAAATGCTATGTAAATAGCTGCCAGCACACAGCAACTTCAAGTTTTAGTTATGGAACTTTCTGGTATTTTTTTTAAAATATTTTTAAAAATTCATCTTTTGAGAATTCTCTAGTGGTCCAATAGTTAGGATTCCATGCTTTTACTGCCTGGGGCCTGAGTTCAATCCCTGGCTGGGGATCTATTATAAGATCCCACAAGCCACATGCTATGGCCAAAAGATTTTTTTAATTAAAAAATAAATAAAAATTCGGGGATTCCCTGGTGGCTCAGTGGTAAAATCCACCTGCCAATGCAGGAGACACAGGTTCATTCCCTGGTCTGGAAATATCCCATACGTCTTGGAGCAACTGAGCCCGTTGGCCACGACTACTGAGCTGGTGCTCTAGAGCCCGGGAATCGCAACTGCTGCGTCCACACACCTCTGCTCCTGAAGCCCACGCACCCTGGAGCCTGTGCTCCACGGCAAGAGAAGCCACTGTTCCTGCAACTAGAGAGGAGCCCTCGATCACCACAACTAGAGAAAAGCCCCGAGCAGTCAGGAAGACCCCCAGAGCCGCAAATAAATACACAACCCCTCTGCCTCAGCTGGTAAAGAAGCCACCTGCAATGCAGGAGACCCGGGTTCGACCCCCAGGTTGGGAAGATCCCTGGAGAAGGAAAAGGCTACCCACCCCAGTATTCTGGCCTGGAGAATCCCATGGACTGTATAGACCGTGGGGTCACAAAGAGTCAGATGTGACTGAGTGACTTTAAGTAATAATAAAAAAAACACACATAGTTTGGCTCCAAAGTTGGTTGAATCCGTGGATGCAGAAGCCACATGTCCCGAGGGCTGACTAGCTGTCGCGTGGCACCCAGGCACATGGATACACCTGCCTTTTGGTGCCCTGCCCCCCAGAGGTTCCCTGCCATGTGGAGACGGCCTGTCTGCAATGGGAGGGACGGTGCCAGGCAGAAGCCTGGATCAGAGTCAGAACAGAAGAAGGATTTCTGGCTCCACTCCAAAGCCCTCGTCTGCTCCTAGAACCACTTCCTCGTCACTAGAACCACTTCCTCAAGGCCTTCTACCATTTTCTTTTTTTCTGCCTGAAATTGTTCGAATTCGGTTTCCATCCTTTGCAACTAAAAAGTTCTAAGTAGCACATTCCCATCTCGAAAGCTTTCTGCAGCTGTCTTGCAGGGGGACAGGGTCACTTGCCCTGTGTTGGCATTGAGAGATCCCTTCCCCCAACACCTAACTCTGAGTCACTTCCTCCCACAGAAATTCAGGCCCTGCACTCGGGACTCCTCCATGATGCAGGCACCCACAGGGAGATTCCAGGCCCCTCGCTTCCCCCCAGTTTCTATCTGCACCCGGACAACAGCAGCATCCACTGCCTTGTGATAATTTGCATCTGTGTTTCCCCTACCAGGCTGAGAGCATCCCAGAGGGACACTTGACCTTGCAACCCCGGGCCCCAGTGGGCTCCAGACTCATAGGACACGGGAAATGCTTGGGTTTGCTGTCCAGTAGCGCAGATCTGCTGAGATGCCCCCTAAATAGAAAAAAGTACCCCTGCTACTCCATTCACTTGCTTCATTCCATCCCCACCCATTGCCCCCAGTTTAGAGCCTATTTCCATCCAGGTGACCCTGGGGCGCCACGTCCTCATCCTCCAGACAGAATCCTCAGTTTACCTTCTGGGCTTAGCATGAATGCATGCATCCCTGTCTGCTCCCTAATTTTCTTGGGGAGGTCCCCCTGTCCCTGTGTGGGTCCAGGGGCAGCAAACTTTTCCTGTAAAGATAACAAATATTTTCGACTGCCAGAAATTGCAGGAAACCGCTTTCTGTCAAAGCCACAGCAGGAAAGTCACTATAGATGATGTGAATGAGTGGCTGCGACTCTGTGTCAATAAAAACTTTATTCATAACAGCAAGTGGTGGGCCTGATTCACCTGTCACAGAGAGCAGGAGTTGGCACTCGGCCGTCATCTCATCCATGTGTTGTTCATGTGGAAACCTAGAGCATCTAAGCTGTTCATGGTAGAGGATGCAGTCTTCAGGAGGAGGGCGAAACCATTCATCTGTTCTTTCTATCAAATCTTTGGGGTCAACTTCCACGTGGAGGTATCTGGCTCACCTTGTGGGAGATGGCTGATGGCAGTCGGTACTTGGGAAGTAAACAGGAAGGTGTGAAGTCTGGCATGAAGTGGGAACCGGGAACAGGTAGGACGATGATGCAGACAGTGCCTGGGAGGGTCCGTAGGAGCCACAGGATTGGGGTGGGCCTCTCAGGGAGAGACATCTGAGCTGAGGCTCAAAGGGTCAGAGAGGCCTGGCTGCAGAGAGCATCCCTGGGAGGGGAGTGAAGCAGGAGGGCGAGGCATGCTTCCGGGAGCACAGGAAGGGCCAGCCCAGCAGGAAAGAGGCCTGAAGGGTGGGCAGGAGCCAGAAGGGGTCAGGTCTGGCTGCAGGTTTAATGAGGCCTGGAAGCCCCACCAGGCCACTGCGTGGAGAAAGCATGTACCAGTGGTGCTTGACCTGAGTGCGCATCAGACTCCTAGGGGGCATGGAACCAGAAGGCTGGCCCCACCCCAGGCCCTCCCCTTCAGTGGGTCTGGGGCAGCCCAGGAATTTACATCTTAAGAGTGTTTCCAGGAGATGCTGATGCTGCCTGTCCAAGGACCACACCCTGAGAATCACTGGATTTCAGGAAAGCTCACAGTCCCCGGCAAGGCCTTCCCCACCGCCCAATCCAGACTGTGCCCCCAGCCCGCCGAATCCCCCGTTGCCTTTCCTCCCCCGCACACGCTGCTCTCTGAATGCTGTGTACCTCCCGTTCGCTGGTCTCCCTCCTCGCCTTCCTTCACGTCCTTCACGTAAACCCCCGAGGGCAGAGACCTCGTTTGTCTTGTTGACAGCAGTGTTTTCAACAACAAGAAACTGCACTGCATCCAGGAGGTGTTCAGTGAGTATTTCTTGACAAGAAATGAACGGCATGAGGGTGAGAACACGCGCTGACAGAGGATATTTCTCACTATATCTGCATCTTGTGAGCAGAGGTACGAACTGCCCTTTTGTCGCAGACTATCTGTCAAGGATGGTTGTTCAGTGAATGTCCTCGGAGGAAGAAGAGGAAGAGGAGGTACAGCCCTGGAGAGGAGCGGGTGTTTGGCGATTGTCCAGTAAGATAAACATAACGTTAGCCCTGGGCACAGACTGTTTCTTTACTGCTGATTATAAAACATGCATGTTCCCTGAGCGCAGGGTCCCCAGCTGCGGAGGAGACCCACCTTGAGGCAGCCCCTGGAGCCCTCAGCTTGCTCCTGTGGACCCCGGGGACAAGAAGACGCAGGGCCAACACTAAGTTTCTACTTGTATTTTCAGGATTCTGATGTTTTTGACCTCTGGGGCCCTGCTGATCTTGGAGGGGCTGTCCCCTGCCAGGCAGAGCCAATTGCTAGATGTGGTAAATGACTCTCTTCTGAGAATGCTTGGCAAATACAAACCAACCGATCCAAAGCTCACACTCCATTCACTTCTTTACTGGGCTCCTCACACAACAGGCCTGGGCTTCCCCGGTGGCTCAGCAGTAATGAATCTGCCTGCCAATGCAGGAGAAGCGTGTGCCATCCCTGGGTCAGGAAGACCCCAGGGAGGAGGAAATGGCAACCCACTCTCGTATTCTAGCCTGGAGAATCCCATGGACACAAGAGTCTGGTGGGCTGCAGTCCACAGGGTCACAAAGAGTCAGACATGACTGAGCAACTAAACAGCAACAACAAAACGTACCAGGCCACTGTCCCCCTCCCCTAATCGCCCCCAGGGCCCGGACCACACAGTTAGGGTCACCCCCACACCCAGAGCCCATGGAAGTTATTCAAGCCAGCCAATCTGAAGCCTGCTACCCTGCCTCACTCGTTCCTTCCTGGGGATCAAAGGCTCCTGACCATGTTCCCCTCTCTCCCTCTGCCCCAACCACCCCTGGTGCTTCCCCCGTGTGGCCCCCTCCTCTTGGGAACTGTGAGCAACAAGTTGACTCTTCAATGACCTTGGTTTCCCAATGTGTGGGCCTTCAGTTCCCTTCAGTTCGGTCACTCAGTCACATCCAACTCTTTGCAACCCCATGGACTGCAGCACACCAGGCTTTCCTGTCCATCACCAGCTCCTGGAGCCTACTCAAACTTACGTCCATCCTTACTCTATCTCAAACGTTCTATCAAAAAGCAAACACGTTAGTTGCTCACTCCTGTCCAACTCATTGCAATCCCGTGGACTGTAGTCCCCCAGGCTTCTCTGTCCATGGAATTCTCCAGGTAAGAATACTGGAGTGGGTAGCCATTCCCTTCTCCAAGGGATCTTCCCAACCCAGGGATCAAACCCAAGTGTCCTGCACTGCAGGCAGATTCTTCACCATCTGAGCTACCAGGGAAGCCCTAGTGTTCTATGAATGCACTCTATTTTAGAATCTCATGCTGCTTGCTATGCTATGAGTAATAAAGGCTCCTGTTCCTGACTCAGGAGTCTGGTGGCATCTGGCATCTGGCAGCCCTCATGAAACTGACAGGCTACCTTGTGAGCCTGCACGTAGGCAGATTCTCAGACTTACAGTTCCGACAAGACCCAGGCCAGTGCTGCAGTAGGTTTTGTAAGAGCGGTGGTGTTGGAAGGAAGAAATAGAAGATCTAGTGGCAAAAAAAGGCAGCTTCTCCAAAAGGTATGGGAGGTTTGAGGCCAGAGGGGATTTGCCAGGTCCAGCTGTGGAAATCTAGAACAACTGGGACTGTTGCTCAGATTTTAATTCCCCTGAGGGCTTGTGTAAAGGCAGATCTGGTCCCAGGGGTCTGGATGGGGGCATGAGAATCTGTGAGCCCTCAGGGAAGCCCATGCTGGGACCACACTTGGAGCAGGTGTCTAGAGACACACGTGACACAAGACCCACGTTTATAGGTGCACCTGGAGGATGGGGCCTGGAGGACATCCTCTGAGCAGCCATCAGCACAATCCTGTCCCATATTGAATCCCGTGTCCCCCAGCCCACTCCAGCACACACAGCCTCAATTCCACAGTGTGGATTAACTCAGCAACAAACATAGGGGCCCTGGAGGCTGTGACTCCCAGGGGAATCTGAGAAATCTTCTGGAACAGAAGATGGGGTTCTCAGAATGACCCTGACCTCCATCCTTCTCCTAACATCCCCAGGAGGATTTGCCCTGGGCAACCTCCAAACTCTCAGAAATCTGCTGCCACATCCACCGCCCTGCACAGAGACAGGGCCCAGGGCCTAAGAAACAAGTTTTGAATTAATGAAAAAATCCTATCTATTTGTGAGTGTGTGTGTTGCAGCTCCAAGGGAAAACTGAAAGAAAAGAAAACTTCCGGCAGAAGTAACCACATTTGTTTATGGCCTATTTATTCATTGATCTGCTCTTCAGGAAGCTAAGAAGTTCCTATTTTTAGCACCTCCCAGACTCAAGAGTGCATTTTTCTTTTTCCCTTGAGCTTTCTTAAAAAGTTGACAGTTCTCAGCCTGTGAACTGCAGAGTCACGTCCTGCATCCAACGGGGTTGACAGTGGGGACCCCAGCCCCCAGGAATATTTACAAGGCCTTTGAAAACTGTCCTTGGACTGCAAGGAGATCCAACCAGTCCATTCTAAAGGAAATCAACCCTGAATGTTCATTGGAAGGACTGATGCTGAAGCTGAAACTCCAATACTTTGGCCACTTGATGAGAAGCACTGACTCATTAGAAAAGACCCCAATGCTAAGAAAGATTGAGGGCAGGAGGAGAAGGGACAGATGATAGGATGGTTGGATGGCATCACCAGAACATGAATTTGAACAAACTCCAGGAGATAGTGAAGGATAGGGAGGTGTGGCGTGCTGCAGACCATGGGATCACAAAGAGATGTGACCTAGTGAATGAACAACAACATAGAATTTAAAGAGTCTTTCATTCAATAAGAACATTTTCAAAAATGGTCACAAGGCAAGAAAGGTGGACAAGAGTGGCCAGGAAATGTCACAAGGCTGTCCCTGAAGCAGCCTTCCAGCGCAAGTGCCAGCTCCTCCTGTCTTCGTGGACTCCACTCTCCGCAGCTTCCAGGAAGCCAGGTAGAAAGGGTCCTCCTCCATCCACCTGTTCTCTTCCCACTTCCAGAGAGACGGTATTAATGCTGGAGCCTCGTCCCTGTATTTGCATCTCCACCAAGCGCCAAGTGCACTGGACCAAATGGTCGTTTATAAGCCACTCAATAAAAAAATGTGGGACGTGTAAGCTGCACCCAAACCCGCATTCTAAGCCTGTAAAAATATCTGAAAGAGGGTAATCATTGCAACTGGGATACTGAGCTCCAGAACTGACACTGACCACGCCAAGCACTTGAGCAAGTCTTCGAATTCTCTGGGTCTCAGTTTCTCCGTGAATGACGTGGGAATCATAAATACAGCAAGGAGATCCAACAAGTCCATCCTAAAGGAAATAAGTCCTGAATATTCATTGGAAGGACTGATGCTGAAACTGAAACTTCAATACTTTGGCCACCTGATGCGAAGAACTGGCTCATTTGGGAAAGACCCTGATGCTGGGAAAGATTGAAGGCGGGAGGAGAAGGGGACGACAGAGGATGAGATGGTTGGATGGCATCACCAACGCAATGGACATGAGTTTGAGTAAACTCCATGAGTTGGTGATGGACAAGGAGGCTGGCGTGCTGCAGTCCATGGGGTCGCAAAGAGTTGGACACGACTGAGCGACTGAACTGAACACCAGCACCCAGTTTTACTCCTGGAACTCAGAGGAGCTACTGCTCAGCCCCAAGGATTAATGTGCAGCTTAATCACTCGTGAAATCTTTCCAAAATATCCACACTGGTTACTGTAATTCCAGCAACCACCTCAAAAGTGGAAACACTGGGATAATCATCAGAGTAACAAAAGTAATACAGCACTAGAACACAGAAGATTTCCAAGGCGTTAATCTTCTTGATGCCTCTGTGAGGACAGGAGGTGGCTAGATACATGAAAACACGATCCCTGTCATCACCAGGCATGCTTCCAAGGCACTGCAGACTCTTTCCAAAATTGACACTCATTTTACCATCTGTCCTCATTCCTGACAGAAGGATTGAAACTATTCTTATTTTCTCCAAATAATACATTTTTTTTTCAGACATGAGAGTCCAGCAATATTTGGGTGAGAAAAGGTAGTGCATTGCATAATGTCCCCTCCCAAAACACAGGTCCCACCAGAACCTCTGAATGTGACCTTATTTGGAAAAATAGGGTCTCTGCAGAGATGATTAGTTACGATGAAGTCATCCTCGAGCAGAGTCACCAATGACTGCTGTCCTTATGAGAAGAGGAGAAGATGCACTAACACGCAGAGAAGGCCCTGTGCAGAGGAAAGCAGAGGCTGGAGTGATGCAGACACCAGCCAGGGAACCCTAAGGATCGCTGCAGCCACTAGACCCTGGAAAAGTGAAAGTGAAGTCGCTCAGTCGTGTCTGACTCTTTGTGACCCCATGGACTGTAGCCCACCAGGCTCCTCCAGCCATGGAATTTTCTAGGCAAGGGTATTGCAGTGGGTTGCCATTTCCTTCTCCAGGGGAATCTTCCCGACCCAGGGATAGAACCCGGGTCTCCCGCATTGCAGGTAGACGCTTTACCGTCTGAGCTGCCAGGAAATCCTACCAGACCCTGGAGGGGACCAAGAAAAGATTCTTCCCTAGAGTCCTGGAGGCACAACCCTGCAGGCATCTTGATTAGGACCTGCCTCCAGACCTGAGAGAGGACACATCTCTGTTGTTTTAAGCCCTCCAGGCTATATGGTACTGCGTTATGTCAGCCCAAGGGAACTAATAAAGAAGGACAACCAGGACCTGGGAGCCAGGAGACCCAGAAGGGATACGCAGGGGCTTCTAGAACGCTCCAGGGCTGCCACTCAGGAACTCAGAGAAGGCTCAGGACCCTTCTGATCCATCCCAGGGAACAAACACTCTGGGGAACCAAGAACAGGGTCAGGAAGAAGCCAGCGTGATGTTCATCCTCCCTGTCCCCCATCCCCCCATCCTCCATCCCCCATCCCCCATCTCTGCTTGTACTTGTGGGAGGAGGAACTTCGTCTGACCAATCAGTGAAAGGCCCGTGGGTTCTCCCGCTCACTTGGACCAGCGATCCCTTCAGCTGCGCCTTCTTCCCCCAGGAAGTGGTCAGAGAAGTAGGCGCTGGGTCCTATATCCTCCCATTCTTCCGTACCTACTTCCTCCCTTCCCTCTCATTCCGGCAAGACTGATCCGGAGACCTTCTCAACGTTTTTTTTTCCAGATCCTGCAGGAGTGCCCTGGTGCCAGTCCAGGTCCTTCCTGCCGCTGCATCGTCAGGGCTCCACACCGGTCAGCGGCTGTCCGTTCTCCTCCACCTTCTCCGGGGACCCTCCACTCTCTTCATCTGCAGAGTGTGAATGACGGCAATGGGTCCTTTCTCCCAGATGAAGGCAGCTAGTCGTGAACAGGGAACGGGACCCAGAAAGGCCTTCACAGGGTGCCTGGTGCTGCCAGCACGCTGGAACACTTCGTATCTTGAAGAGCTTGACCTTGACAGTCAAGGTCAATTGCAAGACCGGGGGAGGGCGAAAGAGCCCTAGACCTCAGAATTCTTGTTGCGGCTTCCCCAATGGCTCAAGTGGCATCAAGAATCCACCTGCCAATGCAGGAGGCGCAAGACACAGGGGTTTGATCCCTGGGTTGGGAACATTCCCTGGAGGAGGAAATGGCAACCCACTCCAGTATTCTTGCCTGGAAAATCCCATGGACAGAGGAATTGGCAGGCTACAGTCTATAGGGTCACAGAGTTGGATATGACTGAGCATGCAAGCACAAAGAAAGCAAATTGAAGAAGAATATTTTGTGACTTGTCAAAATTCCGTGAAATACAGTATTATCCATAGGTGAAGTCTTATTGGAATACAACTACACTTCTCTGTCTCTGTGAGATGGTAGCTGTCTTCACTGGTCAGCAGTAGACTTGAGTAGCTGTGGCAGAGACCGCGTGACCTGCAAGGCTTGAAATACTTACTAGCTGATGCTTTACAGAAGTTTGCCGGCCCCTGGCATAGACTCTGGAGTCTGATGACCTAACTTTAAATCCTAGATCCACCACTTACTAGCTCTGTGATTTGGGACAAGTCATTTTCCTCTCTCTTCTCTCATTTCCACGTCTCTAAAATGGACACACAAGTTCTTATTTCAAAATATTATTGTGAGGATTAGATGACTTATCATTCTAAGGTCTTAATACAGTGCCTGACACACAGCAATACTATAGATGGGTTAAGTTATCTTCAGGTCTTTGTAGTAATCCTCAGTCTCCCTAAATCCTACACCATTCTACACCAGAGTAAAATGAATAACAACTTCCAAGTCTTCATTTTACTTAACACAGACTTATCATTTTCTCCTTTTTTTCTGCATTTCCTTCACTTTTCATTATTGGTCCATAGGCAAACAGATCCAGGAGACCTTAACTCAGATTTCTCGAATCCCAGCTGGGTTCTAATTTGTTACATGGAGGAGAAAAAAAAATCCATATCCCTCAGCAGATGCACAGGAGTGGTTTATTAAGCACACCCGCCACCTCCTTACTCTTCGGCATTAAAGGACATTCTTGCAAGCTCTACAAATCCTGACGTCAAAAGCATCACAGAGGGGGCATTTCGTTGGTGGCCCAGTGGTTGGGTATCTGCCTTGCGATGCAGGGTACACTTTGTCACAGTGGCTTAGCTTTCACCCTAACTAACCCACAGCCATGCAGCCCACTACCCTCGGCCCACAGAAGTGGAGGTGGAAAACGAGTGATTGGCTGATCTGCCAACCACCCCTTGATGCCAACCCCACACTTAGCTTCAGAACCAGGTTTGAACCAATCTCTGAACTCAGAACCCTGTGCCCTATCCACTTAACACAGGCATTATATTTGCTCTTGGAGACAAGCCCGTGTCCCGTCAGGCCTCTGAATTAATTCACCCAGTGCTTAGCACATGGTGCCCATGAGCTTCCCAGATGGCATTGGTGCTAAAGAACCCACCTGCCAATGTAGGAGACGTAGGTTCGATCCCTGGGTCGGGAAGATCCCCTGGAGGAGGGCCTGGCACCCCACTCCAGTGTTCTTGCCTTGGAGAACCCCATGGACAGAGGAGCCTGGCGGGCTGCATTCCATGGGGTCGCAGAGTTGGACACGACTGAGTGACTTTGCACGCACGCACGCCCACATGCTGCTGGGGACAGTGTGTCGGCCTGAGTCCAGTCGGGAGAGAGAAACCACAGAGTAAGACCAACGGGCCGCGTACAATAGAAGAATCAGTCGCTCCAACAGGAGTCGGGTACAAGGAACTGACCGGAAAGAAGTAAAGAGAACGCTAGAGGATATCTGACTAGCAGGTGTAGGGAGCAGCCATGAGCCCCAGGTGTGGGACCAGGGCACGCGGGGGAAAGCGTCCCCATCCCCCAATCCACCGTGGGGCTGAGCTCCAGGTCTGTCGGCTCTGGCTGTGGTTCTGTGCTGGAGAACTTGCCAGAAACTAGCCCTCCAGGGACTCAGGAAAAGAGTCACAGGAGACAGCTCGCTGCTCTGAAACCACGGGGGCTCTAGGGAAGCTGCTGGCCACAGAGGATAATAGGCAGACAACTACCAGTTGTTTAGACCACACGTATGAACCAGCAACAGTCATCTTTTGCTCATCATTTTCTGTTATCTCAGCATGCGGAGTGTGAGTGCTAAGGTGCTTCAGTCGTGTCCGACTCTTTGCAACCCCATGAACTGTAGCCCCCCAGGCTCCTCTGTCCATGGGATTCTCCAGGCAAGAATCCTGGAGTGGGTTGCCATGTCCTCCTGCAAGGGATCTTCCCGACTCAGGGATCGAACCCCCGCCTCTTAGGTCTCCTGCGTCGCCAGGCGGGGTCTCTACCACTAGCGCCACCTGGGAAGCCCCTCATTGGGCTGAGTGCCACAGCTCTTTGCCCGCTGTCAGCTGGAGGCTGCTCTCAACTCCCAGAGACCACCCTCGGGCCCTCGACACCTAGGCCTCTCATAATGACAGCTAAGATCTCAAAGCCAGCGGGAGCATCTCTCTAGTCAGCCACCTCTGAGTCTTACATAATGTAACACAACCAAAGGAGTACCTATTCCCCTGTATTCATGGGTCTACCCCCCCTGAAGGACATGAGATCGCAGAGCGGGTGCACACCAGAGCCGGGGTCTTGGAGGCCATCTCAGAATTCTGCCTGCCGCGGAGACGCATAGAGAGTCTGAGACAATTTGAAAATTATCAAGAGCAAGTCTAACTTCTCCCCGTTTTAGAAATCTCTCTGATCTTCTAAATGAACCGAGATTCCCTCATTACACTTCGACTTCCTCTATCCTCAAACCAACCCCCACTCCCCAACTCTGGAATTTAAAGGGCTTTCTTCTTAGGGATCAATAGAAAAACAAATCCAGATCTGACCAGGCCAGAGGTTAGTCCATTTCTTTTTTTGTTTGTTTTTTAGCAGCTTTTCTTTTTTTGTTGTTTTTTGTTTGTTTCTGTTTTTTAATTTATTTATTTTCTAGATGAACATCAGCAGATGAATGGATAAGGAAGCTGTGGTACATTTATACAATGAAATATTGCTCAGCTATAAAAAGGAATGCATTTGAGTCCATTCTAATGAGGTGGATGAAGCTAGAGCCTATTATACAGAGTGAGGTGAGTCAGCAAGAGAAAAACAATGTATATTAACATATATATATGGCATCTAGAAAGATGGTACTGATGAACCTAATTGCAGAGCAAAAATGGAGATGCAGACATAAAGAACAGAGTTCTATTCAATTTCTGATGCCCCCTCTGGACGGCAAGAAAAGAGGTCGGCAAGGATACTAGCCTCCCAAGGCTACTGTATCAAATAACCACAACCTGCAGGGCAAAAAACAACAATCTATTCTCTCACAGTTCTGGAGGCTGGAGGTCCAAAATCAAGGTGTTGGCAGGACTGTGCTCCCTCCAGAGGCTTAGGGGAGAGTCCTTCCTCACCTCTCCCAGGCCCCTGGTGGCCTCAGGTGTACCTGGCTTTTGGCTACATCACTCCAGTCCCTGTCTCCATCTTCACGTGGCCTTATTCCAGTGTCTCAAGTTTCTGTCTTTCCCTTATGAAAACCCCAGTCATTGAAGGCCCACCCTAAACCAGGGATGATCTCATCTCAAGATTCTTAGCTACATGTGCAAAGGCCTTTTCCAAACACGGCCACGTTCACAGCTTCCAGGGTTAAAACATGGTCTAGGGACTTCCTTGGTGGGCCAGTGGTTAAGAATTCACCTTTCAGTGAAAAGACACAGGTTCCGTCCCTGGTCAGGGAACTAAGATCCTGCATGCCATGAGGCAGCTAAGCCCACACCCTCAAGAGCCTGTGCTTCACAAGAGAAACTCACATGCTGCAACGAAGAGCCCACCTACCACAACAGTCCAGGTTTTATTTCTTTTTTACTTTGCATAGCCAAAATAAAATAAAAATAAGTAAAACATGGGCTATCTTTTCAGAGTGTCATTATTCGACCAATTGCATTAGAAAACTATTTAGAAGTCTACTTACATTAGTTGCAAAGACCAGTGATCCACCTTGATCTTGCGGGAGCTCGGTAGGGAGGCCTTGGTTGGTAAGTGTAATGAAATTGAGAGCCTGGCCAAGGTGGTGTGCCCCTAGAGAGGCACAGGGCCAGGATACTAACCCCCAGGACACTGCTGCTCTGCCCTGAAGAGACACTCCTCCACACCAGGGCCCCAGGGGGGCCCCGCAGATGGGGAGGCAGGGGAGCATGGAGACCTCTGCAACCCTACACAAGATGCTCAACCTCTCTTTCTCAGTTGTCACATCTATAGTATGAAGTTAGTCACAGTGATACTCTCTTTATGGGGTGTCGTTATGAAGGTTAAATAAGTCCATGTATGTGAAGTAGATAGAATTCTAATTGGCTCTGAAATTCCCACCACGCTGGTGAACCTGCCCTTCACAGCCCCCTCTCCTTGATGGCCTGGCATGTACTAGATTAAACAAGATGAAACTGACATCTAGGGATGAAAAATGGAGTCGATCTATAACTTACATATTTCAGCAGAACACAAAGTCTTAGTCTTGCAGGTATATCTGACTCTTTGCGACCCTATGAACTCTAGCCCACAGGGCTCTCCTGTCTGTGGCATTCTCCAGGCAAGAATACTGAAGTGGAATTGCCATTCCCTTCTCCAGGGGATCTGCCCAACCCTAGGGACTGAGCCCACATCTCCCACATGGCAGGCAGATTCTTAACTGTCTGAGCCACCAGGGAAGCCCCCATAAGTATCATGTAATTGTTAGCTAAGGTTACTACCTACAGCTCTAGGCCCATGTCCTGATGATACCCCAACCACAGGAAAGCAAAAGGACTTCCTCCCAGCTCCAGGATAAAAAGCCCAAGGGAGGCTCTGATTGGCTGAGTGTGGGTCATGTACCAACCTGCTGACAAATCACTGTGGCCAGGAGGGGAGGGGAGTGATTGGTCTAGCATATATTGGTCAAGCCCCTATTGGCTGCATCCCAAGCCAGAACATCAATTCTTGTTAATGATTGGTGGATGGATGGATTGAATGTATAATACATGCACATGATAAAAATCAAACAGTAGGTAAAGTTACACGTGGCAAGTAGGCCACTGTTTCTCAGAAGTTTCTACCAGTGCCTTTTGTGTGTCTTAACATTCCAGAAATAATTTGTGCATCTGTAAGCATGTACATCAATGCATAGAGATATAGATATAAATTTACTGCACCTTTTTTTCACACGAATAATTGTGTGCTGGATATTTCCCATTTCGAGTGTTCCTCTCCTCACTCTGCCCTTTTCCAAAGCCAGATGCCCTGATCTCTGTGGCCTGGGACTTCCATGCCCCTGTTTCTAGTTGTGCTTGACCAACTTAATGCCCTGGCAGGAGATCAGAAGGCCGGAGGCAAATGGAAGGGGAGTATTTATTCCCCCAGCTGCCACCTTGTGGGTCCCAAGGCATAGCTGTGTGCATGCATGCTAAGTACTACAGTCCTGTCCCACTCTTTGCGACCTCATTTACTATAACCCGCCAGGCTCCTCTGTCCATGGGATTCTCCAGGCAAGAATACTGGAATGGGTTGCCATTTCCTCCTCCAGGGGATCTTCCCAACCCAGGGATCAAACTCAAGTTTCTTACATCTCCTGCATTGACGGAGATGGGTTCTTTACCACCTGGGAAGACCCAAGGCATGGCTACCCTTCTACTAAATCCATAGCTGCTGCCATCTCTCCGAACCCCAGAGGCAGCCGCCCCTCTACCACATAAAGCCCCCCACATTGGCTGGCCTAGGGCCCTGCGCCCTCCCCCATCCGTTCCCCTTAACTCTCCCCACACTTTGATAAAGTCTCCTGTGACACCTCCTCTCCAACAAGGTGAGCCTATCCCTATTAGAGGGCCCACTGTACACACTTTTTCAATAGAAAATCAAGAAATGAATTCTGCCCCAATTACTGTCTGCTCCCCATTTCCCTTCACATCTTCTTTAGAGTCAGGGCTCCCCAGATTCTGAAGTCAGACTGCTAGGGTTTAGTCACAGCCCTGCCACTTTTTACGTGACTCACCTGGGCAAAGACACCGTTCTGACCTGTGAAGGCAGTGGTAGTAACCACCCCCTGAAATTGGTGTGAAAATTCACTGTGCTGTGAATATGCCCCTTAGTACGGGGCCCAGCCCTTAGTGGGTGCTGGTTAAATGCTTGCTCATCTAAGCCGGATGTTATCCCAACCCCAATGTCCCGGAGGCCCCACTGGGCAGCCTCTGCCAGGGATCTTCACATCCTGTCTGGCCATCCTGGTCACGGCAGATCTGAACATGGGTTGGGTTGGGGTGGTGACTGATGGAACGAGTGCCCAGAAGGGATCCATTCTCCATCCCGCGTCAGTGGCTCCATCTCGGCACTGAAAAGTACGGGACCCCTGCCCCATCTTAGCGGGTCACGTACCAGCTGTCCATGAGATGTCTGAAAGGGTGCAGCCATGCTGGGGAAAGCTGCAGGTGAACGTGTCAACACCCTTTCAGTTTACCTGTTGGGTCTTCCCACCTCATGGAAAGCCAGCACCAAGGACATGGAGGGGTGGATATTAGAAACACTGGTTGAAGGACGTCCACCGTGGTCCAGTGGCTAAGACTCTGCACTCCCAATGCAGGGGGCCCAGGTTCCATCCCTGGCCAGGGAGCTAGATCCCACATGCTGCAACTAAGACCCAGGGCAGCCAAATATATAAACAAATACTTTAAAAAAGAAAAGAAATGCTGGTTGATGTGGGAGAAGTTGAGAGGGACAGAAGTGCGAGGCCAGGAGGGTGGGCCTGAGCCTGGGGCAGGAAGACCAGCTGAGATGCCCTTGCCCTCTTAGTTCTAGGGCTCAGGCCCCAGAAAGGGAGTTAATTATATTTTTGCAGCCCACCTCATGGGCTTCCGGAGAGAATCCATGTTAATAACCAAGGAGGATGAACTCCACAGAGGGACGTAATGGAGCTGGGGTTTTCCTTAGGGAGTGTCTGCACCACTTTCATTCCAAACGCTAAGGCACAGAGCATTGGGCCGAACGAGAGCTTCAAGGATCTTTGAAAATGTTTAAGTCTTGAAAAAAAAACATGATAGGCTGCAGATTATGGAAATAGCAATAGCAAAATCAAATTCCACAAATAATTAATTTATATATTCACTCTTCATTAATTGTTAAATCGAGTAGACATCAAAATCTCACTGCATTTGAAAACTGTAAAGATAGATTTTCTCATGTCACAAGAATTCACAAGTATGCCACTGACTGCCAGGAAATAATGGCTAATCACAAATTAAATGAGCAACTTATAGCAAAATCTTTTGTGTGTGTGTGTGTGTGTGTGTGTGTGTGTGTGTGTGTGGCCACACGGCTTGTAGAATCTCAGTTCTGAGACCAGAGATTGGACCCAGGCCGCAGCAGTGAAAGCCCAACCACTAGGCTACCAGGGAGCTCCTGAAGCTCAATCATTTTAAGAACAAAATTACTGGTCCTGCCCAGTGAACTCCATCCTGTCAGGGGATGGTCTATTTCCAGAATCATTGCTACTTTGCCTTTTTCTCTTTCTTACATATCATGAATACCAACCGAAAAAAAAACAAAAAACAAAAAACACCTCAGTTTCTTTAAAGCTGAAAAAAACAGAAGCTGACAATAGATCGAAAATCCATTCATCTGCCAGTTGCATTGCAGGGACGTGGTGTTTTCAATGGGACAGCCAGTTCCTAAGACCAAAGTCACTTTGGCTAATCTGCATTTGTGGCTTTTCCAATCCTGTTTTCCCCCAACCCACCCCTGTGCCATCAAGGGAGAGTAGGTACTTTCCAAACCCACAGCGCACAAATGCCAGGGATTGTTGTTTTCAATGCTGTGCTTTGGTGCTCGGTCGTGTCTGACTCTCTGTGACCTCATGGACTGTAGTTCTCCTCTGTCCATGGATTCTCCAGGCAAGAATACTGAAGTGGGTTGCCAGGCCCTCCTCCAGGGGATTTTCCCAACCCAGGGATCTAATCCAGGTCTCCTGTGCCTCCTGCATTGGCAGGCGGATTCTCTACCACTTGACCTACCTGGGAAGCCCTTTGAATGCTGGGTCTCCATCAATGTCAAAGTCTCTTTGCTAAGTGACTTTACTCAGAAACGTCTCTGTCTCTCAAGGAGATAAATCCAGATGGGGTCACCTGCACCCTCACCCTCAGTCCCCCACAGTCTGGGCTCTCCTGGACACCACCCCAGGCTCCCACAGAAAAGAGGAACTGGTCTCTGTCTAGGGCTCCTCTGTTCAGAAATTCCAGCCGCTTGAACGGTTTATTTTATCCAGCATGTTGATTAGTTAATGGTACTTGCAGTGAAGCTTGTAGTTATTAATTAAACCATCTGAGTGAGCCCTCCAAAGACTGAACAATCTGACTGGAAGCCAAGCTTCCTCAGGAGAACAAGGGTGACTCAGCTGTGCCATAGGAGGGACCCACGTCCCCACGAGGACAGAGGTGAGCTGAGGCCGCTGTCTGGAGGCTTGGGAGCTGGCTGCTGAGGAGCGGATGATCCAGGGTGGACACGCAGTGGCACACGCCTGGACTGGGTGCTGGAACACGACAGAGGCGCTCTGGCAAAAGCAGGACAGAAAAGTGCCTCCCTTCGTGCGTGCCAAGTCACTCGGACGTGTCTGACTCTTCGCGACACTACGGACTATAACCCACCAGGCTCCTCTGTCCAAGGGATTCTCCAGGCAAGAATACTGGAGTGGGTTGCCATTTCACTTAGACAAAGGCAAACGAATGCTTCTGGGTCAAGTTCTTTCTGTTTGAACTATAGGACCCTGACAGAACCCTAAATCAGACCAAAACAATTTTGGGGACAGAACATGTTTGAGGGAATGCCACTTACAAATCTATGACAAAGTTATTCTTAAGGAAGAGCTGCTCTTTAAGGCCAGGGGCAAACCCCAGAGCCCGGTCGCCAGTGGGATGGTCTACGGGAACCCACGTTGCCACGGGAATTAACACTTCATGCCATGCCGCCCCTCCCCGCACATATGTGCGGACAGCCTCCCCCACCTTCAGCATCCCCACCAGAAGGTTCACCTGTTACAACCAGCCACCTACACTGACACACACCCAGGGGACACAGCGTACCTTAGATCCCCCGGAGGAGGAAGTGGCAACCCACCCCAGCATTCGTTCTTGCCTGGAAAACTGCACGGGCAGAGGAGCCTGGCAGGCTGCAGTCCATGGGCCACACGTCCCTGCCCATTGCAGTGCGTCCCCTGCACACATCTGACCACTCCACGTGATTTACCACTGCACTGAGCCACAGCCTCAGGTGTCTTTCTGCTTATCCCCATGCATGGAGGGTTTATAATTAAAAGGGAAAAAAATATTTGAATTCCTTGGGGCAAACTTTAAGAAGATGCAAAGCAGCTCCAAAAATTGTGAAAGATTTTAAAATGCCAACTTTGGTGAGTTTCTTGTAATTTTATGAACAAACTCTCTATGTTGTTCACTGGGAGGGTGACCGGAAGTCCAGGCAAAAGATCATCTCAAACACAGTAGTTTCGTGTCCAGATGAAAAAGCATACTTTACCCCTTTGCAAAAAATGACACGCTTTTTGAGCTAACAAATGGGTCTCTTAAAACGTTGGGTTTTCACGAATCTTTGAACACCGGTAAAATTGACTACTAGCATGGTAACACATTTTCGGAGAACCAACAAGCCAAACCATTCCCCAGTTCTCAGAAGATCTGAGGTGTATTCGTTGGCACTGTCATTTTGAAGATTTTATGTGAAGACAGCAAAGAGAGACTCTCAGCTGCTTGTCTCTGTGCAGTGGACCAAGTGCTGATCCAAGCTGGTGGCCCCGTCTGCCTCCCATCCGTGGACGCTCTCCCGGCCAGCGAGTCCCCGGGGCCCTCCTGTCACAGAGAAGATCCAGCTTCAGCACGAGACGCTCCTCCCAGGGAGCCCAGGTGAGTTGACCAGCGAGCAGAGGGCCTCTGCCTTCCTGTGCTCAGGAGTTCTGAAAGAAGAGGTACAGCTGATCTGACCCTGCCCCTCCCCCTCCCTACTCTGCAGCCTCCAAACAGATTGCTTTCCTCAGGTCATTTCTCTGCTATGAATGTGTTGCAATTAAGGTTCTTAGGAGAATGCGGAGAAGAACAGTCACTAAATGTTGTTGTTCAGCCGCTAAGTCCTGTCCGACTCCTTGCCACCCCGTGGACAGCAACGCTCCAGCCTTCCCCATCCTTCACTATCTCCTGGAGCTTACTAAAACACTCGTCCATTGAGTCAGTGATGCCATCCCACCCTCTCGCCCTGTCACCCCCTTCTTCTCCTGCTCTCAATCTTTCCCAGCATCAGTGAAGTGAGGTGAAAATCGTTCAGTCGTGTCCAACTCTTTGCGACCCCATGGACTTTACAGTTTATGGAATTCTCCAGGCCAGAATACTGGAGTGGGTAGCCCTTCCCTTCTCCAGGGGATCTTCCCAACCCAGGGATTGAACCAGGGGTCTCCTGCATTACAGGCAGATTCTTTATCAGCTGAGCCACAAGGGAAGCCCAAGAATACTGGAGTGGGTAGCCTATCCCCTCTCCAGTGGATCTTCCCAGCCCAGGAATCAAACCAGGGGTCTCTGGCATTGCAGGCAGATTCTTTACCAACTGAGCTATTAGGGAAGCCCTTCCCAGCATCAGGGTCTTCAGTGAGTTGTCTCTTCGTATCAGGTGGCCAAAGTATTAGAGCTTCAGCTTCAGCTTCAGCATCATATTCAAGTGAATATTCAATTTCCTTTAGGATTGACCAGTTGGATCTCCATGCAGTCCAAGGGACTCTCAAGAGTCTTCTCCAACACCACAGCTCAAAAGCATCAATTCTTTGGTGCTCAGTCTTTGTGGTCTGACTCTCATATCTGTACATGACTACTAGAAAAACCATAGCTTTGACTATATGGACCTTTGTCAGCAAGGTGATGTCTCTACTTTTGAATATGCTGTGTAGGTCGGTCGTAGCTTTCCTTCTAAGGAGGAAGCATCTTTTAATCACTAAATAGGGCCCCATGATGTATTGGTCACATTCCATTACGAGAAAAACTCACACTACATACATATGTGGTTAATGACAGGTTGTATTTGGTGTCAAGGTTTTGAAAGGCACTATTTTGACATTAAAATGTGTTCTTCTCTGTATTAATGGCCTGTCTTCTGAGTTTTCTTCTCAAGGTTTTCTAAATTTTCCTCTTTAGAATGAAGAAATCTGAAAGACCTATCATACCATTCTTTCTAGCAGCTCTAAATGGAAAACAGACAAAGATGCCCATTAGTAATCTCTTACCGCACATCATACTGTTTCTATGCAATATAGCATAATTTAGCTTTACCTTAAAAATTGACTGTGGTCTCAAATCAGTAGTTCTTACCTCTAAAAATAAAGCACTCTATTTTCTTACATTGAAAAATGCATATTTCTAGGTGAAAAAAGATTAGTACTAGGTTTAAAATTTTTTCTCTATTGACAACTCAAATTTTAGTCACTAGTATAATAAGAGGATCTTTCTAGTATTTTAAAAGTTGATCCAGTAGAGCTCAAAGGAGTGTCTTAAGTCTATTAAACTTTGGCACTAACAACGTCTTTTGACTTTTCTCCTTATCTACAGATAGTTTTATTTCTTAAAAGATGTGAACATTAGTAAATTCCTACTAGCATCTTAGATGTAAAAATACTGAACTGGAACACCGTTCATTTTCCATGTCAGTGGGAACATAAGAACTGCCTTGAGGGCTCATATTTAAAAGTAACAGGAACACAAGTTAGTGGTTCTGAAACATATTTTACCATAAAAAGGAACCACCTCTTATGGGCCCAGGGGAACGACACCTTAGGAAGAGCCTCCCATTGGAGCCACCTGGCGATGGAGAGTGGACGTCTCCCTGAACACCTGCCCTTCTGGGTTCAGGGACCTCCCACCACGTGAGACCACTGCTTAGGCAGCTAGAATCTGGTTACTGTCTGTGTAATTGTAAACACCCACCTCCTCCCACCTTGCAGCCGCAGTTAAACGCCCTTTCCCTGTAATTTCAGGCTGGGCAAACATGCATTTCTGTTGGGATGTTTTAAGCCTGATGGGTGCACCAGACATCCCCGAGGGGAGGTCCAGTAGGCCCTGGGCATCGAAGTTTGGAGCTGGGGGCCAACGCCAGACAGAACCCACAGGCAACTCGAGCCTGGAGGAGCCCAGACACCTGGGATGGAGGGCCGGGCCCGGGGAAGGGAGGCACAGGAGGAGTCCAGTCAGTGTGGGAGCGGGCGAGGGGAAGCCCCTGGGGCCTGGTTCGAATGGAAATCCCCCATCGGAGTGGACTGGAAAATGACTGGCTGAGGCGACAGGAACAGTGTCCTGGGAGGAGAGAGGGACGGAGGGCTGGCAGCTTCCAGGAGGAGGGAGAGGTTTTCAAGTTGGAGGATAAAGCAGGGGGAAAAAACTGGGACCACAAGGGTCTGGGGCTCAGCTGGTGGCTGGCGGGGGGAGGGGGACTTCAGGGGGAGGCAGCTATCCCACCACCCGGCTTCTTAGGCACAGAGTGTCAAACGGTTCAAAAACCAGGGCGTGTTCAAAAGGAGGAGTTCGTTTCTCAACAAGGAAACACAGAAATGGGTCCCTGCAGGTGGGGGGAGTCCTCACTCCCTGCGTGAGTGACAAGCGACCCGGTGCACCCCTCCTCATGGTGGGGGGGGCACGGAATGGAGGGGGCGGGTAGGGAGTGCAATTCTGAAGGACGGAGGAGAGGAAGGGGTTTCGAGGGCTCCAGGTGAGGGCTGTGGAGCGGCCAGGGTCCCCTGAGGGGAGGAGGGGAGGGGCCAGGTCCGGAGCCCCCCAGATGGGTTGGGGGGACAGGGGGAGGGGACGAGAGCCTGGGAGGTGGGGACTGGCCTGCCGGGTGCGGGCTCCCGGGAGCCGGGCAGCGGGCTGACATGGTCACTCTCACCATCAGCGGCTCCATCGCCCTGCTGTCTTGCGGTCTATCACCACCACAAAAACACGCGCGCGCGCACCGCGGCATGGCACGTGTGGCTCTCCGCAAACCTGTCCTGTGGCTCCAGGTGGCGGGTGTGGGGGCTCGGAGGACTGTGGGCAGGGGCACCTGGGGGCCTGGGGAGCGGCCCCGCTGTCCCAAGGCCCGCGAGCATCACCTTTCCTACCCGCAGAGGGGCAGAGCAGACACCTGGGGGCGGGGCCGACACCTGGGGTGGGGCCGACACCTGGGGGCAGGGCCGACACCTGGGGGCGGGGCCGACACCTGGGGGCGGGTGGGGAGCGGGGTGCGCGGGGTCGCTCCCCACTGCTCCTCACTCACGCGGGGAGTCTGGACTCTCTCCACCTGCGGGGACCCATTTCCGTGTTGCATTGGCGAGAAACGAACTCTACCTTTTGAACACGACCTGATGTTAAACCATCCGACATCCAGTGCCTAAGAAGGCCCAGGCGGGATGTGAAATCTGCGCGCTGAGCTGCCCACCGCCCGGCCTCCTCCCACCGCCGAGCCACACCTGACGCCTCGGGGCTGGGGGCTCGGCGTGCGCTCCTTCCTTCCCGTCAAAGGCCCGATCGATCGTCTGAGAGCTGAGAGCCCCGGCGCGCACACTCACGCGTTCTCCTTCAGCGAGGAGAGGTAGGACTCGGTGTCCGACGCAGTGATGTCCGAGTCGAGCCCGGCCAGGTAGCGGTAGACGTAGGAGAAGGTCCCGAAAGGAATGCGCGCGGGCCCGCCCTCGGGGTCCGCGGTCAGGATCTCGCACAGGTGCTTCATCGCGGTGTTCAGTGACTGGAGACGGCAGAGAGCAGGCGGGAACGGTTACCGCTGGGATGCGCCAAGACGGACAGCAGACAGCCGCCGACAGACACCTGGGTACAGCCTACAGAAGTTCTCCCCCAAGTATGTTCTCGGTCTAAATTAAACTACGGGGAATTTACAGTTGCCACAAGAAAGAAAAACTGTTGATCGGGATGTAATTGGCCTGAAAAAGAGTTTGATTCCCAGATTCTCTCTCATGTTAAATGGGAATGACTCTTACAGAGGCAAGAGAAAGCCTCGATCTTGTTGACGACACACAAGGCAACACAGAACCCACAGAACTCCCGCCCCACAAAATACCTCGCGACAGAGCAAATTGTCCCCAACTAGGCCACCCATGGGGTGGGTGGGCAGGGCTGGCAGGGCCCCGAGCAGGCTGGGGGCAGTAGCAAACCTGGGTCAGTCACCCCCTCAACACCACCATCCGCTGGCATCCTTGACTTTCAGCCAGAACTCCTCCCCACCCCCACGTGGCACGAGCTTCCAGAACATTCCAGAGCATGCCGACCCCACCCCTTCCAGTCACGAGGGCATGAGGGTCTGCGGGAGCCCTGGCCAGTGTCAAACAAACACCCGGAAAGGCCCATGGAGGGGAAGGCTGGTCTTAGTACTTGATTAAAATTAGCACTAGGCTTAAATCTTTACCAACTGAGCTATCAAGGAAGCCCATAGCTCAGTTGCTAAAGATTTAAGCCTAGTGCTAATTTAATCAACTACTAAGACCAGCCTTTGCCTCCATGGGCCTTCCCATAGAGAAGCAGAGACATTACTTTGCCAAAAAAGGTCCATCTAGTCAAGGCTATGGTTTTTCCAGTGGTCATGTATGGATGGATGTGAGAGTTGGACTGTGAAGAAAGCTGAGTGCCGAAAAATTGATGCTTTTGAACTGTGGTATTGGAGAAGACTCTTGGGAGTCCCTTGGACTGCAAGCAGATCCAACCAGTCCATGCTAAAGGAGATCAGTCCTGGGTGTTCATTGGAAGGACTGATGTTGAAGCTGAAACTCCAATACTTTGTCCACCTAATGCAAAGAACTGACTTCTTGGAAAAGACCCTGATGCTGGGAAAGACTGAAGGTGGGAGGAGCAGGGGACGACATAGGATGAGATGGTTGGATGGCATCACTGACTCGATGGACATGAGTTTGAGTAAACTCTAGGAGCTGGTGATGGACAGGGAGGCCTGGTGTGCTACAGTCCATGGGGTCGCAAAGAGTCAGACATGACTGAGTGACTGAACTAAAAGCTTAAATCCCCAGCAGTTTTGCAAGATGGTAGGAAATCAGCCTCGGTGGGAGTGTCTTCGCCGCGTTCATGGCCCTTGTCCTGCCCTCAAGGAGCCAACCTCTGACATGGAGGGCTGCCGCAGCAACGGTGGGGCCTACAGAGCGCAGATGGCGAGCCTCTGAGCCTCTAGGACAGACCAGAGCCCTCCAGGGCAGCTCCTGAGGGAATGAAACGTGAGCTGTGCTCACGAGGAAGAGAGAGCCAGGAAAACCCGGGGGGCCGGCGGAGGACAGTCCCCCAAGGTGGGGGCGAGGCAGCAGGTGGAGGGGAGGTCACAGGTAGACTGAATGGATCAAAGCAGCAGCCGTGTGGAAGTGAGCCCCACGGCTCAGGGATACACAGAGAGCCGGGGCCAGGCCTTAAACACAGTCATTATCCAGCCGCCTCTGCAGTCAGGAGCCTGGGCCCAGCCAGCTGGCTCCTCTGAGGCTCCAGTCCGGTGGCGGCCGGGGTCTGGTTCTCACCCAGAGGCTCGACTATTGGGGGACCCATTACCAGCCTCCTGAGGGGGTGGGCAGAACTCACTTCCTGAGGCTGTGATATTGTGAGGGGGCCTGGCCTCTGGCCAGCTGCTGGCCGGAGCCCCCCTGAGCTCTGACAGGCTGCTGCGGTCCCCTGATACCGTGTGGTCCTCTCACCACATGGCAGCTTCTTCAAGCACCGGGGGCTGGACCAGATTCTCATGGTAAACATCAGAGAGAAATCAGTGGTGCTTCCCGCAGCAAGAGGAGCAAGGCAGGGACCTCGAAATGAGGTTCCTGCCCAGAAAGTGCTAACGGCGGGCAACGCCACACAGCAGGAATCCCCTGAGAGATGGACTGGGCATCTCACTCCTCATGGTGACCATGTGAGATGAGGTCAGGGGGCCCAGAGAGGCCGGGTCACTCACCCAGGTAAGCCACCTGGGATGGGAATCCCACAGTCGGCATCCTGAGCCCAGCCCAGACCAGCACATCCCACAACTGGACTGGCTCGGGGAGCAGGTGGTAGGGGGGTGACACGCGCCTGCCAGGGGTGCGCCTGGACCACAAATGCACACTGCCCCTGCCAGCTGCTGGGACTCGGGGCATCTGCAAACCACCGTCCACCCCCACCCCAACCAACGGCCCTGCTGAGATGGGATGCAGGGGGTGAGCGGACAACCCCACAGTCTTGACGTTAGCCCAGCTCTGGGGGCAAGGGGATGCTCTAGTTTAAAAAAATGGTGGCATTCGTTTGTTCGTTTCGCAGGGACCACCGCACACACCATCTCTCTGAAAGACCGTCCCCAGGGAGGACTGGGTGAACAGAGTTGTGTATTTTACAGGTTCCCAGCCTGAAACGTTTCAGAGATGCATTGGTCCGTTAGATCCTGCTGTTCCAGCCCGCACAGCGGATGACAGTCATTGAAGCGGGGCTGGGGGCCTCCAGCAGGGCTGAGGGGTGGAGGAAGCTGGCAAGGAGCCAGAGCAGAAGCTCTTCTTCATGACTGCTGCTCCAGCACTTCCGAGGAAGAGGTATTTTAGGAAAAAAAAATGCATCCAAACACGCTGGCATCACTTCCCCCCGCAAAGATGAGATGACATTACCGGTGCTAACGTTTCCAATGCAAAGACTCACAGCAGTTTTTATATCCAGAAGGACTTGTTAGGCAACTTGCTCGGCTCGGGAGCTCTGTTCCTACAACAGCTCTCTCACTCTAGCGGTCGTGGGTCCTAAGGCTACTTGCTCGCCAGCTACAAGGACCCCTCTCCCGGGCAAGCGGCCCCGCTAACCCACTGCTGGTTATTCTCTGGCTGGTGGTTGGTCCAGGAGGCGGCGGCTGCAGTGTTGCCAGCCCAGCGTGCATGCCTGAAAGTATCAGTTGCTCAGTCATGTCTGACTCTTTGTGATCCGGTGGACTGTAGCCCTCCAGGCTCCTCTGTCCATGGAATTCTCCAGGTAAGAATACTGGAGTGAGCTGCCAATTCCCTTCTCCAGCAGATCTTCCCGACCCAGGGATCAAACCCGTGTCTCTAACATCTGCGTTGGCAGGTGGATTCTTCACCGTCTGAGCCACCAGGGAAGCCCATGCACGCCGGAGCCGCATCTCAGATGAGAGCGGAGATGCAGGAGAGACCTGGCCTCCCAAGTGTGTGCAGTGCTGGTCCTGTGGGTCCCTCCAGTCTCTGAGTTCCCGCTGCGGTCCTGATGACACCGCGAGCCACCTCACCGCCCTCACGGCCCCTTTCAGCTGCAGCGAATGAACGTGGGCCACACTCTGCCTGACCCTTTGAACACAGTCAGGACACAGTACGGGGGCACTCGCTCCTGCTCAGTGGCCAGAGCTCCAGGGGGGACACCCGACTCAATGTCGGGCAGCAGCACTGACCCCCAGATCTCATATTTAAAGAAGCACCACCCCCCCGCCCCTGTTTCACTTCCTTTCCTCACAAGCTTCCTCATTTACAGCGCGGGCCTGGGGCTCGTGGCCAGCGCCACGTTCTCGGACTTGAGTGAAGCCAGTGCCTTGGGCTGAAGGGGCGGAGGGGCCAGCACGCCCAGCATCCGCTGATCCCACCGCCCCCAGCCCCACAGAGCGGACGCTCAGCCGGGGCGCAATGGGTAGGGGCAGGTGAGCAAGGGGCCCGCGGGCAGCTGTCTCCTCGCTGGGAGGCAGTTAGTACACGAGCCGTGGCCTGAGGCGCACACGCAGGGGTGAGCATCTCCGGACGGGCTCGCGAGGCCCCAGTGGGAACCTGAACCAGGGGAGAGCGCAGCCTGGAGGGGACCAGACGCCACCTCCAGCACCCAGGGCCCCGCGGTGCTGAGACAGCAGGGCCCACGGGCGGCCCGCAGCTGGGCGGGGTGGGGGTGAGACCTCCAGGGTGAGCGCTGGCGGCAGGTTGGCACACAGTGTTTCAGGGAGCGGATCATCTTAGGGCAGGGCTTCCCTGGGGGCTCAGACGGCAGAGCATCTGCCTGCAATGCGGGAGACCCGGGTTCGATCCCTGGGTTGGGAAGATCCCCTGGAGAAGGAAATGGCAACCCACTCCAGTACTCTCGCCATGGATGGAGCAGCCTGGTGGGCTATAGTCCATGGGGTCCAAAGAGTCAGACATGACTGAGCAACTTCACTTTCTTTCTTTCTTTTCATTTTAAGGGTATAAAATGGTATCAAAGGGAAGGCCGAGGAGCTGTCACTCTCTGGGGCGTGTCCCAGCCTGTGGGCGGCACTCCGCCTGGGCTACAGAGTCGTCACAGGGGTCCCTCCACCCCCAGTGTCCATCAGGAGCGGCGCCTCCGGAGCCCATGGTCTGAGTTCGAGTCCCGCCCCACTGCCTCTCCCCACCGCCTCTCCCCACTGCCTCTCCCCACCGCCTCTCCCAGCCGCTGGGAGCTGCTCTGCTCAGCCCTCCAGCCCCCGGGTTCCAAGATCAGGACTTTCCTCAGGGGGCTGCTCGGAGGATTAAAGAGAAAACAGACAACGGCTCCGAACATTCCCACACCTGGTGAGAACCCTGGAAACGATGGCCATCCGTAAGCAACACGTTCCGATGACACGTGTATTTGCAGCTGTACACACAGAGGGACACTCCCATGAATGAGGACGTTCAAAAGCTTTCCAAAGATGAGCCAGAGCTGGGTGAGCAGTTTGTCAATACAGACTTTCTCCGTCCTATGTGGGGCAGCTAGGAAGGTGGACTTGGTCCACAACTGTTTTGCTGTCGTGATTTAGTCCCTCAGTCGTGTCCGACTTTGTGACTCCATGGACTGCAGCACACCAGGCCTCCCTGTCCAGCACCAACTCTCGGAGTTTACTCAAACTCATGTACATCGAGTTGGTGATGCCATCCAACCATCTCATCCTCTGTCATCCCCTTCTCCTTCTGCCTTCAATCTTTCCCAGCATCAAGGTCTTTTCAAATGAGTCAGTTTTTCGCATCAGCTGACCAAAGTATTGGAGTTTCAGCTTCAGCATCAGTCCTTCCAATGAATATTTGGGATTGACTGCTTTGATCTCCTTGCTGTCCAAGGGACTCTTAAGAGTCTTCTCCAGACCACGTTTGAAAGCATCAATTCTTCAGTGCTCAGTCTTCCTTATGGTCCACTTTCAACTTTTTCATGTTATAAAAAAGATCTCCATATTTAAAAAAAAAAAAAAACAGATGAAAACTGTTGATCCACCTCTTAGGGCACTGATGGGGCAGCAGAAACATAAGGTGAAGGTCACAACGCAGACCTGTGGTCATCTCACCCAGCAAGCATGCACCTTGGGAGACAGGCACCCTGCCACAGCCGAGGTTCCTGGGGCAGAGACCCTGATGCTCTTGCTCCTGTGCTCCACCCCAAATCACATCTGAAGCTTCCACTCGAGAACCAGAGCAGCACTTGGGGCTCGGAGGATATACCAGATGTCATCCCGTGGGGCATGGGGTGTCGAGATCCCCTGGCACTCAGAGCAAAGCCCACAACAAGTTGCAATCGACAAACATCCATGGAAGGAATGAGACTTATGGCTCGGAAATCTCAGAGAAGGTTCTAGTCTTTGCAGAGGACTCAACCCATCCAACTAGAGAGACTCCAAAGACAACCTGAAGAGCCACAAGCCACGAGATGCCGTGGGTGGAGCAGCCGGAGTCGCTGTACCACAGCGACCAGATTCCAGCTTCACGGCAGTCCTGCGTGCGGAGAAGTGGACAGCAGTGATCCATGAGAAATTCCTCCTTCTCATCTCGCTTCAGTTCTTCACTGGCTCCTTTCTGAGTGTTTCCTTCTTCTAAGCATAAAGGCAAGTGCTAAGGTGCCAGTCTGCATGAAGAGCTGTCTCCAGGAAGTCACAGTGCCGGGCTCCTGGGGCATCTCCAAGCTGTCCTGCCAACATGGGCAGCGGTGGGTCAACAGAGCATGTGTCCCCTTGGGCCTGGCCCCTCCCAGCCCCCGTGGACCCACAGCTAGCCCTGCCCTGGGTTTTTCTTTTTTTGGGGGGGGGGCAGGCCAGGACGGAGCAGCCACCCCAGGCTCTGAACTCTTCCTGGCAGAGGAGCAGGGGACGTTCACACTTGAACCCCCTCCCCAGGATCAGCTCCCCGCAGAGAAAGAGGAGAGAGTCCATGGCCCACAGCAAAGACTCTGGGCCGAGGCAGCTTAGTCAGGGGTCTATGCCAGACCCCCCATGGGCTGACGGGCTGAGTGTTAGGGGAAGAAAAGAGAAGTGAGTGTGATCTTTCCCTGTCACTTGCCCAGGCTTCAGTCCGGAAGGGAAGCTCCATCCTTAACAAATGTCTCCATCTAGCGTCACGTCCCACACACAGCTAAGAGGCCTCCTCTTGGAAAACACGAGCTGGTCTGGTTTGAAATCAAGCACCTGATTCTCCTGATTCGGGAGGGAGGACTTACAAAGATGGATCCCCCCAAAAGATGAAATATTCTGATTTGCCATATTTATAAAAATCTAAGCCTCAAAAACCAACTTTAGAGGAATAAACCATCAAATCAAATATTAGGTATTCATTTTCTATTATTAAAATCTCCTTTTGCCGGAGCTCCAGAAGAACAAAGCCACATAAAATTTCCTCCAGGAACTAAATGCGTCTTTGTCCTTCTCAGTGACACCCGCTGTGATTCTCCTCAGTGGCCTCGGAGCCCAGAGAGAGGCAGCAACTGGGTCTGGGTCGTCCAGCCCGGGCTCGCGGGAAACGCCACCTGTGGGCAGGAACACCACGAAAGGGAGCAGCCAGCCTGACTCTCAACTTCTCTGGGGTTTCTGAGTTTCTCGCTGGGGCCATGAACAGAGTTGGTAAAGTACACGATATTCACAGAGCAAGCACTACACGGCAGAGGAGGGTGAATGAACCACAGCGTCTGTAGCCAGGCTGATGAATCAAGAGAAATCGAATTTGGAATCAAAGAAAAGTTCCAGAAGATTCAGTTCAGTTCAGTTCAGTCGCTCAGTCGTGTCCGACTCTTTGGACCCCATGAATCGCAGCACGCCAGGCGTCCCTGTCCATCACAAACTCCCGGAGTTTACCCAAACTCGTGTCCATCGAGTCGGTGATGCCATCCAGCCATCTCATCCTCTGTCGTCCCCTTCTCCTCCTGCCCCCAATCCCTCCCAGCATCAGGGTCTTTTCCAATGAGTCAACTCTTCACATGAGGTGGCCAAAGCATTGGAGTTTCAGCTTCAGCATCACTCTTTCCAGTGAACACCCAGGACTGATCTCCTTTAGGATGGACTGGTTGGATCTCCTTGCAGTCCAAGGGACTCTCAAGAGTCTTCTCCAGCACCACAGTTCGAAAGCATCAATTCTTCTGCGCTCAGCTTTCTTCACAGTCCAGCTCTCACATCCATATACATGACCACTGGAAAAACCATGGCCTTGACTAGATTAGTGACAACCTAAAGTTAAAACCAGCTAAAATTAAATCGAGTGTTTCTTGGGGGTTCATACATGCTCAGCGGGGAGCAGAAGCTCAGGGCAGCTGATGCTTGACAAGGTGGCGGTGGGTGGGGCCGGTGCGGGGATGAGGTTAGCTGCAGGCGGTTAGCTGTTAGTGGTCCTGTGAGGTAGTATCAAACAAAGTAATTCTAAAGAGTTAAAATGGAATCAAGGAGGCTCGCGCAGGGACCCGAGATGAGGGCGCCCCATGAAGCGAGGACTAAGGATTAGCCAGGTATGTGCTCTGGGGTCCATAGACTGAAGGGACGGGGGGTCGCACGCTTCGTCTCGGCGGTAAAGGGAGCTGGCTCTTTTCTCAGTCCTTTTCTTCACACACTAAAGCAGACCTTCTCCCAGGACTTGCCTCCTGTGTCTCACAGGGCGACTCAAATTCTAGAGCTGAAGGTAGGCGCTAGATTTGCAGCCCCTCTCCACCACACCCACTGCCCTTCTCAATTCACAGACTGGAGGGAAGTCTGTGTCTTCAGTCCTAAACCCGTATGGGCTATACTTCTCAACATCAGTGAGGTATCTGCTGTAAGTTACTAATAAATGATTTTAACTAAAACAGAAGATAATTTTTTTCCTTTTTGCACAGGAGGGAAGTCTATCAATGTGTCAAATGACGTGTAGTTTAATAAAAGTCATCGATGCATTCTCTTCTAAACATACTTTCACGGTATCTACATGTTTTGTCTACTGTTAACATCTTTTACGTTGAGGCACTCATAAGTATTTAACTTCTGTAAGTTAAAGTAACTACCAGCCTAAAATATAATAAGCATCTGAAAAATATTGCCTAAAACAAAATGACTAAAGTCATGAGAGTTACTAAAGTGATGAGAGTGTTCTTACAGTTATTGAAACACCTAAATTATTTGGATGGCAGGCCCATGATGACTCAGAATTATTAATAGGCTATTTATAGGTACGTACCCCACCAAGCATGCTGCATCCAAGCGCTAAAAATTTTATCCACTCGATTTTATCTTCGCAAGGATCCAGCTGCAGGAGAGCTCTGAATTTTTCTACAGGCAGGCACAAATTTTTCCATTTCTGCTCAAGATCTGCTATGTCCACATATTCCTTGTGGCTACACTATTTGGAAAACACAGTATGATATAATCAATGTTAAGTTGAAGACCCAAGAAATAACATAATGCTTGTGAAGATTTAAACAGAGTACCCATCCCCATTCAAAGATGAACTCTGAGTCCACTACACCGTTAGCCCACTGCTAGGGGAAGGGAGCGGGATGGGGTTGTGTGTGTGTCGTGGGAGCTGGGGTACATGAGCAGGGAAGCGGGGGGGGACTGTGAACTACAGACTGGCAACAAGTTACTTCTTGAGAGAAAAAAGGATATGGAGCGAACATGGCATAATGTCATGACTTACTGAAACGGGCACACGGACATGGGGTGCCCGATTCTCTACTCTCTGTCCGCAACACTTCACAACACAAATAAACTTCAACAGACCAAATGAAATCCAACTCCACAACATGCTAACAGTTAAATGGGAGAAATTTTAACGCTGAAAATAAAAGTATTCCTTCTACTATTTTAAGACAACTTGATGAAAATGGGTGACTTCTGTGATCTGTAGCAGTATTCCACGTGGAAGACCTTTGAGGAAATTTCTCAAATTTGTCTTTGCCCAAACTACCCCTCCCTTTCAGTGGTTAAGCGAGAGAGCCATGGGAGAATCCCGTGTGTAGAAGTTACTGCACCCTGGTCGGGAACACAGAACTTCAAGATGAATAATGGAGACAAGCCACTTTAAAACTCAGGGCTCTACCACTGATCTCAGTTTTGGTAACATGGCCTGATCATTCCGATAAAATACACTTTCTATGAACTCTCCAAGTGAGTCAGTGGGTCTCAAGGGCTTTCAGGAGGGTTGGAAACCAGATATCCCTTCAGATGAAGAAGGTGGAGGATTATCATATTTAGCATAGTGTTTATAAACACATATTTCAAGAAAGATCTTGCAACCCCCATGTCTGAAATTCCATATTTTCAAACCTTTCATTTCAGTCCAGCAGCCTCTTGCATCTTAATGCAAATACTTTAAAAAAAAGTGCATGTCTATATAATCGTGAACAGCAATCTTGGGTTCTTTAAACCAGAGGAAGGTCACTGAATTTAAGATTCCTTCCTTGAGTAAACCTCGAAGGTTCCCCGCAGGGGACACAGGACTGTGGATGGATGACCGTGGAGGTCCTGCAGCTTTATCTCAAGCTTAGCTGACTGATCACAGACTCTGATACCTGCTTGTGTAAAACTTTAAGGAGCCCTTGAGTCAGGCCTGTGTCTGTTTTCTGAGTGGCCATGGGCATTTCGATTCTGTCCTTCACGGGCAGTGGATCTCCTCTTGACAAAGCTGAGAAATACCTGAAACAACAACAGATATCGCTGAAGCCTCACTGACACACACGGCTGTTCAATCGCTCAGTAGTGTCTGACTCTTTGCAACCCGATGAACTGCAGCCCACCAGGCTCCTCTTGTCTGTGCGATTCTCCAGGCAAGAATACTGGAGTGGGTTGCCACTTTCTTCTCCAGGGGATCTTCCTGACCCAGGGATTGAACCCACGTCTCCTGCGTTGGCAGGCGGACTCACTGACACAGCCCCAAGTTCAGGCACTTTCATCAGCGACCCCAGAGGGAGATGGTGACGAGGTGGGGACCGGGCTGGGGCCCCTGGCCTGGGATCCCCTCCTGGCTCCTCCACTCAGCTCTCGGACTTCACCTTCTCCTGTGCCTTAGCTTCCCTGTCTGCACCATGGGGACAACGGCAGCTCCAGACTCAGGGACCCCCTGTCTGGCACACCTGGGGGGCTCCAGTAACACGTGCTACTTTTATCAAGCAAACACCC
Source organism: Cervus canadensis (assembly GCF_019320065.1). Taxonomy (NCBI): domain Eukaryota; kingdom Metazoa; phylum Chordata; class Mammalia; order Artiodactyla; family Cervidae; genus Cervus; species Cervus canadensis. Next base: position 64,898,112 of record NC_057401.1, on the reverse strand, counting down.
ATCCAGGTCCAGGGACGCTGCCAGAGGAGGTGGAGGTCAGGGCCCCACATGAATCCGAGTGCAAGGTCACGTGCAAGGTCATGCCACTTTGACAGTTGCAGACTTGGCCCTGCTGCTTTTTGAGGGGCAGGATTTCAAGCATCCCTGCCTATTCAGGACTGAGACCCCCTGGAGCAGGGAATTCACCTGATTGGCTGAGTCAGGCGTCGACACTCCCTACCCTTCACTTTTCCTGCTTGGTACTTTTTTTCCCTTAATTGTTCCTTTCTGGGACATGGATATGGCCGCTAATCCTGGGACCAAGCAGGGCATGGAGACAGTTTGGGGCAACAACTCAGGAGGGGGTGCACATCGGGTTTCTGGAGGGGGGAGGGGTGTTATGTGGGGTCTCTGCAAAACTTTCCCCCCGTGGGGCGCATGTCAGTGGAGACCGGCTCCTGAAACAACGACATTTGCTGCCCACGTCACTCTCCCACCATCAAAGAAATGACATATCCAGGAAAATAAAACACTAAACCATCCAGGGTCACAGCAAATAATATAAAAGATATGAAAAACTGTACTTACCCAAGGGGAAATGTGGAGAGAAGGGATAAACTGGGAGACTGGGAAACTGGGAGATAAAGTGGGAGACATACACCCACTACTATATAAAAATACATGCAACCAACAAGGACCAACTGTATATGTATAGCACAGGGAACTCTATACTCAACATTCTCTAATAACCTACGGGATAAAGGGGGCTTCCCTGGTGGCTCAGATGATAAAGAATCTGCCTGTAATGCAGGAGACCTGGGTTCGATCCCTGGGTTGGGAAGATCCTCTGGACAAGGCAATGGCTACCCACAACAGTGTTCTTGCCTGGAGAATCCCATGGACAGAGAAACCTGGCAGGCTATATATATAGTCCATGGGTAGCAAAGAACTGGACATGACTGAGTGACTGATACATACACACACATACATATGGGTAAAGAATCCTGAAAAAAAAATGGATATATGTATAACTGAATCACTTTGCTATATACTCAAAACTAGTAAAGCATTGTAAATAAACTCTACTCCAATAAAAAAATTTTAATATATGAATAATTAGAAACATCTCAGAACATGTAACAAAGTGTAGGTAAACAGACATTCACCAGATTAAATTTTACATCTCACCCCCTTTTTCTCTCTCCACCCCTCAAATTCAATTTTGTTTTCATGCTTTTAGGAAAAATCCAGTATAACTTGATGGTTTGAGGGAAAGTTAAAAGGCAGGCAGCTGTGAGTTAGACAAATGTGGATCTGAAGACCTAAAGGACCAGGCTGGGGGAAGGGTGCTTCACTTGGCCATGTTAATCCTAACTGGGGTTTTCACCTATTGTCACCCTGCTTATTTCACTTATATGCAGAGCACATCATGAGAAATGCCGGGCTGGATGAAGCAAAAGCTGGAAAGAAGGCTGCAGGGAGAAATATCAACAACCTCAGATATGCAGAGGACACCACCCTTACGGCAGAAAGTGAAGAGGAACTAAAGAGCCTCTTGATGAAAGTGAAAGAGGAGAGTGAAAAAGTTGGCTTAAAACTCAACACTCAAAAAACTAAGATCATGGCATCCGGTCCTGTCACTTCATGGCAAATAGATGGGGAAACAATGGAAATGGTGACAGACTTCATTTTTTTGGGCTCCAAAATCACTGTGGACGGTGACTGCAGCCAAGAAATTAAAAGATGCTTGCTCCTTGGAAGAAAAGCTATGACCAACCTAGACAGCATATTAAAAAGCAGAGACAAAAACAAAACAAAACAAAAGCAGAGACATTACTTTGCCAACAAAGGTCTGTATAGTCAAAGCTATGGTTTTTCCAATGTACGGATGTGAGAGTTGGACCATAAAGAAGGCTGAGCACCAAAGAATTGATGCTTTTGAATTGTGGTTCTGGAGAAGACTCTTGAGAATCCCTTGGACTGCAAGGAGATCCAACCAGTCCATCCTAAGGGAGATCAGTCTTGAATATTCATTGGAAGAACTGATGCTAAAGCTGAGACTCCAATACTTTGGCCACCTGACACAAAGAGCCGACTCATTGGAAAAGACCCTGATGCTGGGAAAGACTGAAGGCGGGAGGAGAAGGGGACGACAGAGGATGAGATGGTTGGATGGCATCACTGACTCGATGAACATGAGTTTGAGCAGACCCTGGGAGGTAGTGAAGGACAGGGAGGCCTGGCGTGCTGCAGTCCGTGGGGTTGCAAAGAGTCGGACACGACTGAGCGACTGAACAGCAACAACCCAGACTACCCCTCATCAGCCATCCGAGCAGCGCCCAGGCTCGGGGCGGCCTCTAGAGCAGGGCCCCCTCCCCAGGAGGCATGGGCAGTGCCTGGAGGCCCTGCTGGTTTTCTCACCCAGGGCTGACTGGTGCTGCTGGCGCCTGGTGGGTGCAGGTCACCAGGCTGCTAAGGGCCCTACAGTGCACTGGACACCCTCACACTCCCCTAAAGAGCTGCTGGGGGCTGCAGGCAAGAAATTAAAACATGCTGCTCTTTGGAAGAAAAGCTGTGACCAACCTAGACAGCATGTTAAAAAGCAGCACTTTGCCCACAAAGGTTTGTATAGTCAAAGCATCATCAGAGCCAGGGCGGAGGAGGCGTGCTTGAGTGGCCAGGCCAATTTATGTCACATGCACAGAAGGCACATGTGAGCAAAAGCCTTTAGGGCTCAATGACGTAATAAGGGACAGCCAATGGGCTGCGGAGTCCCAGCAGAGGCTGGGAGCCAGGCTGGCCCACCTTTGCCTCCTGACCCTCCCAGGAGTGCCTGCTAGAGCCTTCCACACAAAGTCACTTCCATGCACTTCCTGGCTCCCTGCTTGGTTTCTCCTTGGTTTTCCTTCCTATGTCTTTGTGTCATAGGCTATTTCCTCTCCTACCTTGTCTTAGCCCCAATTACTACAAAATCTTTCAAAGACCACTTCACGTTCTTCTGAGCAACGTCTCTGCATAACAGATTCTGTTCTGAGTGAGCAGAGACACGTGAACAATGCTTGCTTTTTCTTCTCAACTCCAAAATTGTTCTTAAGATGAAATTAGCTGCATGGAACATTCAGAAGGTTTTTGATTAAGCCTTTTCAATTAAAGTGAAGCTTAAAAGAGTTGCCTGTAAAGTGTTACCAAATATAACATTCCAAGGGAAAAAAAAAGATTAAATCTTGGAAGGTTTGGTAAAGTACAAATAAACTCTTTTGAAACAGCAGTATTTTTTATTTAGGCTTGAATAATGGTTAAAACCAGAGGCCACAGACTTCCCTGGTGGTGGCCCAGCGGATGGGAATCTGCCTGCGAATGCAGGAGACACGGGTTCAGTCCCGGGTTCAGGAAGATCCCACATGCCACAGAGCAACTAAGCCCAAATGCTGCAACTGCTGAAGCCTGTGCGCCCTAGAGCCTGTGCTCTGCAACAAGAGAAGCCACCCCAGTGAGAAGCCCGAGCAGAGCAACTAGAGAGTAACTTCAGCTCTCCACAGCCAGGGAAAGCCAGCGTACAGCAACAAAGACTCAGCATAACTAAGAAGAAAAAAAACAGATAAAGAAAATGAATTATTAAAAAAAAAAAAAAAAAAAAAAAAACCCAGAGACCACAATTTGGGGCAAGAACCTTGAGAGAGTCTTTCAGAAGGATGTGTCAGAGGTAAAGTGCTGGTTAACCAGCAGCCTCGTCTGGTAGGTTCAGTGAGGGCCCCAAAGGTACCCTGGCCCTGATCCTGGAAGCTGTGGATCTTATTTTACCTGGCAACAGGGAGTTTGCATGTATTTTGAGTAAATACATGCTCAAATTTTGCATGCATTTTGAGCAAATACATGTATTTGAGAGAGGATTTTGAGTTGGGAACACCATCCAGGACTATCTGGATGGTTCCTAAATGCAATCACAAGTGTCCCTAGAGGAGGGAGGCAGAGGTACCCGTGAGAACGCCACAGTGCTGGTGATGGAGGAAGGGCCCAGGAGCCCAACAACACAAGGAATGCAGCTCCAGAAGCTGGAAAAGGCAAGGGGAGGGGCCAGATTCTCCCCCTGAGTCTCCAGAGAGAACAAGTGAAAGTGAAAGTCACTCAGTCATGTCTGACTCTTTGCGACCCCATGGACTGTACAGTCCATGGAATTCTCCAGGCCAGAATACTGGAGTGGGTAACCTTTCCCTTCTCCAGGAGATCTTCCCAACAACCCAGGGATCGAACCCAGGTCTCCCACATTGCAGGCGGATTCTTTACCAGCTGAGAGCAAAGCCCCAGTGATATCCTGAGTGTAGCCTGGTGGAACTGATTTTGGACTTTTGGCTTCCAGAACTGTGAGAAGAGAGATGTTTGTTGTTTTAAGCCATCACATTTGGTGGTTATCTGTTACAGCCGTCCTAGTAATATATCACTTTGGCCATACAATTTATAGAGAAGTTCAGCAAAATTTGACACTCTCATTACTAAAAAAAAAAAAAAATTAAGTTAAATTTCTACTGATTCTTGTGACCACAGATTTGAGTTTCTGAGTCAGAGTCTGTTTACTACAAAAGGACAAAGAGCTTTCCTGGAAAAGCACCAGGATTTATTTTAATAATTCTAAATTCTGCTGGGGCAAAGAATCTGCCTACCAATGCAGGGGACGCAAGAGACCTGGGTTTGATCTCTGGGTAGAGATCTCTGCCTGGAGAAGAAACGGCAACCTACCCCAGTATTCGTCCTGGAAAATTCCACGGACAGAGGAACCTGGTGGGCTACAGTCCAGAGAGTCACAAAGAGTCGGACACAACTGAGCAGGGCTGAGTGCACACACACACATAGACACACATACAGATACACTCACACACAGACACGCGCGCGCACACACACACACACACACACAGTCTGTTGACTTGTGACTTTAAAAGTATTGATAATCTGTTCCTGGAAATGGTTAGAATGTTTGCTGCAAGAAACTGTGAAGTCTCTGGTGCTGTGAACTATGATGGACAGAGTTTAACCTTATAGCATTCTTGGGATATTTAACTGGAGCCAGTCCCTCTGGTTCCAACAAACTCAACAAGTACCTAATCCTGGAGGATGCTCTGATGATAAGGAACATAAGCGTAAGATTTCTCTTTGTAAAATCATTTCACAAGTAAAACAAAGGGACTGTGACAGTTTGACTTTTATAACACAATGCAAAAACTTCTTATCCCGTGTTACTGCTTTACAAATTTCAGTCTACCTGCATAAACAACACTCTCCAAGAATTGAGGTGTCACTACTTCATAGATAAATGGGCATTGTGCAGTAATTTCTGGTCTCATGGTCAATAATGCATGATGTTTCCTAGAGAGATACTTAGGTGTAGATGCCACCGATGCTAAGTTCTGTCGGTACTCGGTCTGTGTCCTGAGGGTTGGACCACTGGTCCAGGTAGGAGGGTTCATTAGGCACGACTGGACATGCCGATGGACTGGCTCTTGCAGGTGCTGGCCCAAGGGGGTCTTACCCCGCGGACCACTGGAGCACATCGGCGGGCTGGGTGCGGATCGCAGCCTTGGTGAACTGCTTCAGGATGTCCGGCAGTTCGGGGGGGATATGGATCTGCTGAGCGCAGAACATGGTGTCGGGAAGCGGCATCGCTCTCAGCAGACCAGAACCAAGCTGGAAGAACCAAGGTGTGCTGCGGAGGGGGAAGGGAGAGAGGAAGGGCGGATCGGTCAGCCTGGAGCGCGCGGGAGACGCGCCTGCCAAGGGGCTCCGGGGCCGGGGTCCCAGGTCCCGAGTTTAGAGCCTGGCCGGGGCCGGGGGTCTGGGGCAGGGCCGGATCCGGAACCAGGTCGGGGCCCCGGGGTTAAATTGGGCCAGGCCAGGCCGTCAGTGTCTCCCTGGGTTTGGAGTGGGGCCCCGACGGGGTGGGGGTGGGGGGTCTCAGATTTGGAGGGGGGCCAAGGGGCCGGCGTCCCGAGGTGCGGGCGGCGAAGTGCTCTTACCGCTCCTGCGCAGGCTCCTCTGAAAGCGAGGGTCAACCTCCCTTCCTAGAAACAGCCCAGAAGCTGCAACCCGGCCTTATTGTCGCGCACCGGTAACCAGGCAACCGAGACGCGCGCTCGGGCTCCGCCCCTCTGGATCGCGCAGGCGCACATGCCTCGAGCCGGGCTTATCTGCCGCTAGTGCGGGTCTGGGCTGGGGTGTCGGGAGAAGCAGTGCGCTTGCGCAGTCTCGCTACGGCGCCAGCTTTGTATAAACGGGTAGTTCACAGATGCACAAAAGGGACATTTCACTTAAAAAAGAGGACGTTTGGATCGATTTCCCACTACCAACTGTGAGCGGCGAATTCGCAAAAGGCCCACCTTTCCTTTGCACTGCCTCCGTGAAGCTTTAGAACGAGACGTCTCGTGGCCTCCGTGGAAGGAAGCCGTTGAGGTCCTGAGGGCTGACCTGTGCCCACGGCCCGAGCCTCCCTGCGGGAACCTGGCCTCTGCGCTCCGGGACGCGCGCCCCTGGCCGTTTGTCCAGCACGTGTCTGACCTCCACGCCTTCGCACGCGCTGTCCCCAGTGGCCCGGACCCAGTCGGCACCCTTGGTAAACTCATTCTTGAGTGGCATGGACTTGGATTTGGGTGGACTCCGGGAGTTGGTTATGGGCAGGGAGGCCTGGCGTGCTGCGGTTCATGGGGTCGCAAAGAGTCGGACACGACTGAGCGACTGAACTTAGTGGCAGTTTCCAGCTCAGATTTTAACTTGTTTTCCTAAATAAGATGGTGGGGTTGAGCCGATCTAATTGGGTCTGGGAGAAAATAAGCTACTTTTTCCCGATACAGTAGCTTTGGGGTCCAAGGGTAGGAGAAGCTGTTCCATTCTGGTGGATGCTGACTCGGGCAGCAATGTGAAGCCTAGTTTCCGGTCTCCTGGCTGGCTACTGCAAGGTGCCCTAACACTCACACTGGGAGGAACAGGCCTGAGACCGACTTTTCCTCGCCCACCTCCAGGCACGAAGACCAGGCTAAATCGGTAGACGGAGCTATCTCCAGCAGGGGCCACCGACAAGCCCTCCTTGCTTCCCTAGAGGCATCAGGCCTGAAACACAACTTCTGACTGGGCAACTTACCAAATGAAGCCTACCTAAGTGAAGGCACACGATTCCAAATTCAGAGCACTTGCAAAACTGAAAATAGGCACTATTTAGCGTTAGGGGAAAACAAGGAATTTCATACACTGAGAGAAGTTAATGAGGCAATGTGGCACTTTAAATATGTTTGATGATCTAGCAGTCTCCTAGGAATCTATCCTACAGAAATACTAGTAAATATGGACAAAAATGTTTAGCATTTAATAAAATGAGTTAGTTAACAGTCTTTCAGAAAACGTAAATCATGATCTTATTCACACAATGGAATACAATACAGCTAAAAATTTTCCAATGGGACAGCTACTTATGTACTGAGATAAAAAAGATGTTCAGAAATATGAAGTGAAAGAAGCATGCCACAGAGCTGCCCAGGGCTCATGCCACCCGACACGGGTGTTGACAAAAGTACCTGTGGACACATGCTTACGCAGAGTCTGGAAGCAAACACCAAACTACTGACAAGCGCTTGCCTCTGGAGGATGGTTTTCAGGTTTTATGTTAACCATATATACATTATTTTGATTCTGATTCATTCATTCACTCAGCACTATTTACTGAATGCCCAATATGTTCCAGTACTGAAATACAGTAAAAAAAAAAAAAAGTAAAATGAAAGTCGGTCAGTCATGTCCCCACGGACTGTACCCTGCCAGGCTACTCTGTCCATGGGATTCTCCAGACAGTAATACTGGGGTGGGTAGCCATTCCCTTCTCCAGGGGATCTTCCCGACCCAGGGATTGAACCTGAGTCTCCGCATTATAGGCAGTCTTTACCATCTGAGCCACGAGGGAAGCCGTGTAGTAATCCCCAAATAGTTTTTTTTTTTTTTAATCTCTGGAGCTTATATTCAAGTGAGGAAAAACATGCAAATACAAATGAGATAAGTAGACTGTACAGTATGTTACTAAATGTGAAAGAGAAAAAACCAGGAGACAGGAGTGCTCCAGCAGCTACAATTTTAGATGAGACTCCCTAAAACAGACATTTCAGTGTAGAAATGAGGTTGGGGAAAGCTTGGATATTAAGGCAAGGCAAATAGCCAAGTGCAAAGGTCCTGAGGTCTGACCTGTTCTGGAAAAGGGGAGACTGCCTGGGGCACTGTAAAGACAGCGGGTGGGGGTGATGGTGTGAACTGCTGAGAGTGTGAACCTGTGAAAAGTACTGATTGCGTCTATCTTCTAACGGAAATAGGAATAAACATCAGCCAAAAGTCTGGGAGGAGGAGGAGGTGCTTTAAAGAAAGAGAATGTATGAAATGGTCCATTAGAGAGAAAGTATGAACATACTACTTTTTAAAGTAGAACTGTAACTAACATGCAGCAAACTGCACAATTCAGTAAATTCTGACCTGTCCAAGCAGAATTTCATCAAGACAGCAAACACATCCATCACACACCCATCCTCCCCGCCCCATCTCTTCATGCAGCTTTGAAACCCCTCAAATCCCTCCTTGCCAAACCCCATGCCCGCTGATCTGCTACCTACAGATTTCTGTACTTTTGATTTTCTAGGATTCTATATAAATGAAAGCATACATTTTTTGTCTTTCACTCAGCATAATCATTTTGAGGTGTATCCATGTTGTATACACCAACAGTGAATTGCTTTTTGTTGCTGAGCAATATTTCATTATATGATAATCATTTGTCCACTCACCTATTGATGGGCATTGTTGCCAGCTTTGGGTTACTAATAAATAAAGCTACTATGAACACTCATTTCGTAGAAGTCTTCACATGGACTTTTTCTTTTGGCAAATAACTAGGAGTGTTAAGTACATGTTTTAACCTTTTAAGAACTGCCCAGCTATTTTCCAGTGTTTGTACCACTTTACATTCCCTCCAGCAGAGTCTGAATTCCAATTCCTCCACAACCTCATCACAATGCGGGATGGTGTTTCTAATTTTAGTAACAGATTAGGTATTGTAATGGTGTCTCACTGTGGCTTTAATTTGCACTTTGTTCTTCAGTCACTCAGTTGCGTCTCTGCAGACCCCACGGACTGCAGCCTGCCAGGCTTCCCCGTCCTCCACTATCTCCCAGAGTTTGCTCATGTCCATTGAGTCCATGATACTATCTAACCGTGCATTTTACTTATGGCTAATTCTGTTGAACATCTCATGTGCTGACTTGTCATCTATATAGCCTCTTTAGTTAAGTATTTTGCCCATTTTTAAAATAGGCAAATACATTTTACTGCTGAGTTGAGAGACTTCTTTACTCCAAATGCACTTTCCTTTATCAGAAATGTTTCACAAATATTTTCTGCCACGCCATGACTTGTCTTCTTGTCCTCTAAACAGTGTATTTCAAAGAGCAGACGTCCTCAACTTTGATAAAGCCCAATTCATCAAATTCTTTGTGCTTTTGGGGTTGTAACCCAAGGATGAAGTTTCCCCTTTGTCTTCTAGAAGTTACACAGTTTAGGGTTTTACATTTAGGACTGAAAAGTTACTGTTTGCAAATGTTGAGACAGGGATCAATTTTTAATCTTGCATCTGGATGTCCAATTACTCTAGCACCACCTGTTCACTTTTGCACCTTTGTCAAAAACCAGCAGACCACGTGTGTAGGTCTATTTCTGGACTCTATTATGTTCCATCACATGTTGGATTTGTGCAGCTGGCAGAAGGGACTGATCAATTTAAACAAAGAACCAATGAGTGAATGAATGGGGCTCCCGGGTATGAAGCATCTTGTCCTAAAGTTACAGAACAAACATGGAGGAGCAGAAAGGCTGGGGCACTGTTACACATATAGGTAAAGGAAGAAATTTCAAAAAGATGATGCTTAGACAACGTACAGTGGGTTACTAGGTGTTGAATATGGACAGCCGCGGTGCCACGTGGGTCTGAGCAGCAGTCGACTGCACGAGGGTGAAAGAGGAGTTGTGGGTGTGTGGGAGCAGGGGTGCTACCTACACGCAACAGAACAAAGGGTGCAGTCAACTTGTCACAGACTTACCCAGGTGGGTCCCCAGGTGTTCCTCCTGGCATTTTATTCACAACTGTAAGAGAACGCTTTGCTCATTTTTTCCTGTTCTTTTCCATTCTAACTGGGCTCCTTGAAGGCAGATCCCCTACTTCATTCTGCTATAGTACTAAGTACAGTGCTGGAAACAAAACAGACACCACAGTAAATGAGGGTGGGCTGGGGGTGAGTGTTACCTCCTCAGACCCTTACGGCACTTGTGATGTGGGTTCCACTTCAACAAGAGTGGCTGCAAGTCGCACAGTGGGGGGAGGGAACTGATGACCACTTACTGAGATTCACCGCACGACATCCTTTGCTGTGAAATTTCAACTTCACAGCTTATACATACCCTGTGGGTCAAATAGCATTTCACCTACCACTACTGCATTTAAAATACAGATACACTTGATTTTTTTTTTTTTTAAATCAGAAAAAAAAAAAACAACCTGAACCTAGAAAAAAAGGAATCTTGTCACAACGGGTACTTTAGTAACCCTCACTGCAGTCCTTTCTTTTTCTCCGATACACATGATCAGTATGTGAGGTGGACTTGACTGGCTTCATTCCATCCAGAAATCTCCACTAAGAGCCCACCTGGGGAAGCTTCATGCTGGGACCTGCAATGAAGGCGCAGAGCTGGGCTTCGCTCTTCCTGGTGAGGATGGTCTGTTAATCACAGTGGAGGGAGAGGCAAGGAGGGAGGGAGGGTGCAACTTCTGCAACTATACTTTTAAATTCACCCTTAAAACAGAATGGAGGGACTATAATCATATGTAATTTGAGTTTTCTCTTCCATAATTATTATATTTTTAACAGTCTGGATTATCTGCCTCTGACAACTAATAATGCACATTTCTGTAATTCTGAAGCAACCATGCCACAAAGCAAAAATAAACGAACCAAAAAGCTAGGCTACAACTAACATTTTTATTCAATTTTGTTCTCTCAACTCAGAAGGCAACAAAGGACCACATAAAAAAGGGAGCACTTTAGAATATGTACACATAAAGTTGGTCTGTGTATCTGTGTTTAGTAGAAAACTGACATCCCAACTACGTAAATGTTCTATTTATTGAGCTTCTACAACAGTCATTTCTAGGCCCTATGGTCATTACATTTTCATTTAAGGTACTAATTTCGTGACTACAAAATGAGGCACTCATACAAAACAGATGGGAATGAAAACAGATGTATCCTATCTTCATGTTGCATTAAATGCCCAAGATATTGTTGGGGATCATCTGAAAGCAGCCCTTATTTACTCATGATGGCTGTTTTTAAAAAATGACAGAGGGCAGTAATGGACGGAAAGGAAAAACATCTGACTGCAGGGCACATTAATGAAGGAGACACAAGGAAGTTAGAGAATCTCCACAAGTGAGGTTGCTCCTAGTACCTCTGTGCTAAGACATTTGTTTTCTTCTTGAAGGCGACTGAACAGGTAACATTCTTAAGGAGTATTTTAAACACAATCATTTAATTTTACAATATAAAAAATTTATCAAAGTAGAGAGCTTAAAATGTTCAGTCCTGAAAATGAGACTAAGTAGCTCACTTGAACATTTTAAAACTGCCAATGTTCTTATGCTGGTGCAACATTCTTCAGAGTAAGTAAATGAGTGAGTAAGGGTGTGTGTGTTTTAAAAAGTCATTAATTCAACCTAAATTCAAGAATTACACTTTAATAGTAGCATTTTGCCAATACAGAAAGGACATACCATCTAGGATCAAATCATCCGAGAAAAAGTTATTCTCTAGTACTTGAATAAGGGAAAGAAAAAACACAAGACAAGAATCCACAGTAATAACAGTTATATTAAATGTTGAAATAAAAATTACTTTTCATTTACATCTGGAATTGAGATGTCCAATCTCCATTGTTTTTCCAGAGAACTAACAGGAAAAAAAATCACCTAAAAACATGGAGCTTTTTTAAGGCTAGCTATACACAAACTTCACATTGGCATTTTTTTCTTCAGCTTTCATCTCAACTATTAGTACTTAATAGTAGTTTAAAAATCAAACATAATTTGCTAATAATGAACAACTGCACACTTCAACTGTGACCATTTGATAACTGGTCATGTAAAACTAACCCCAAATGTTGATTTGTCTTCAATTTATAAACAGGAAAAATAAAGCAAAAGGGTCTTTCCTAATGAACTTCCTTGAAGACAGTTTCAGCCCAATGTAAAATGAAGCAGAGCTAGACTATTTTTTTTTTAATTCTACATGAAAAAGGGTAGCAATACTAGCACTTTCTGAACTAGAAGTTTAAACATTTATAATACTATTAGTTAATAATAAAATCTTGATGCTACCCAAGTAAATAGTATGCCAGCTGATGCTTTCTTCATGAGAGTATTCACCTCATTGAAAACAACAGGACAGAGCACAAATGAAACCCAGGGGAAATCCTTAAGTAAGATAAGGCGAAGTTACCTGCCAGTGAAATGAGGGCAACTTTTTGGCCATTCTTTTTTTTCTTTTTTTACAAAATATCTCTTAAGAGTCATTTAAAATTTGTAGAGTAACAATTTTTATCTATTGTGGTATCTATCTAGATCTCTTTCTGGCAAAACAGATAAACGTGTTCCAATAACTCTGTATCAAGATCTACAAATTCTTGGAAAATTTAAAAAGAAACAAAATTAACATAATCAAAGTTAAATGCCCAATTTGATACTTTTTCCCCCAAAGAGAACAATTTATGTAGACATACACCATAACAAGTGGCATTATGTTTAAAAAAATGCTCCTAATTTTTACAGTAGGACTAAATTTCTAAGTGAGGGTAGGGCTAGCAAAGACCTTATTTCAGATGTGAGAAAGGGCCACTACAAAGTGTGGGAACTGTTAACACTGAGTCCTATGTCAAGCTCTTTCTTCTTTGATACTGAAGTTTTTGAAGTTCTCACTCACCACTTTAGGAAAAACTGCTGAAATATGAAACAATCAGAGCCTGGTGCTTCTGATTTTGGTAGCTTATGTTTGGCTGACTCTCATACTTTAAAAATCCTTGGGTTTAGGCCTATGGGTTTTAATACTATATGGAAACTCTTTTATGGTTTCTTAAGACCTATGCTGACCATTTTCTCAGAACTTCTAAGTTATCATTCATAAAACAAACACTCCCCTTACAATATACCATCACTATCAAACACTGGGATCACCGGCCTGACCATCCCCTCTCTCTCCATTTCTCGCTTGAAGCTTTGGTTATACGGGAAAACCAAGTCTCTAAGTGCTCTGCCTTTTGAGATTTTACAGCACGCTTCCAATGAAATACACTCTGCACTCCTATGTTCAAAGGCCAGCGCGGCCAGCTTCCTCCTGGTCAAATAAAATCAAGTTGGTTTTATTGATAGTTTTATTCTGTAAACAAAAAGCTTCAGAAACTTTGGAGAAAAGCACTGGCCCTAATCCTCACCCAGTGACGTGCTCACCAGCGGGACCTGGGGTTCAGGCCAGTCTCCTCTAATCTAAGCCCACATCTAATGCTGTCAACCTAAGACCACAAACCCCAGCTACACTGGACAGACCTTTCAGTGTGTCCTTATTCCAGGAAGATGCAGGATCACTGGTGATGTTATTTTCTTAAGATTTATGATCTTGAATGACTCCTGGCCACTGCTGCCAAAAGGACAGCTTGTGTGTGGGAAAGGGGAATTGGGAGAAAAACTTCTTTTGGAGTTTTGTTTTTCCTCTTAAGTATAGACATGCCCCTAACAAGCACAAAACCCCAACTCCCGATGCTGATCACTAGGAATATTAAATTATCAAAATTAAAAATAATTTCTTCACCTAGCACAAGATACTATACAATATTACAAACACAGACATATGAAAAAAAATCAGGCAGTAGAAAATGTACAACAGCTTTGGTGTTATACAAAATAACTTCCAAAAACGATTGACAGTGAAGCACAAGTTCATGTTTTCCTACCACAGACACTCCACTGTTGATTTCTGCTTGTTTCCTTTTATGTTCTCGGTAAGGTCTGAACAGCCAAGACACACACAACACACAGTTCACTTAAAATGAACTGCTAGGAACACCAGGACACTGTGCTCCAAAAGACGTCATTCAAAAGTTTTGCCTCTGTACTATAGCTCTGTGGCACATTTCCTGTCAAGATCACAGCAGGTCCAAAATAAAGTGACAACTAGATTTAATAAATTAATATACATTTTGTTTAAAGATGTACAATGCACATTCTGTTTAATCCAGGGCTCTAGGGTATCCAGGAACTTCTATTTACACATGTACAGACCTCGGACAGCAGTGATGTCAGAAGACGCAAGGGCGGCAGAGTCTCGCTGCTGCTCGCTGAGCGCTGAGCACGTAAGTCAGACACCTAACTCAGAAACAACGCTGAGAGATCACCGGGAAATCTCCAGAGAGAGAAGTCCACAAAGAAGGACACGGAAAGGCAAGGGGAAGGTCAAGGGAGTTGAGACAACCACTTTATTCTTGGGACGACTGTGGAGGTGGTGGTGATGTGCCTTGTTTGCCAGATTTCCGTTCATAGTTCACGAGGCGTTGGCCCACAAGGTACCTGGGTTGTAAAAACAGGGTGATTACTCTCTTCTGTCATCTTCCTTACTAAAACATTCTTCCTCGGGGTAGCCAGTGATACACTTTTTAAAATGTAAATCAGATCACTTCACTCCCTCTTAGAACCCTTCAATACTTCGGGAGGTAGAATGGGGGGGCTAGAATGACCACCAGCACAAAAGCAGGCATTTCATAGCAAGCTATGGGGCTTATGGGAGACAGAGATGCACAGGTTAGTGGCCTCAGATGCTGTGCGATGGAGAATACACTCTGGTCCACAGGCCAGAGGCCCTCAGAAACTGAACCCTGGAGGCCAGAGGTAGGTAAGGTCAAGTAAACTTACTCAGGGGATTTATGTCTTACAGATCATATTTTACAAAACAGGTAAGTGGACAGATCTTAAGAAATGGACTGGAAATATCACCAGAAAGCTGGGTAGGAAGGAGAGTCAAACTCTGAAAAGCTCTAGCTCTAAAGAAAAGGAGAAATCAAAGGACAAAGTTTTAAGGGAGGTCAAACAGAGAAGTGAGTGTGTGCAAGGGACTGACAGAAGGTAGGAGCTTATGGTCCAAGAAGGAAGGCTAACTGTCCATAACCTGTGCCATGTGGTGGCAGGGAGGTGACAACAGATGGAGCAGGGCTGCAGAGACGGAGATGAAGTTCCTGCGGTTGGAGTGACAAGGCGGGGGTCCCCTACCAGGGACAGTGTCCCTGTAACAACCGCAGGGGCTGGGGAGGAGGAGCAGGAACGTGCCTCTCTTGGAGGCTGACCCCAGGAGAAGAGTGGGTGCAAAGCTGATGGCAACAAGCTGGGGCAGGGGTCGGGAACAAGTGCACCCGCTTGGAGTCAGCAACACAGATCACGAAGTGCCCAGCAGGACTTTACGTGACTGTGTGAGAGTGGAGAGGGAAGCCAGCCTGTGACAGGGCTCTGGGCACTGCTGCAACCTACAGCAAGCATGCAAAAGCCTGGGGAATGGAGGCACGTGCTGAGGACTCAGGACCCAGCAGCTTTTCTTTCTCACCATGACTTTCTCCACCCTGACTTTCATTTATCACTCTTCTGCCAACACATATGCTGCATGAGGTACTCTGGCAGTTTATGCCAAGGAGCTTAAAAACATTCCACTAATCCTATGGCTTCTTTGTCATGAGCTCACTGTTTAATCCCTTTTCTTTTTGTCCTCCTGATATTCTTTCTGAAGATAACCATTCCTTATCCCACTATTTCCCAACCAAACAGCATTTTTTAAAACCGTGAGGATTTTTGTAAATATGTCAGACAATGGCAACCTAGACAGGGCACTTCCTGACACATACCTGAAGTTCAAACCATATCAAGATTTCAAGCACAGAGAGAAAAGCAAAGTGAACTTGCCCAGGACCCAAAAAGTAGGGGCAGAAAAAGGAGACTCTGAGCCCGCAGGCAGTCCTGGTACCCTCACCCCCCATGCACACAGGCACACTCGGCGCCTCCCAGGGACCACGCCCTGAGAGACGCTCTGTGGATATACACTGGCGAACAGGATGTGGCCTCCGTGGAGCCTGCAGTTCAATGGCTTCCTGCACGGAGAGACAGAGGGGAATGACAACAGAGTGCGCTGGGCCGCGGGCAGCTCCCAAGGCTATGTCTCCTGTGCGTTACTGGGCTGCCAAGACAGGGGAGGTGAGAAAAACTGACTTTCAGCACTGAAATTGCCCTCCCCCTTCTTTCCTGGTTGACAGAACTTACACTCTGACTCCCTAAAAGGTCTAGTGTTTATCAGCATCAGTACATGATTTGGAGAAGCCCTGAACACTCTAGGTTTCACTCTTTAAAAAGTTACTCTTAAGTAAGAGTCCTCAGAGTAACAAGCTGACTGAATAATCTGTTGTCCAAAGCTGGCTCTCACAACTAAACGGGGGCAGCTGCTAACGCAGACACGAAGGCGGCACACGTAAACCGGGACTCTCCCGGGCAGACGAGGACGGAGAGTGACAGACGCTCTTCCTCTGTGAGACACCGTTAAAGCAGAAGAGGACGCCGCCTTCCAGGAGGACACAGAGGGTCAAAGGGCTGTTACCCCCGAAGGTGTTTCTGTCGACTGTCCTCAGTTTCTCGGAGGGCAGGTAGCAGCGTTTCCTCAAAACAGAGGGCGGCACAACACTTTCAAGTAACCTTCACCTCTCCTCTCAGCAACAGGCAGAGTAACCCGCTGGCCTGCGGCTACAGGAAGGGCTTAGGCAGCACTGCTAGCTCCCAGTGTAGGCTTCTGTTTTTTTCTCTTTAGGTTTCTTATTTTTTTATCTTAAACTACTTAATACATTGCCAGACCAAGACATTTGAAAACAGACTAAAAAGTATTTCAAATGGACATTAAAAAAATCTACCTCCCCAAACGAGTTTCAGTCTTTTTCATCTGTCAGTGATAATTCCGTATTTTTAATTGCTTGACCCAAGCCAAGTCCTTAATAACTCTCTCTTTTTCACTTTCTACACCCGACCTGTTAGCAAATCCTGTTCATTCTACCTCAAGATACATCCAGAATCTGAGCACTTTTCCCTCCTGTGATTTATCACATCAGAAACAATAGTTAAGATATGCGACATTTTAACAAGGGCAGATAGACCAATAAAGTCTGGACTTACTTGTCATTTTTAATATGTTCATAAAGGCGCTTAAACTGGCGGACCTGGAAGGACAAGATTCCCATCAACACCACAACCATCAGCAAAAATGGATAAATGCGCCGATGGACCAAATTTTGCATTTCCGCAGTAACACCTGTAAAACCAAAAAAAAGAACTCAAGTATATATATAGTGTATGCAGAAAGACAGTGAAATGAAAATACATCCTTTCGGAAGGGGAGCTTAATGGAAACTCATCTGTAGGACCTAGAGTGAGGCCAGGAGTGCCTGGGGCCAGCCCTAGCCAGAGGAGGAACCTCGTGAACTACCCCAGGAGCTAGACTGTGCTCTGAAGGCCACAGAGCAACCAAAGAAAGGATGTTCACCAAAAGGTCATGAACAATAAGACTTGTTCTTCTGAAAGGTCATCGTGGCTGCAGTGTGGAGAATGAGTTAGTGGGAGAGGGTTCTGAGCAGGGAAACCCAGAGAGGAGACAGGTGAGGTTGCGGTGACAGCCTCTCTCTGTCTCAACAGGGGGCAGGCACGGGCTCAGAGATGAGAGAACCCAGATCAGCAGGGCCCCGAGGCCAGCTGAGTCTGAAGAGCAAAGAGCCTCAGGTGACATGTAAGACCTTCACGGTCTCTGATTTATGCAACTTGTTGGATGATAATGGGGGTAACTGTGAGCGGGAGCTCAGTAGAAGAAAAAGACCTGGAGGGGAAAACTGTCTATATTATTGAACATGTGCTGGCTTTAAGGTCGTGTGAGGATTGTTCAGCATGTAACTACTAAGATGCTGTTCACATGTTAAAGTGTCACAAATGAGTATTTCCTCTTTGGTTTTTCTTTTATGCTAAAGAAGATTTTTTATGTGTCAATACTTTCTTACCTGCCTAGAGGAAAAAACTGTGACAAAGAGTTTTATTATCCTTATCTTGCCCTGACTAATAAAATCTAAAAAAAACAGTCTTTGAAAATCACTGTTTTAGCTGGATTTATATTTACAATAAAGCATTTGGAGCCAGGTAACCTCATCTTGGAAGGGAGAAGAAGGTACTGATGTGGATAAACCCACCGAGTAAAGGAACGATGCCGGACGCGATGACGTAAGGTACACACAGGGAAAGCAAGAGCACAGAGATCACTGGCGCTGCCAGCTTCCGAACGATGTACTGAAGGTCAATGTTCCGGATGCCATTTGCGTAAACCTGAAACACAGCGGGAGGGGGAGAGCCAAGATACAAGACAAATTCCTCCAGGCTAACAGGGCAAACTCTACTGCAGTCAAGCCACGGGGAGCTAGATCTACCAGCCCAAATGGATTCAAGGTGGCCCTTTTTTTCAGAAGTCAAAGCAAGTTCTGGAACGTAGGTGTGGTGTCCACAATTTTTAAAAGAAACGCATTTACTTCCTAACACTTTGTAGTTAACTCTGCTAAGAGATGAAATAGTAGGATCTAATCAAGAATAACAGTTATACTAGCTTTGTGCTATACAACACCAGGTGGCATCCATAACATTAGTTGAAGAGCACATAACTGGAAGTAACTTTATATATAAATTGTGTAAGAGTAAGCCGTGTTATTACTCAATATTACATTCATTTTATCTGAATATAAGAAAACATTATAAACAGGAAGCATGTTTCTAAAAAGCTAATTATAAACAAAATTTGAACAAATCAAAACATATTTTATGTAACAATTCAATATGAAAGAATGCTACAGGGAATTTTTTTTTAATTCAAGAATTTCTAAAATATTTCCATCATTTTATCTAGAAAGTTCTACCAAGTAGTACTGCAGAGGAAAGAATGTATGGCAGTGGGGAGATCCTGGGAATAATGGAAAATAAACATGGTGTGCAGAAGGGGACAAAACTGAAGAGCGCTGCGTTTCCCCAACGCTTCAGCCTCTCCTGGCCCATGGTCATACAGTGCGGTGCAACTCACTCCAAGCTCTGGATCCCTCAGACACGGGCTAGAGCATCAGAATGTGAATGACAAACAGCCTCCTCTGACCCCCTCAAAGTCCTTTTAACCAGATGCATTTAAATTAATGCAGCAAGGCATCTCATTGCTTCTTAATCATTTTAAAGACTTAGACACATGGATGAGAAAGAATGCATCAGAGAGAAAACGTCATGAAGATCAACAGTGTTTCACAGCCTCCAGTTGTAACTAGTGCTTAACCTCCAAGAGACTCAGGGTCTCACCTAGAACCTCTGAATTGGACTGGTCTGTACCCCTACAGTGAATGGATGTGCTGCCAGGCACCCCACAATCTGTCTCACTTCAGAATCGGCCCTCTCTTGAGAGACACATGCAAACACATACAATGGCTCTTCCCGGCCCCACAAATCTCCAGGTACAGGAATTTTGGGACTATTTTTTGTGCATACTGAACTGAGAACTATTTCCTATACATCAAAAGGACGTGTACCTTTAGTGCTACAAAACTGTAACATCTTATTAACTTGGTGCTGCCCTAAGGACAAGTAGGTTGTTTGTAAGTACATGTCTAGGAAACTAAACTTAAAAGAAGTACCAAAATTTACTACATTGATTATTTTGGAAGAAGTCTTCCTACAATGAATTCTCCTACTTCCTAGCCTTATTATCAAAGTATGGAAGCACAATCTATCTCTTTCAAGGTTAGCACCACAGTGACCAAATTATCTGATAGTTCCATAACACAAAACTGTCTTAGGTGCTACATAGCCAGAATAACTATTTTTTAAATCTATTCTTTTCCTGCCTTTTTCTTTATTGCCTTGCACAATGACCTCTTTTCTCTACTACAGGTTTACAAACCTGAATCCCTGCTCTTAAAAAAAAAGAAAAGCACGCTTGCTAAATTCTGCCTTTACTTTTGCTCAGGCTTCTAGGTACTTTAAGCTACCAGTTAACTTAGGTAAGGGAAGTTTTAAGAGTAGTTGATGATAAGAGTAAAAAGGGCCTTTTCTCCTTAAAAAAAAAAAGAAAAGAAAAAATTATATATCCTCATTAAGGAAAATGTAGAAAACTTAAAAGAGAAGTGGGAACGTGGAAAATAAAGGCCCCATGAGTCAAACTTGCTTACCTGCTCAATTACAGTTTTCAGCCACCACTGAGGACCCATCAGTGTTATAGCTGCAATGATTTTGGCATGCAGGACTCCAAGTGCCCAGTCCTAGGGAATAAAAATCATTTAACAGGTTTTGTTTTTAGCAATAAACCCAACACAGAGGCTATACAATTTTTTTTGCATTATTTACTTCAAAACACAAGTTCTGTTGGATCAGTAACAATTTTATGGAAGAGTAATAAATACACTGGAAGAAAATTCAGGAAAGTTCAATGCTTCTACCAAAACTCATTCTTATTATCTTCCCCCGCCACCAAAAAAATCTACATTATTTTCCCAAGAGAACTAAGAAAAGTGTTTACTTTAGTGGCGATCTCAACAAGCAAATAAATAAAACAGTGCCCTGCTTTTATTTCATCACACCATTCTTGGGCTGCTCTCTTGGTCTGGACAGGGAAGCCCTGTCTGACCTAAACAAGCCATCCCGAGGGCGCAGAGCGCTTTGAGTCGGTGCACTGGCACCTCTGCTGATCTGCTGCTAGCGCCCCCACTGCCACACGGAGGTTCCTGCCCACCCCCACTCTCCACCAGCCGCCAGAGCGACTGCCACTCCCACCACCCAAGGGAGCTCTTAAAAGTGCAAATCAGATCATTTAAAGAGCCTTCCCTGCTTACAACCCTAAATATGGCACACAAAGTCTTTCATAATCTGTTCTCTGTTTATCTTAAAATATCTATGTGTATTTTTTTAAAGTATCACATAACATTTAAATCTATTCTTACATAAAACTGAAACCTTTCAGGGATGGCTGGAGTCCTCTGTGACCACCAGCCCAAATCCTGACCCCGCCCCAACACCAGCAGTAACCACAGCTAACATCTGCTAATCATCTTCTACATTGGTTTCCCTAGGCACCAACCAATGTCTATACATGTTATGTTCCACAGGAAATACATACTACCTATTTTACATGGATTTTGCTCATACTGTTCTGATTTTCCAGTTTGGTTGGCTGGCTTCCCAAAACATCTTCAAAATGGGGTGGGAGGCTGAGGCATGCACTGAATTCTCGCATAACCTCAAACACCACTCTATCTTGACAGACGAATGACTGAATGACATTTTGTCTGGGTACAGGAAGCATGGTTTTTGTCCCTTTTATCTTAGTGGTCTCCAAACACCTTTCTACCTTCTACAGTTTCAGTGCTACAAAGTCCATTGCCAGTATGGTTCTTTTTGGAGCTTGTGATTTAACTCAGAAATTTTACCAAGATGTACCCAAATATGTGTTTTCCTCATCAATTTCCATTTCACCAAATCTGATAAGCTCCTTCAACCTACAGATTAGTTCTTTTCTTCATTTAAGAATGTCTACTTCTGTTTCAATGTGGCCTCGTATTTTCGCACTGTAGAACCCTTTTTCTGAGTGTATTGTCTCCTGGCTGTATCCTCCACCTCTTCTCCCCTCAATTGCCTGCTCTTCAGTTGTGCACCGTGCATTGGTCTTCCAAGACCTCCAGTCTGAGCCTTAATGGTGTCTGGTCACATTTTTAATTCATTTACTGAATTTGTTTGAAATCCATGCTATAAAACACCATGACAATTTCACTGTTTATGGATGCTGCTGTGTGTGCATTCACACATATCTTAATCACCTGTGTTTTTATCTTCTGTTTGGATGCTCACACTCTGCAAGCAGTTCCCCGTCACTGGGCCTTTTCTTTCTGTGGCTGCTGGACCCCTCCTTACATACAACAGTTGTTACTTTTTTCTGTAGGCTCAGCGTGGCTCAGAGGCTCAGACTGAGAATATCCTACAGGGCTGCAAAAGGATCTTTTAGCTCATTAAGACCTCTGGGGTAGCAAGCCAATGCTTGCGAATGAGAACATGGAGAAAGCCTTTCTGCTTTTTCTCTATCCTTCCAGGCTCCTGGCAGAGAAGCTTCAACCCACCAGCTCAGCTCTCTCGTGGCCTGTGGGAGTCCAGAAGGCACCCAAGTGAAGTTAACGCTCCCCTGGGGAGGAGCACAGGATACCGCGGTTCCAGCTCTTTCAAATCCTCTGCTCTGCAGTTCTTTCCCACAAAACAAAACACACCACACTAGCTCCTCTGCTAGAATTCCAGAAGAGCCCAACCTCCCACAGAACTGCTTAGAGTCAGGGATGAACAAAACCAAGCTGTTGCTTCAAACTTTGGATTTTATCCAGAATATTAAGGATATCATGCTGTCGGCAACTTGTATCTATCCTGTACTCAAAAATGTATCTGAGAGCTAACTATATTAAAACATTCACCAAAACAAAAGCAAAAAATGAAACACACAGCTTGACTTCTTTTTAACTGCTGCACTGAATTCAAAAGGAAAGATATATCAGATTTTATTTAGTCATTTTCTACTGATGGACATCTGGCTTGCTTCTAAGTTTTCTGACATCACAAAAATCACATGATAGCAGAACAACCCTGCTCATGTCTCCTGCACACGTGTAAATATTTCTTTGCAAGACTTCTGAAAAGTGAAACAGATGGGTCACAACATACAAGCGTTCTTGAAACTGAGTAATTTCAACTACTCCGCCAAGGTCGAGAAGTCAGACACCATTAAGACCACCAAGAACACATGTACAGGCGAACAAGCTGCATCACTACTCAATGCGGTGAGGGAGAACAGACAAGTGTGGAGGACTTGGAGCCCTGAGTAAGATGTTAGAAAATATGTTCTCTGGCTTGTGTGAAGTGATTTGAGGAGAATTTAAGGAAGCAGGGCTTTGCTTTATTCCAGATGCTATTTAGAAAAGAAGCCCACCAGGCTCCTCTATCCATGGGCTTCTTCAAGCAAGAATACTGGAGTGGGTTGCTGTGCCCTCCTCCAGGGGATCTTCCCAACGCAGGGACCAAACCCAGATCTCCTGCATTGTAGGCAAATGATTTACTGTCTGAGCCACCAGGGAAGCCCGTTAGAAAAGTCCTGGTAATCTATAATTGCATATTTTAATAAATCTTTCCAGAAGACAGGACAGACTGAGGCTAATAAAACTGCAGCTGGAAACGAAGGGGCAGCCAGGCATGGGCAT
The DNA here is from genome assembly GCF_019320065.1 of Cervus canadensis. NCBI lineage: Eukaryota > Metazoa > Chordata > Mammalia > Artiodactyla > Cervidae > Cervus > Cervus canadensis. The sequence goes on along the minus strand of NC_057401.1, from coordinate 64,874,706 downwards.
GTTTGGTCATTTGTGTGGTTTGGACAATGCTCATGCTTTGCATTCAGACATGATTACGGAGGGGCCTTCATTTTGTCATGACCCATCACGGTCACAGAGTGGCAGCATGACGCTGATGTTCCGTCAACTGTTCACATCCAACAGGAGGCAGAGCTCCTGGGCTCGGGCTGTTCTGGTGTTTTTGGTGCAGCATACCACACAACCTCAGGAGGCGCAGGGCATCTGCTGGCCACATCTGCAGTGATCACGTGGGTCAAGGCAGTGTCTGCTGACCCCTCCTCTACAAAGCTGTGTTTCCCTTTCAGGTATCAAGTAATCTGAAAAGTGACACTCTGTCACCATGCAAACGACCACTTCTGCATTGTAGTGGCCTTTAAACATGACCGCAAATTCTTCTCCCATGGAGTGGTTGGGGTCTATGCCCCCTTCCCATAGAATTGAGCCAACCTGTGACTTGCTCGTACCCAGTTAGGAGGCAGTGAAAAGCTATGTGCAGGACTTATGAGAGGAGGCCACGAAAGCTGATGTAGCTTCTGCCTTGTTGGTTGGGACACTCATTTCCCTGAAATGCAACGGAAGAAGCCCACGTACCTTGAGCTACCAAGCTATAAAAAAGCTCAAATACATCCAGGGGCTCCAAGCAACAGCCCAAATGAGGGGCAACGACCAGTGCCAGCCCTCACACACTGAATGATGACATCTCCAAATGATGTCAGCTAAAGCTGTCAAATCACACTCAGACACTGAGTCTCCTACATGAGACCCCAGAGAACGTGAATCAGATATAAGCAGATTACGCCTTGGCTTAATTTCTGACCCACAGATTCTGTGGACAAAATAAATGATTGTTTTAAGCCAGTAAGCCGGGGCTGTCAGGTAACTTGTTATTGCAGCACAGTAACCAAAGACCGACGCGCATCAACTTTCACCTAATGGGTTCAGTATCCACTGACAATCCCAGGAATCAACTATTTTAGTTATTGCAAAATAATGATTTTCCTAATTAATTCTCTTAATTCCTCTACCTTTCATAGCTCCTATTATTCTGTGAAAAACAGCTTTCCTTCAATCCCTGATACTATTACACTACACTGCAATTCAGCTCCTACAGGAAGGCATCACATACATGTAACATACACGTAACAATTCCCCTTTATTGCTCACCTTCACTCCAGTTCTAACCTACGAACACACCCCATGAGAGTGTCCCCTATGTGTGCTGTCTCACTTCAAGGCCTGCCCATTCGTTCCTTCCTGGAATACACTTCTTTTCTCACCCATTCCTCTGCGCTCTACCACGTTGTCCTGGACATTGTCTCTGCAGAAAACCATATGTGAAACCCCCCCAGCTGGGTGGGCACCTCGCCCCCTAATGCTGTGCTCCTCACGCGTGCCCCACCACAGCACCGTCTACCTATCTTTCCCACCAGCCTGCAAGGTCCCCTGAAGTCCTCGTGTTAGCCTCACTCCCTACACCGCACACGGTTTGGGCATACATTAAAGTACTCGAGGAAGTATGTGCTGCTAAATGAAGTTTACGGAGGTTCTTCATCAGGAAAGCAGACAAAATTTTCATCTCTGGAAAGTTTATTTTTAAAACAAAGCTGAAAAGGCTTTGAATGACTGAAGTCAATATCCACTCTTTCCCTAATCTCTCTTAAAAATCTGAGGTCTATGATGTTAACTTCAGGTGAGAGTGCAACAGAAAAGTTAAATCTCTTTTTCCATGTGTATTTTAAGGCCTTTGCTATGACCTGCATAGTTTCCCTCAGAATGTTCTTTTTAATAAGCCTATATGACTCTTGTGGGGGAAAATGTAATGATTCAAAAATGTAGGTTATAGGAGGAGGAGCCAAGATGGCGGAGGAGTAGGACGGGGAGACCACTTTCTCTCCTACAAATTCATCAAAAGAATATCTGAACGCAGAGCAAACTTCACAAAACAACTTCTGATCGCTAGCTGAGGTCATCAGGCGCCCAGAAAAGCAGCCCATTGTCTTCGAAAGGAGGTAGGACAAAATATAAAAGATAAAAAGTGAGACAAAAGAGCTAAGGACGGAGATCCGTCCCGGGAAGCGAGTCTTTAGAGGACGTTTCCAGACACCGGGAAACCCTCGCACTGGCGGGCCTGGGGGAAGTGTTTGAATCTAGGAGGGCAACCTGACTGGGAGGGAAACAATAAATAAAACCCACAGATTACCTGCCTAAAAGCAACTCTCAGCAGAAAAGTGCCCCAGACATCCGCATCCGCCACCAGCAAGTGGGGGCCGCACGGAGAGGAGCCGGGGGCATTGTTTGGGGCAGGGTCCGGGCCTGAGTGCCCTGAGGACAATCGGAGGGAGCTTTTGTGAGTTGCCAACTTGAACTGTGGGGAGAGCAGGGAAGAGAGAGAAAATTGACCGGCCTGAACACGCTGCCGGCGGAGAGAGTCCGGAGAGGGGCTCGCAGACTGCGGGCCGGCCCGGACCCGCCGGAGGCGGGAGCAGGTCGCTGCGAGACACAGCGCGCAGGCACCCGACCGACGCGGGCGGGGACGGGCTGGGGACGCTGAGGGCAGAAGGCACACACACCCGACTGGCGCCGGCAGAAACCGAGATTGGGACTGTGGAAGGGAGAGGGTGCACCGCACCCGGAGAGAGTGCGCCGGTTAAGCTCCTGGCTGCCTGGACCGCTCTGACGGGGAAGGCACAAGAGCGGACGCAGCCTTTTGTTCCGCGCTTTTGTGGAGCACCCGAGGGCTGGAGCTGCGCGCGGCGCGCTCCATGTGGAGCGGCCGGGATCCTGAGCAGCGCAGACCGAGAAAGCAGCGCCAGCCTCTCCCGGCAGCGCCAGCCCATCCCCGCAGCGTCAGCCCCTCCCAGCAGCGCGACAGAACTAGCTACCTGAATAAGAGTCCACCTCTGCCCGCCTGTGTCAGGGCGGAAATGAGGCTCTGAAGAAACCGGCAAACAGAAGCCAAATAAACAAAGGGAACCGCTTCAGGAGAGAGCGGTGCAACAGATTAAAATCCCTCTAGAAAACACCGATTACACCGGAAGAGGCCTGTAGATATCGAGAAGTGTAAGCTGGAACGAGGAGATATCTGAAACTGAGCCGAACCGACACTGACCGCAACAGCTCCAGAGAAATTCCTAGATATATTTTTATTTTTTTTTAATAAGAAAAAAAAAATTTTTTTTTAATTTTTTCTTTTTTATTTTTTTTTCTCTTTTATTTTCCTTTAAAATTCCCTATTACTCCCCCATCATTCCTTAACTTTCATTTTCATAGATTTTTACGATTTTTTTAATTAGGGAAAATTCGTTTTTTTTTTCTTTCTTCTTTTCTCCTTTTTCTCTTCTATTTTCTATTTTTCTTTTTCTCTTATTTCTTTTAAAGTCCTCTAGTACTCCTCTACTACTCCTTAATTTTCATTTTCAATACACTATAACCTTACCAAAAAAAAAAAAAAAAAGAGAAGCCCTATTTTTTAAACTGAACTTCATATATATTTTTAAAAATTTTTTTGTGTGTGTTTTGGTTTTTGTTTTTAATATAGTATTTTTAAGAGTCTAATCTCTACTCTAGATTTTTAATTTTTGTTTTTCAATATATGATATAAATTGTGAACATTTAAGAATCCAATATTCAGTTCCCATTTTTATTCAGGAGTGTGTTGATTTTTCTCTCCCAATCTTGACTCTCTGTTTTCTACCTCAGAACACCTCTATTTCCTCCTTTCTCCTTTTCTTCCCAATCCAATTCTGTGAATCCTGGTGGGTGTCTGGGCTACGGAGAACATTCTGGGAACAGACAACTGCGTAGATCTGTCTCTCTCCTCTTGAGTCCCCCTTTTTCTCCTCCTGCTCAACACTATCTCCCTCCTCCCTCTCCTCTTCTTCATGTAACTCTGTGAACCTCTCTGGGTGTCCCTAACGGGGGAGAATCTTTTCGCCATTAACCTAGAAGTTTTATTATCAGTGCTGTGTAGTTGGAGAAGTCTTGAGACTACAGGAAGAATAAAACTGAAATCCAGAGGCAGGAGACTTAAGCCCAAAACCTGAGAACACCAGAAAACTCCTGACTACATGGAACTTTAAGTAATAAGTGACCGTCCAAAAGCCTCCATACCTACACTTGAAACCAACCACCACCCAAGAGCCAATAAGTTTTAGAGCAAGAATACCAAGCAAATTCTCCAGCAACGCAGGAACATAGCCCTAAACGTCAACATACAGGCTGCCCAAGGTGACACCTAACACATAGACCCATCTCAAAACTCATTACTGAGCACTCCATTGCTCTCCAGAGAGAAGAAATCAAGTTCCACGCCCCAGAACACCAACGCAAACTTTCCTAACCAGGAAACCTTGACAAGCCAATCGTCTAACCCCACCTACTGGGAAAAACCTCCACAATAAAAAGGAACCACAGACCTCCAGAATACAAAAAGCCCAGTCCAGACACAGCAATCTAAACAAGATGAAAAGGCAAAGAAATACCCAACAGGTAAAGGAACATGAAAAATGCCCACCAAGTCAAGCAAAAGAGGAGGAGATAGGGAATATACCTGAAAAAGAATTTAGAATAATGATAATAAAAATGATCCAAAATCTTGAAAACAAAATGGAGTTACAGATAAATAGCCTGGAGACAAAGATTGAAAAGATGCAAGAAATGTTTAATAAAGACCTAGAAGAAATAAAAAAGAGTCAATTAAAAATGAATAATGCAATGAATGAGATCAAAAACACTCTGGAGGGAACCAAGAGTAGAATAACGGAGACAGAAGATAGGATAAGTGAGGTAGAAGATAAAATGGTGGAAATAAATAGAGAGGAAAAAAGAAAAAAGGATCAAAAGAAATGAGGACAACCTCAGGGACCTCTGGGACAATGTGAAACGCCCCAACATTCGAATCATAGGAATCCCAGAAGAAGACAAAAAGAAAGGCCATGAGAAAATACTCGAGGAGATAATAGCTGAAAACTTCCCTAAAATGGGGAAGGAAATAGCCACCCAAGTCCAAGAAACCCAGAGAGTCCCAAACAGGATAAACCCAAGGCAAAACACCCCAAGACACATATTAATCAAATTAACAAAGATCAAACACAAAGAACAAATATTAAAAGCAGCAAGGGAGAAACAACAAATAACACACAAAGGGATTCCCATAAGGATAACAGCTGATCTATCAATAGAAACCCTCCAGGCCAGAAGGGAATGGCAAGACATACTGAAAGTAATGAAAGACAATAACCTACAACCTAGATTACTGTACCCAGCAAGGATCTCATTCAGATATGAAGGAGAATTCAAAAGCTTTACAGACAAGCAAAAGCTGAGAGAATTCAGCACCACCAAACCAGCTCTTCAACAAATGCTAAAGGATCTTCTCTAGATAGGAAATGCAGAAAGGTTGTATAAACGTGAACCCGAAACAACAAAGTAAATGGCAACGGGACCACACCTATCAATAATTACCTTAAATGTAAATGGGTTGAATGCCCCAACCAAAAGACAAAGATTGGCTGAATGGATACAAAAACAAGACCCCTATATATGCTGTCTACAAGAGACCCACCTCAAAGCAAGAGACACATACAGACTAAAAGTGAAGGGCTGGAAAAAAATATTTCACACAAACGGAGACCAAAAGAAAGCAGGAGTCGCAATACTCATATCAGATAAAATAGACTTTCAAATAAAGGATGTGAAAAGAGACAAAGAAGGACACTACATAATGATCAAAGGATCAATCCAAGAAGAAGATATAACAATTATAAATAAATATGCACCCAACATAGGAGCACCGCAATATGTATGGCAAACGCTAACGAGTATGAAAGAGGAAATTAATACTAACACAATAATAGTGGGAGACTTTAATACCCCACTCACAACTATGGATAGATCAACTAAACGAAAATTAACAACGGAAACACAAACCTTGAAGACCATGGACCCGCCTAGACCTGGATGATATTTATAGGAACATTTCACCCCAAACAATCACTTCACCTTTTCTCAAAGTGCACACGAACCTTCTCCAGAATAGATCACATCCTGGGCCATAAATCTAGTCTTGGAAAATTCAAAAAAATTGAAATCATTCCAGTCATCTTTTCTGACCACAGTGCAGTAAGATTAGATCTCAATTACAGGAAAAAATTGTTAAAAATTCAAACACCTGGAGGCTAAATAACACGCTTCTGAATAACCAACAAATCATAGAAGAAATCAAAAAAGAAATCAAAATATGTATAGAAATGAATGAAAAATGAAAACACAACAACCCAAAACCTATGGGACACTGTAAAAGCAGTGCTAAGGGGAAGGTTCATAGCATTACAGGCTCACATCAAGAAACAAGAAAAAAACCAAATAAATAACCTAACTCTACACCTAAAGCAATTAGAGAAGGAAGAAATGAAGAACCCCAGAGTTAGCAGAAGGAAAGAAATCTTAAAAATCAGGGCAGAAATAAATGCAAACGAAACTAAAGAGACCATAGCAAAAATCAACAAAGCTGTTTTTTTGAAAAAATAAACAAAATTGACAAACCATTAGCAAGACTCATTAAGAAACAAAGAGAGAAGAACCAAATTAACAAAATTAGAAATGAAAATGGAGAGATCACAACAGACAACACTGAAATACAAAGGATCATAAGAGACTACTACCAGCAGCTCTATGCCAATAAAATGGACAACTTGGAAGAAATGGACAAATTCTTAGGAAAGTATAACTTTCCAAAACTGAACCAGAAAGAAATAGAAGATCTTAACAGACCCATCACAAGCAAGGAAATCGAAACTGTAATCAGAAATCTTCCAGGAAACAAAAGCCCAGGACCAGATGGCTTCACAGCTGAATTCTACCAAAAATTTAGAGAAGAGCTAACACCTATCTTACTCAAACTCTTCCAGAAAATTGCAGAAGAAGGTAAACTTCCAAACTCATTCTATGAGGCCACCATCACCCTAATTCCAAAACCAGACAAAGATGCCACAAAAAAGGAAAACTACAGGCCAATATCACTGATGAACATAGATGCAAAAATCCTTAACAAAATTCTAGCAAACAGAATCCAACAACATATTAAAAAAATCATACATCATGACCAAGTGGGCTTTATCCCAGGAATGCAAGGATTCTTTAATATCTGCAAATCAATCAATGTAATACACCACATTAACAAATTGAAAGATAAAAACCATATGATTATCTCAATAGATGCAGAGAAAGCCTTTGACAAAATTCAACACTCATTTATGATTAAAACTCTCCAGAAAGCAGGAATAGAAGGAACATACCTCAACATAATAAAAGCTATATATGACAAACCCACAGCAAGCATCACCCTCAATGGTGAAAAATTGAAAGCATTTCCCCTGAAATCAGGAACAAGACAAGGGTGCCCACTCTCACCACTACTATTCAACATAGTGTTGGAAGTTTTGGCCACAGCAATCAGAGCAGAAAAAGAAGTAAAAGGAATCCAGATAGGAAAAGAAGAAGTGAAACTCTCACTGTTTGCAGATGACATGATCCTCTACATAGAAAACCCTAAAGACTCTACCAGAAAATTACTAGAGCTAATCAATGAATATAGTAAAGTTGCAGGATATAAAATTAACACACAGAAATCCCTTGCATTCCTATATACTAACAATGAAAAACAGAAAGAGAAATTAAGGAAACAATACCATTCACCATTGCAACAAAAAGAATAAAATACTTAGGAGTATATCTACCTAAAGAAACAAAAGACCTATACATAGAAAACTATAAAACACTGATGAAAGAAATCAAAGAGGACACAAACAGATGGAGAAATATACCATGTTCATGGATTGGAAGAATCAATATTGTCAAAATGGCTATATCTACCAAAGCAATCTATAGATTCAATGCAATCCCTATCAAGCTACCAACGGATTTTTCACAGAACTAGACAAAGAATTTCACAATTTGTATGGAAACAAAAAACCTCGTATAGCCAAAGTAATCTTGAGAAAGAAGAATGGAACTGGAGGAATCAACCTGCCTGACTTCAGACTCTACTACAAAGCCACAGTCATCAAGACAGTATGGTACTGGCACAAAGACAGAAATATAGATCAATGGAACAGAATAGAAAGCCCAGAGATAAATCCACGAACCTATGGACACCTTATCTTTGACAAAGGAGGCAAGGATATACAATGGAAAAAAGACAACCTCTTTAACAAGTGGTGCTGGGAAAACTGGTCAACCACTTGTAAAAGAATGAAACTAGAACACTTTCTAACACCATACACAAAAATAAACTCAAAATGGATTAAAGATCTAAATGTAAGACCAGAAACTATAAAACTCCTAGAGGAGAACATAGGCAAAACACTCTCCGACATAAATCACAGCAAGATCCTCTATGACCCACCTCCCAGAATATTGGAAATAAAAGCAAAACTAAACAAATGGGACCTAATGAAACTTAAAAGCTTTTGCACTACAAAGGAAACTATAAGTAAGGTGAAAAGACAGCCCTCAGATTGGGAGAAAATAATAGCAAATGAAGAAACGGACAAAGGATTAATCTCAAAAATATACAAGCAACTCCTGCAGCTCAATTCCAGAAAAATAAATGACCCAATCAAAAAATGGGCCAAAGAACTAAACAGACATTTCTCCAAAGAAGACATACAGATGGCTAACAAACACATGAAAAGAGCTCAACATCACTCATTATCAGAGAAATGCAAATCAAAACCACAATGATGGTTACCATTTACAACGCCAGTCGGATGGTGCACCAAAAGTCACAAGCATTAAAATGCTGGAAGAGGGTGTGGAGAAAAGGGAACCCTCTGTACACTGTTGGTGGATGCAAACTAGACAGCCAATGGAGAACAGTTGTGGAGATTCAGGGTGGAGATTTCTTAAAAAACTGGAAATAGAACTGCCATATGACCCAGCAATCCCACTTCTGGGCATACACACTGAGGAAACCAGATCTGAAAAAGACACGTGCACCCCAATGTTCATCGCAGCACTGTTTATAATAGCCAGGACATGGAAGCAACCTAGATGCCCATCAGCAGATGAATGGATAAGGAAGCTGTTGTACATACACCATGGAATATTACTCAGCCATTAAAAAGAATTCATTTGAATCAGTTCTAATGAGATGGATGAAACTGGAGCCCATTATACAGAGTGAAGTAAGCCAGAAAGATAAAGAACATTACAGCATACTAACACATATATATGGAATTTAGAAAGATGGTAATGATAACCCTATATGCAAAACAGAAAAAGAGACACAGATGTACAGAACAGACTTTTGAACTCTGTGGGAGAAGGTGAGGGTGGGATATTTCAAAAGAACAGCATGTACACTATCTATGGTGAAACAGATCACCAGCCCAGGTGGGATGCATGAGACAAGTGCTCCGGCCTGGTGCACTGGGAAGACCCAGAGGAATCGGGTGGAGAGGGAGGTGGGAGGGGGGATCGGGATTGGGAATACATGTAAATCCATGGCTGATGCATATCAATGTATGACAAAACCCACTGGAAAAAAAAAAAATAAAAATTAAAAAAAAAAAAAAAAAGAAACTTGGTGGAAGGCAAAGATTGCCTTCCATGATAGTGAAAATTGTCCCCTTTTCTTTCTAGGGCAGATGGAGGGCTCAAAATGGAATGAAGTTCACCTTGCAAAAATGATCTGTCTAATTTTCCAGGTATTTAAGCTTTTTGATTTTTATATACAGAAAGAAAAAGTCATAAGTCAACTGAGGTCATTCCTTTACAAACATGACTCATATGCCATCCAAACTATAAGTTACGAAATTGGAATCTAACAGGAAGTGACTGGTTTGTTAACTCTACCTGAAGAAGAACTTCTCAGTAGGAACCACCCACTTGTGCTTATTGTTGAATGAATCTTTTCTAAAGACCCAACCTCATCTTGTAAACCAGACTGAGGAAAGCCTGCTATTTAAATATGATAATGGCATCAATGGGGGCACTGGAAAACTCTCCCGAGACACCTTTTCTTTGTCATATCGTTTGTAGGAGTTTGCTAGTAACTAGCTGATCCTGGAGAAGAAAAAAGCAAGAGAATAATAAAGATAATTTAAGTACGATGATTTCAATGTCTTTCTCTGTTATCACTGGGGAAGGACATGCATTCACTCTGGTGACTGCAGCCATGAATCAGTGTCAGGGGAGACTAAGAACAACTCAGCTTCCTGGAGGGACAGCTTGACTCAAGGATTATTATTTAGGACAGTATATTCTATCTCAAACAAATGAAAATAGGTTTACCATAGAAAAGAAAAAAATTAGCATGAACTTATAAGATTCATTGATTTATCCAAGTATTTACTGAGTGAAATGCTAAACCTTAGCTTCCCAAATGCTGAGCAGAAAGGAAAACAGTCCCTGACCTCAGGAAATTTAGAACCTAGTGAAGGAGGTGGATGAGTTAGTCACAAAAGCTAGGCTGAGGGTTTTGCTTTTCCTGTTCTTAGACGTTTCCAACTCTTTCGCTATGAAGTTCTACTTTTATTGTTAGACTTGTCCCAGAATGATCAGACTTGGACTTGAATCTCAAGCTGACCTGGATCATTACCTCTGAAGACTCTTTTAAGAAAGAAGGGATCCTAAGCAGAGCACACATGAAAGCATCAGTTTTTAAAAAGCCAAGAACAGAGCCAATTAAGGATAATCTGAAGGATTACAAGAGCAGAGGTTGGAGAAAGGCAGGGAGCACTGGTGGCAGGGAAGTGAGTACAGATGTCCTTGAACGTATGGGGCTTAGGACACACCAAGGAAAGAGAAAGAAAGCCAGTGAAGCTGAAGCTCATAGGGTAAGGGGATGGTGGTGGGCCAGGCTGGAGATACTGCTGGGGCCAGAGAAGAAATAATCTTGTGAGCCTGTTGGGCATAGAAAACAACAAAGGTGAGTACTTGCTTCAGGCAGTTAGTTTTCTGGTCCTTCCAGAGGAACAGGTATCTTCTCCCCTGATATTGGGAGGTACATGGATAGAAAATGTGAAGCACTGGCTTACTATATATCTTGCAAGGTCAACTTTATTGGCCCTAATTTTGCAGCTGATGAAACTGAGGCACAGAGAGGAGAAGTGAACAAGGTAGGTTATGTTGTAATCAACAGACAGGATTTCAACTTTGATCTATTGTACCCCATGCTATGGGGAGACTTTAGAAGCCAACTTTGTCTCCTCCACAATTTGCCTGTGATCAGTCAGGGCTATGTATACTGATCTTATGGGCAAAAGTTTCCATTTTTATTGCTTTAAAAATTGTTGTTATTGTTGTTCAGTTGCTAAGGTGTGTCTGATTCTTCACAACCCCATGGACCACAGCACCACAGGCTTCCCTGTCCTTCACTGTCTTCTGGAGTTAGCTCAAACTCATGTCCATTGTGTCGATGATGCCATCCAAACGTCTCATCCTCTGTCTCCTCCTGCCCTCAATCTTTCCCAGCATTAGGGATTGATCTCAACATGATTTCCTTTAGGCCTAGTCTTTTTGTGGAATTTCTAATCTGGAATCAAAGCAGGTTTGGATGGTTGGCTTAAAATGATCTCCTTCTGGTCACCACATCAGTCACAGGTACATTCAGCACCCAAATGCAGTCAGCTTTCCTTTGGCTCATTTGAGATGCGAATCACTCGTCCATACCAGTTACATTTTGCTGAGTAAACTCACTGCTCTATCCTCAACAGGTTATTTTCATCCTACCTCACTTCTCTGGAATTTTCAGGGAACTCAGAATTTGTCAGAGTTGAAACTGACTCACTGAAACTTCTCCCTCAAAGAGATTTCATTCAAATAAATCCTTGATATATCCAAGATCTTAATGAATCAGCACATTCACAAATATTGCTCTAATATAATTTCTCCCAGAAAAAGAACTAATGAAAACCTGAAACATTTTAGTTGTGCTTTGATGATTTACTTAATGAGCAATATTTGCCCAGGGTAGAGTACTGCCTGAAGTGAAATCAGAAATTATCTTTTTCTCAATGCTGTATAGAGCGTATGGGGGACTCATTTATGTCATGGAACCCAAGCACTACCAAATGTGACATTCCATTCCTTAATGAATCCAAGGGTTCAGCTTTCTGGCAAGGGATGATCACTTTTTTAGAATTATTTTCTACTCCCTTTCAGCACCACCTCTTGCCATTGATGTTCTTCTCTTGTTTAGTTTTTTTTCACAAAGTACAATTTATCACATTATGAGAATTGCTAAATTCTCATCAAGGAGTGCAAAACCATAATACTGATTAAAACACAAAAGCTGGATGGTTGGTTAGGTTCAGAGATGGAGTGGAGGGGCTGAAACACGAGCTTTCAGACCCATGTGATTTAAAGTGCTATTGCAGCAAAATGATAAATCACCCCATATCCTGGCCGTGCAAGGTCCCTTGTGAATAGCTGAATTCACGGATACCAAATTCACAAATGCTAATGGTCTACTATGTTCCCGTAAGTTCTCACCTAACTTGTGTTTTGCTCTTTATGTAGTAATAGCCAAAACCCTAAGTCTTTTGTGTATACTCAGCCTTTCTGGGTCTCTCTTTGAGAGTATGCCTTTGACAGTAAACTTGCCACATGAATTTAGTCAATTTATCATGGATACTGACCTTAAATAGCACCTCAAAAGTCTCCATAGCTATCTCTGATTACTCTGTTAATCTGTTTCTACCAAACAGATTTTATAATGACCAAGAACACAAACACAACCTAGACTAAGTATCTAGTTTATATTATTCTAGTGAAACAAATGACCACTAAAATATACAGTCTGAATTTTTTCAAGTGACTCAAATTTTCAAGGAACTGTTATGTATTCATGAAAATTATAAATAATATAGCAAAATACTTATAGTACTAAAAGATATAAAATGTCAAGGATAGTAAGATTTCAATGGTGTCTAAAAAAGTATACTAAAAATACTAAATTTTATTATACCAAAAAATAGCAATCATATCTGGGTACATGAATAATTTTAAGTTTTCATTTATCATACCCTAGACCTTAAATTTCTTTTCACAATCCATTAAAAAAAAAAAATTCAGCAGTTCAGTAGTACCTATGAAGTACCTTACTCTTAAAAGAACTATAGACCAGCTCCTTAAAACACTGCTCAAATTCCTCCACAGTTTCAGAGGCTAAAACTCAGGGCCAGCAACTTGAGGAATTTAATAAAGAACAAGAAACAAATCCCAACTTCAATTCCCCTGCAAATATGACAGGATTTTTAAAATGTGCCTGGAAAACTGCATGTGGGGTTTTGCCAATCCCGTAACGTTTGGGACGTTTGCTGAACCCAAAACACAGCCGGGCCCACCCATCCATAATTAAAGCCCTCCCCCCAAATGAATTCATTGCTTTGTGGCACCATCTGTCTCATTCCCTTATTTACATAATAGGGAACCCTGCTCCGACTACAGCAAATGAGAAGCGACAAAAGAATGGCAAGTGAAGATGAAATGTATACATGTATACATCAGATTATGTATAATATGGTCAAATCCTTCCAATTTAAAAAAATTTTTTTTTAATTCCCAAACCCTTCACAATTTTTACCTGGGCCTCTTTCCAGCTCTCGGAACCTCCTTCCTCCTTCTGCTGTATCTGCAGCTCTCACTAGCATGGCTTGTTTCAAAGAGTTCATTTGTCACATTTGATTTTATTAAATATTTTATTTTCCTCTTGTGGACCCATTAGCATGCCGGTTTGAGAAAAATGACACAAATCAGTTGTGTTTGGTAGTTACTAAGCTGCAGTGGTGAAATAAGCAGTTTTATATTAACGTGAAATTTAAAAAGAAAAAAAAAAAATTGTCCCCAATGTAGAGCTTCCTTGAATCCTTCTCATTTTCCTCCCTCCTGTCTCCTGGGAAGTTCTTGTCCTAATAATGGGAGCATGAGCAGTGGATCTGTTGAAGACAGACAAAGGGCTGATTTCTGAATATGCAGCAGTTACTCTAATCCCATGTTTTGTGTCTCTTCCTACAGGCTGGGACAGGAACAGCCTTCCAGTGCCCAAGGCAGCCCCAAGACTCCTATCTGGGCTCTGCCACTAACAGTGACCTCACGCAAACCCACTTTCGGGACCTTCAAGTTCACAGTCAGTGCTCTGCTGTCCCATAAATGCCTGCCTGGAAGCTGAGATGATGCTCCCCTCTGCGGATGCAGAGCCCCTCCCTTTCTAAGCCCGCAGGCACAGATGCAAGTGGGTGGAGGGTTAAGAGGCCTGAGTTTCTTCAGCTTCAGAGCTCACCTTTTACCAGGACCAAGCACCCTGAGACTGGAGGGAGAAAGATGCCAAGACTTAGAGGCATATACTGTCTTCTGCACCACGCTGAGCTCTTTTATAGTCAGGGACCAGGAGGGAGGCTTCTAGGCCCACCACTGACAGCCCATCCCTGGAAGCAACCACAGCTCAGGCTAAAACATGAGAGGCTGGAGTTCCTGTGCTATACAATAGGTCCTTATTGGTTATCTGTTTTAAACATAGTGTGTACATGTCAATCTCAAACTCCCAATCTGGCCTGTCAACCACAGATCGGCACTTGCCATCTACCTCTACAAGGTTTAAATCATGGGCTGCGGCAGCTGCTGACCTCCAACCCCTGAAGGAGTTCAAGGTAGACAGAAAAAACTGGGAAAATTGGCAGGACAGGTCTTCAGACAGTCAGATACACTCAGGAGCTGATTTTACGAGCCTAATTCTTGAATCTCTTCACATCTCGTAAAACACTAAAATCTTTCACAGTGACAATTGTTTCTCATGACTAGCAGAAGCTTCACGAGACCAGAAGAAACTTCAACAAACTTTCTAGAAAAAAATATGTGCTTGATTGCATGTATTCCCCCTTTACTAAAATCACATACACACTGTGTCATTCACTCCTACCTCTTTTGAGCAGTTTCTCAGAGCTTTCTGAGGTGCCATTTCCCAGGCTGCAGTCCTCATTTTGTCCCAAATAAAACTTAACTCACAGCTCTCACATTGCACATTTTTTTAGTCAACAATCCCTTCCTCTGCTCAATATTCTGTAATAATTTAAATGGGAAAAGAATTTGAGAATAATAGATATAGCATATGTATATGAACCATTTTTCCTATGCACCTGAAACTAACACAACATCGTTAATGAACTTTACTCCAATATAAAATAAAATTTTTTTAAAAGATAAAATAAAATGGGCAGAGTGCCATCGAATTGATGCTTTTGAACTGTGGTGCTGGAGAAGACTCTTGAGAGGCCCTTGGACTGCAAGGGTCAAACCAGTCAGTCTTAAAGGAAATCAACCCTGAATACTCATTGGAAGGACTGACTTGGAAGCTCCAATACTTTCGCCACCTGATGCAGACAGCACCGGAAAAGACCCTGATGCTGAGAAAGATTGAAGGCAGAGGAAGAGGGTGACAGAGGGTGAGATGGTTGGATGACATCATCGATTCAATGAACATGAACTCGGGTAAATTCCGGGATATTTAAGAATCTTCTTCACTTCTCCAGACAGAGAAGCCTGGCATGCTGCAGTCCATGGGGTCTCAAAGAGTCAGACATGACCTGGTGACTGAACAACATACAAATATTTCTAAAACTGTGAGAAGCTACTGCTGCAACCCTGGCTCAATCAGCACAAAGAGCTCAAGAATCAAGCTTGTCTTCAGTATTTCTTAGCCCATCTCCAGGTCTCTCAACCAGAATTTCCAGGGGTGGGATGGAGGAATCAGTGTATTTATTACTTTCTCAGGCAATTCTGATTCATAGCCCAGGTTTGGGCTCTACTGGTTTCCATAACTCTTGCTATGAGAAAAGATTAGCATATCTTTAGGAGAAACAGTTTCTTAGTTCTAAACTCTGCAAGGAATTTGCCACATGTTTGTCTTTATCCTGGAGTCACTGATCCACAGAATAAGTAAAACTAGCAGCAATTTTACTCTTTAGAAGCAGAAATGTGGCCACATCTGACATCCACTTGCAATCAGCCTGAGGCCAGAACCTGAGGTATTTCCCTAAGGGAAAGCATTTCAGTGCTGGTGCTGGAGAAGACTCTTGAGAGTCCCTTGGACAGCAGGGAGATCAAACCAGTTAATCTTAAAGGAAATCAACCCTGAATACTCATTGGAAGGACTGATGCTGAAGTTGAAGCTCCAATACTTTGGCCACCTGATGTGAAGAACTGACTCATTGGAAAAGACCCTGATGCTGGGAAAGATTGAAGGCAGGAGGAGAAGGGGACGACAGAGGATGAGATAGTGGGATGGTATCACTGACTCAGTGGGCATGAGCTTGGGCAAACTCCTAGAGGTGGTGAGGGACAGGGAAGCCTGGCATGCTGCAGTCCATGGGGTCACAAAGGGTCGGACACAACTGAGCGACTGAACACCACCACACTTTGAGCTTCAGGCTGGGCTTACACTCTATGCCTGGCAATGCTCTGAGGCTAAGAGCAGCCTCACCAAAGAGGCCAAAGGCCCTCCCCACATTCTTATCTGCTGGCTGGAACCTCCTTCCAAAAACAGAAAAAAAAAAAAATGAGTACAACAATGACAGGACTTTTAATATAGGTAACTCAAATTTTCTCAATTGAATACCATGTATGAGATAAAAATAACTTCAGAAAACATTACAATATTTACAACAATGTAGCACACGTATTAGCTCCTTCACGTCTGACTCTGCGATCGCAAGGGCTGTAGCCTACCAGGTTCCTCTGTCCATGGAACTTTCTAGGCAAGAGTACTGGAGTGAGTTGCCATTTTCTTCTCTGCAGCAATGTAGAACACAATCCAAACACAACCTCTATACTTGTCTTGCAAGTACAGCTTTAAGGCAAGTCGGGTAGACTTCTTTTCCAACCAGATAAGCCTTCTGCTCAGCCCCTTCTGTCCACATAGGAGAAACTGCTGCTACTGAGACATCTATTAGCAAAGAGTGTGTGGCAGTGGGGACACTTGGCTTGGACCTCCGAACCTTCCGTTCACCATCTGCACAATCTTGTTACATTTGCTAAACCTGGCCGTCATCTGTAAAATGGGATAAGAGGGGCCTATCTAACAGGATTGAAGGAGCAATCAGATAAAGGTCATGACAGGTCTAAGCAAGCAGTGAAAACAAAGGGTGTTTTATAAGACACGGTACGTGTTCCACTGAGCTGGCAGTTTAGGAGAGGAGATGAAAAATTGGAAAATTAAGTGAGGTTCAAGTTGCCATGAAAGCTCAAAGGCAGAAGGGATCTGTTGCCCTAAAGAGATGGTAAAGTAGTGTCCTTCACAAAGAAGATTCAAATTGAGCCTTTAGGGGTAGATAGAAGTCTTCTAGAAGGACAAAGAGAGGCAGTATAGCATATGTGGGGGGACATGGAGGCTCATTTCCAGAAACAGGCATGGAAGTTGACACAATTTGTTTATAACATACATTTTGAGGGGTAGGAATTAGGAAGTGGGAGGTGGGAAGCCTCTAATTAGGCTTTTGTTGCTCTGTGCTGGAAAAGGTGGCCTTTCTGCTGGACGCACTGAAGGACCAATGGAGGCTTTATAGAGGAGAGTGACATGATTAGATTTGAGTGCAGAAAGGTCACTCTGGAAATACTGATTAAGATGGGCGGGAGGAGGATGAGCCTAGAGGCAAGAAAACCGTAGTTGGAGGGGGTGCTGTAGGAATCCTGGTAAGGAGAGGCAGAGGCAGCACTGATGGAGTGGACATTACTTATTTGAAAGATGCTAAGAAAGCAAGAAAGGCAGGGCTCAGTAACTGACTGACTGGGGCAGATAAAGGAGAATAAGGAATCAAGGCTGTCTTCAGGTTACAAAAGCAGATGAATGAGTAAATGATTTGCACACTGACCAAGAGAGAAAGAAAAGATGATGAGCAAATTTAAGAGTAAGTAGATGTGAGAGAGAATGAATTTGCTTTGAGACATGTTGAGTTGAAAAGTATCTGTGAAAATCCAGAAGGAAAAGTCCAGTAACTATGGATATGAATGTCTCTAATTTATGGGGGGAAAACTCAGGGGAAAAGAATCTCATTATGTGGAAGCTAAGAGTAGTTAACTTGATGGCAGGATGTTCTTCGAAATAGTTTGCTAGCAGCAAATACAGTGGTTATTTTCAGAAATTGAACTGCTTTGGAGATCGAGTTTCTTTCTCCATGGAACCAAGCTCCGGTTCCAAGCTCCAGCCACACACCCAACGGTGCTCAGCCATACTCTTGAGTTCCAGACAAAACTCAAGGACATTTTAGCTGCACCATGTTCAAGGTGAGATGACTCTGGACAATGATGAAGGTCATGGACATAGTCAAACAAGACAGTGCACATGAAATTGCTTTGAAGTCCCTCAAGAATCAGCAGTGTTTTCTCTCATTCCTTGTCTCCTCACAGAAAGGTAGCCCATGGCAACGTGACCACAAGTTCAGTCATGCCTGGCACACTGTTGATATATAGTAGTTACACAGTTAATGTTTGGTGAATAAACTGCCCAGTGAAGGCACACACTGATTAAACAGAATAAATGTTCCAAGGGAACTGGAGGAACTGGAAGAGGCTGGGAAAAGTTTGCAGTGATTTCCCCCCTAGGTAGAAGTGATTCCCAAAGATGGGGCATTTAGACTTTAGTCAATAGTGGCATTTCAACCTGGCCACCTCTCAAGGGAACCACCGAGCGGGGGAAAGGGGTTGAAAGTGAGAAGTTGGGATTTTCTTTCTTTCAAGGAGGAGACAAAATGTTCCAAGAAGGGATGGGTGGGTGCAGCTTCTTTTAAATGGTGGTGAAATGCTACATCAGGTCATAAACCTGTGGTTTTAGCGACTGTGTTTAAATGGATGATTCTCATTGCCTTATGAGATCCGGAAAAGCCATAAAAATTCATGGCCTACTTGTGGCTGAGCTCTAATAAAGGAATAATCGGTGCTATAAGCGAGGGGTAATGGGAGGTACAGTGGGAGATTTACTCGAGCAGTAAGGGCTGCAGAGAGAGCGTAGGTTTTTCATGCCAATTATATTGACAGACAACGGTGCAGACTTCCCTGACATGCACTTGCAATCCTGTTCTCTTAAGTGACAAGATGGGTCCTTAGTTCTTCCTTCTCCTGTACTTTCAGGAATCAAACCTTAGAGTTCTACTCAGGGCTCCTGTCATCAAAGTCAATAAATCTGCAGTGAGGTTCCCACCAGAGATCACTTGGTATGGTGGAAAGAACTTGGAATTTGAATTAGGAAAAACTTGAGTTTTAAACTCAGCTCTGTGACTTACTAGGTGATTTTCTTATTGACCCTAATTATTTCTTTCTCAATCATTCGTTCCTGTCCACTGCCATGGGACTTGGGTGTCTCTCTATGGGAGAAGTCCTCACTTATCCTCTTGACTACAAGCTTGACCATGTGACTTGCTCTGGCCAAGGACTTGCGTGTTGAAGTAACGGATGTCACAACTGAAGAGCTTCAAGAGCCTTTGGGAGGTGGGCCATTGTTCTTTTATCTCTCTCGTGAGAATAAAAGTGAAAATGTTAGTCACTCAGTCGTGTTCACTCTGTGTAATCCCATGGACTGTAGCCCACCAGGCTCCTCTGTCCATGGAATTCTCCAGGCAAGAACATTGGAGTGGGTTGCCATTCTCTTCTCCAGGAGATCTTCCCCACCCAGGGATCGAACCCAGGTCTCCCACATTGCAGGCAGATTCTTTACCATCTGAGCCATGAGGGAAGCCCTCATGAGAATAATATACCCGAAATCAGGACTATTTTTCAGCCTGGGTTCTGGAACAAAGAAGACACACAGGGCCAAGTCAAAGCTGCTTTCAGACCCTACACTAGGAATGTAATATGACTGAGACTTGCAGGCTTGTTGTTCCAAGACAGTGAGACACTGGTGGTGTTTATTACCTCAGTACAACAGTATAGTGAAACCTGACTGATACACAGAGTGATTTAGGAAAAATATCTTAACCTGACTGAGCTCCGTTTTCCCTAAAATGTGGACAACACACCCACTCTTATGTTTGTGGCTGTGTTTAGTTGCTCACTTGCGTCTGACTCTGAGACCCTAGAATAGTTGCTTCACTAATTGTGGTTTTAGTTATTCAGATTTTTCTACTCAGTCAGAGAAATAAGAGAGACTAAGGCATTTTTCCAACATGTGTACTTCTAGCGAGCTGTATTTGAATGACTTGTTGCTGTGGAATCCCTGGGCCAATGTGGCAATCAGTGGCAAATTGGACATTTATGACACTCTTCTTCCAGGACCAGGGTGAAAGGGTCTCTCAGATCTTTTCATTACAGCCTTCACAAGCTGTGAAAGAAATAGCAGCAGGTTCACTGTCACCCCATTACACATCCAGTCAATGGAACACTGCCTTTTCCTTACCTGGGGTGACAGTCAGGCAGGTGGAAGCTGGTGCCTATGGCCTTTTGCACATGGTCACATTGCTATGAAAACCAGGGGACTGTGCTCATGGCAATCACAGTAACAGCCCCTTGCCCAGGCCCACCTATTCATGGTTCACAAAGTTTCTGTGGTGTTCATTCTGATTTTCCTAACAGTTCTATGAGCTTTTCATTCTCTCAGTCATTCATTCAACTGAGCGCCAGCTACACTGTTTCTGCCTTCATGGAAGTAGGTATTAGTGTATTAGTGACAGTTTATGACTAGTTATCACATTTATTCAGCAAACATTCTTCTGCATCTACTATGTGTTGGGCACTGTAAAGTCAACGAAGACACTCAAGTGGAAAGGCATGGTCCCAGCCCTCAAGGAACTCACAGTTGCAAAGACGATACAGACATGGAAACCACCGTGTCTGAAAGGCTGTAGCATAAGTGTGATCACAGAGTTCAAACCAAGTGCTTGAGGGCACGAAGGAGAGAAAGTCCATGTAGAGAATCAGGGAAGTCAGGCCACAGGAAGGGACATACGGGCTGGGTTCTAAGAGATGACTGGGAGTTTACCAGGTGGATGAAAATGGAACAGAGAAGCAAGCAATGGAAATAATTTAGATTAGGAAGGGTATCTGTGCATGGCTAGAGCAGAGGGTCAACTGGGGCCATAGGGAGGGATATTAATAGAACGCAACAGGTAGGAAGAAGTGGTTGAAAAGAACCTTGAGGTGCAAAGGAAGGAGTTTCTCTTTATTCTGTAGGCAACAGTGAGACTTCACATACAGCATTTTAAATAGAAGATTATCACTGTCACATTTTAAGAAAAGATATCACTCCAGCAACAATACAGTCTATTGGAAAGAAGTCAGACTAGAGTAGAGGCAACCAGTTACGAGGTTAATTCCAGAGTTCTGAACTCTTTGCCCACTCCAAAGGCTTATGTGTGCCATTTCTGCTGAGGACTAGTGCTCCTAGGGAGATGTCACCCTTATTTCCTGCCATCTCTGTCCTTCTTTTGGGGAAAACAAACATTTAATAAATGACCCACTCAGTTAGTTATAATCATTTATCAGAGGGACAATCGTTTTCCAGATACCTCACACACTGTCTCTGGATAGTGATTCCAAGGTCAGGATCACCTGGATAACCAGTCAAGGTTTGATGATGAATGGTACACATTTGCACTGAGCATCAAAAACAGGGATTTTTTAAAAAATGTGTAGACACATTTTAAAATCATCATGGAAAATCAGAACTTTGCTGGATTTGGATACACTTAGTTTATAACTTGACCTTTTATATATAGTTCATGATGTTCTCACAGCAAGTATACTGGGCTGGTTTGCCATTCCCTCCTCCAGTGGATCAATTCCCAAGAAGGGGAGTACCAAAGAATGTGCTAACCACTGGACAGCTGCACTAATCTCCCATGCTAGTAAGGTCAAGCTTAATATCTTGCATGCTAGGCTTCAGCATTATGCTAACCAAGAACTTCCAGACGTCCAAGTTCGGTTTAGAAAAGGAAGAGGAACTAGAGATCAGATTGCCAACATTCGCTAGACTATAGAGAAAGCAAAGGAATTTCAGAAAAACACCTATCTTTGTTTCTTTGACTAAGTTAAAGCCTTTGATTGTGTGGACCATAACAAATTGAGGAGAGCTCTTGGAGAGATGGGAACAATAGACCATCTTACCTGTCTCCTGAGAAACCTGTATGTGGGTCAAGAAGCAACAGTCAGAACCCTGTACGGAACAACTGACTGGTTGAAGGTCGAGAAAGGAGTACACGACAGTGCTGTCTGCTGTAACCCTGTTTGTTTAACCTATATGCTGAGCACATTATGAGAGGCCGGGTTGGATGAGTTACAAGCCAGAATCAAGATAGACAGGCTAAACATCAACAACCTCAAATATGCAGATGATACCACTCTAATGGCAGAAATCGAAGAGGAAATAGCCTCTTGATGAGGGTAAAGGAGGAGAGTGAAAGAGCCGGCTCAAGACTAAATATAAAAGAACTAAGTTCATGGCATACGATCCCATTACTGAATGGCAAATAGAAGAGGAAAAGGTGGAAGTAGTGACAGATTCTCTCTTCTTGGGCTCCAAAATCACTGCAGATGGTGAATGCAGCATGAAATCAGAAGACGACTGCTTCTTGGCAGGAAAGTGATGACAAACCTAGACAGTGTGTTGAAAAGCAGAGACGTTACTCTGCTGACAAAGGTCTGTATAGCCAAGGCTATGGTTTTCCTAGTGGTCAAGTACAGTTGTGAAAGCTGGCTGTAAAGAAGGCAGAATGCCAAAGAATTGATGCTTTTGAACTGTCGTGCTGGAGAAGGCTCATGAACGTCTCCTGGACAGCAAGGAGATCATACCAGTCAATCTTAAGGGAGACCAACCCTGAATATTCACTGAAGGACTGATGCTGAAGCTCTAGTATTTTGGTCATCTGAGGCAAGCAGACGACTCATTAGAAAGGTCCCTGATGCTGGGAAAGATTGAGGGAAGAAGGAGAAGAGGGCATCAGAGGATGAGATGGCTGGATGGCATCACTGATGCAATGAACATGAACTTGGGCAAACTCTGAGAGATGGTGAGGGGCAGGGAGGCCTGGCATGCTGCAGTCCATGAGGTCGCAAAGAATCAGACATAATCAGGCAACTGAACAAGACCAATTTTATAATTTACACTTGCTTTTCATTGCATATAATGTAGGGAATAGTGGTAGGGGTGGAGGTGGGACACATATTTTTAACACATAAGTCTTCTAAACCAGCAGTGTCCAACGTTTCTGGCACCAGAGACTGGTTTCACGGAAGACAATTTTTCCATGGACTAGGGTTGGGGGGATGGTTTCAGGATGACTCAAGCATTACATTTATTATGTACTTTATTTCTATTATTAAATTGTGATATATAATAATTATACAAATCATCACAGTGCAAAATTGTGATATATAATGAAATACTTATACAAATCATCACAGTGCAAAATCAGTGGGAGCCCTGAGCTTGTCTTCCCACAAGTAGATGGTCCCATCTGGGGGAGAACAATGGAGAAGAATTGTAAATATGGATGAAGCTTTGCTCTCTGGCCCGCCATTCCCCTCCTCTGTGCAGCCTGGTACTGGTCCATGGCCTAGGGGTTGGGGACCCCTGTTCTAAAGGACTCAGTCTAGCCCTGGTTATGCCCTCTTTTCTCTGGTTGCACTGCGGGTGACCACAGCCACGTTCCTTCCTTGGAACTTCTCTATACAGAAGTTTCTAGACAGCAGAAAGAAAGAGAACTGCAACAAACTGGATTCATCATTCACAGAGATGTCAAGGACAGCACTTCCACCCTTACTAAGGCTGCACAAGGAGACATGGCCGGCAACTCTTACTGCCTAATTCAGGTCTGAACCTCATGTAAGTTTATTTGGGCAACAGAATTGGAAACAAAGCATTTCAGATTCTGCTTACTCAACAGCAGTATTCAATTGAGATCTTCTATACTGTCAGGGCTTGAAAGTCTTGAGGATTACTATAGGGCAGGTTTCTTAAGCTGCAGATAAAATTATTCCAAACTAGAACAATCCAAACACTCTCCCAAGGGTTCTGCTTTGGAGGCCCGTCTATTCCAAGGAAGGCCAGCTCCATAGAGAGAGAGGCTGAGGAATGAGCTGACATGTTAACAATATAAGTCACTGTGTACTTAGTCACTCAGTTCTGTCTGACTCTTTGTGACCCCATGGACTGTAGCCTGTCAGGCTCTTCTGTCCATGGAATTCTCCATTCTCCATGGAAGGATACTTGAGTGGGAGCCATTCCGTTCTCCAGGAGATCTTCCCGACTCAGGGATTGGACCCGGGTCCCCTGCATTGCAGGCAGATTCTCTGCCATCTGAGCCACCAGGAAAGATCAATATAAGTCGTTGCTGTTTCTCATATGGTTCCCAAACACTACACAATCCAGTAACACTGCTCTCCACTAGAGAACAGAAATCTGAAAGGTCTACTCAGGGTATCTAGGTCAGAGCAGTTCAAAATCACACTTCAAACTTTCTCTGCTAATTTAGTCTATAGTCTTTGGTCATAAGTCACAAGGTTTTCAACAGAGTTCCCTATGATCTTAAAGATATGTATTGAGCACTTATTATGTGCTAGGCATATGCTAGGAGTTTTACCTGCATTCTCTGATTTACTCTTTATATCTATGGGACATAAACTACTATTATTATCCCTCCTTAGCAGATAAGGAAACTGAGACACAATGATCTTTAGTAACTAGGCCAAAGTCAGAACAAGTAAGTTTCGGAGCCCAGGTTGGAATTTAGGAAGCCTAACTCTAGAGTCGACCTTCCTAACCATTTGCAAATCTGCTTCTTCTCTGCCTAGGAGTTTAACTTGATCTCTTATTCCAATTTACAAGCATTTGTTAACTTTAATTTGGAGGTGAGAAAATGGAGGTGAGAGAGGTCAGTGACTTGCCTCAGGTCACACCCACTGACAGTGGCAGAGCTAGAACACCATACAAATAACTGCCTTCAAGATTTCTTAATTTGACATCTTCATTTTAATCTGAACTAGGTTTTAGATTATTTTATCCCACCAAGGGAAACAACAAGGGGAGGTGGGGGTGGGGTGGCATTTACTGAGCTCTTTCTAAGCATCAAGTCATCTCCTAGGCATTTTATATCCAACATTCATTCATTCAAGCAACAACCTTTTTCAAATAAAACAGAAGCTTCAGGAGGGCGGGGAAACCTACCTGAATTCATCCAGAAAGCATGTGATGCAACTGGGGCTCCAGACCCCATCTGTGTGAATGTGATGCCCAGGCTCCTCTAATCAAGAATTTAATAGTAGGTTCACCCCTTGTAGGTGTGGGTTTTATTCTGTACCCACTTTAACAAAAGGATGAAGGAGAGAAATGGGACTTAAATCAACACAAGCAATCTTTTGACATCATCCCCTCACAAGATCCTGGCCACGATGCCTGAAACTGAATTTGTAAGGAGTTTCCTTGAGTCCTGGGTCAAATGGCCTCTGATGTTCAGGCAACATTCCTCTCCCTGATTCTATTCCCTGACTCTTCTTAATTGGCCCCTGCAATGAGACGCCTCATAATTATTCAAAGGTTACCTACCAGAGAAAATATCCTCTAGACCTTGACTTGAAATTACCAGGTGAGTCAAGTCATATTTTTGGTAAAATGACTGTGTTATTTCCCAAGTATTGGGGGTTTAACACAGCAACAGAAGCCTTTCACCAGAGACCTTCCCCCCTTAACTTTGAAATATGTGTGTACAGCAGAGAAATATCTCTGGTTTTGATGCCCTTACACAAATTGTCAACACACTGTATCTTTTTCTCACTGCTCTTTGATGTACTTGAAGGGGTTTTCTTCCTTGAACAAGAAGCCACAACTCCAAATGTGTTCAAGACAGAAGCCCCTAAACATTTGAAGTTCAGTTCAGAATTCTTAAGCAGAAACTTGGCAAGAAGTCCTAACTTAAATTGGGAAAAAGGAGGGGAAAAAAAAAAAAAAACAACCAATACCCTTCTCCCATCCATGAAGTATCAAATGTATACTTCTCAATAGAAAACAGACTTTTTACATCTATGTCATGCTGGTCTATCATTTATTCCCTGCATTTTCCCCATAAGACTTCTGGCTCATTTCAAAAGCATGGTAACGAACGTTTGGATGTATTGCTTTCATCTCAAATTCAACAAGCCCAAGTCTTAACTTTTAATCTTTAATCCACTTGGTATCCCTTTCTTTCTTCTTCATTTCTGCCAACAACCCCCGTCATCTAGACTTAAAATCTAGACATTGATTCCCTCAAGGAAAGGAAGCATCCCTTAATTATCTTTGTATGTTACTCAGGCAGTGCTGGTGCATAGAAGATGCTCAATGAATACTCATTTAACAGATTTAAAAGTCATCTTCTCCTTTTCCCCTACTTCACCCATGCATCTTTTCTCTTCAAAGCCCTTGACTTGACACTTGTGTTTTCCAATATGAGTATCTAACAGCCAAATAGGTCAAATATGACCTATTTGAGTAGGGTGCAGCCTGTTAAAGATTTTTATGGAAACCCCCACCCCAAAACCAACACATAAAATTGGTCAGAAATAGAAACTAAGAGGCCAGTGGTTTCAAATAATTACAGCTCTGAGTGCAGATCAGGGTCATTCTAAAAGAAGTAGACCTGTTATAATTGCCATTGAATCTAAGAACAGTTTTAATCTTACATATTAAATTACTCTACAAGATCAAGATGAAGTTTAATGGATTATTTCCAAGGATTTCTTACTGAAGAATAAGAATGCACCATATCATTAACATAAAATTCTAAAGAGTGGAATCTATAAAGCCCCTTTAAGTCCATAATGTGCCTTACACACGGAAACTACTTATGAAAGTTTCCGTGTATCCTTGAATCTCACTCGAGTTATGGGCCCAATCTGAACACCAGCCATTAGCGCTCTTTTAAACTAAAATGTATTATTGATAACGAGTAGGCTTCATTCAACTCTGTTTCTGATTA
Source organism: Cervus canadensis (assembly GCF_019320065.1). Taxonomy (NCBI): domain Eukaryota; kingdom Metazoa; phylum Chordata; class Mammalia; order Artiodactyla; family Cervidae; genus Cervus; species Cervus canadensis. Next base: position 64,847,773 of record NC_057401.1, on the reverse strand, counting down.
GGAGGTTCTCTATATAAACCACATAGCTTTACTTTTTTTTTCTTCAGTTATTTATCCCTTGACATTCTTTTAATGTATACCGTGAATCCTATGACTACCTCTGTAGTTCATATTTTCCTTCTCCATTAGATCAGAGGTTCTTAAACTGAGGTCTGTGATGCAGAAGAGAGACTGTGGAAGTAGAGGTGTGGACCCAGAAGCAAGAAAACAGCATTGATTTCATGATGGTTTGAGTCTAGAGAAATCTAAGACATGCTGATGAGAATAAGCAGATGCCGGAGGTAAGACATGAAGGGTTGACTGCACCAGGCATAGTTGTAGACACTGTGGGAAAGCCCTCCTGATCTTCCACTCTGATAGGACCAACAAATGGCTACCAAACACATCAATTCATATTGTGCCAGGTAGTCGTGAATGCCATGGAGACAAAGCAAAGGGAGAAAGAATGGAGAGTTTTATAAACTGCTATTTTATAAAAGGTGGTCAGAGAATGTCTCCCTGAGCAAAGATCAGATGGAAGTGAGAGCAGGGATTTGCTGTTATCTGGGGAAGAGTTTGGAGGCAGGGGAAGCAACTGAAGCAAATGCCCTAAGGCAGGAAGAGGCTTGGACCAGCTCCATCAGCAGAAAGCAAGTGGACCGGTGTGGTTGGAGCAGAAGGTGGGAAAGATCATGTGTAGCCTTGTGCTGGTGACGGGGCTCATACTTTCACTCTGAATGACTGTCCATTTAAAAACACCATCTCTCATGGGGCCCCAGTGTGCAACAGCTGCAAACAGCAGCCTTCTCAGTAGTGTATGCAGCCTGTTGCCCATACAGGTTGCCCTAAGGGACCTTGAAGATGGATAGGTAATGTCCAGTGGACATTCATGACAGGCATG